>NC_049227.1:41955209-42259991 GCF_011100685.1 Canis lupus familiaris
GCAGAATCTGAGCCCACCTCAGACCTACTGAATCAAAATTCTCATTTCAACAAGATCCCAAGTGATTCATTTCCACCTTAAAGATGAAGAAGCACTGGCTTTGGTCTTCCCAAAAGGAGGCATATTAAAAGGCCGGGGAATGCTGTGAGCAATGAGTAAGAGCTCCGGGTTGTTTAATAATAATATCTTACACTTGTGTCACGTTGCATAAATTTTCCAAAGCTCTTTCACCAACAGTATCTCACTGCATCTCAAAATAACCAGTAGAACAGATTTGGTTATTATTCTCACATTGTAGATGAGCAAACCCAAGGACAGCGACTTACTCAGAAACGGTGACACAATCAATGCCAGAACCCACACCTACCTACTAGTCTAGAGCTCTTTCTGTTTGTGGATGCTTTGGAATTGGAAAGAGAGGGATGTGAGGGCTCTGTCTTTCAGAGGATCCAGGCAGCAGACCTCTGGGCAGGAACACTCTTCCCTGGGGACTCCAGCATCTCCACGAAGCCTGGGGAGTCACAACCTGCCTGGCCCTTTGCTCCTCAGTCCCCTCCTTGGGCAGTGGACAAGAAGAAGCACTCCCAGCTGCTTCTCACCTGGCCCATCTCTGTGAGTCCATGCACAGGCTGGCAATCCTGAGTGTGGGAAATGTGTGCAACCAGAGCCTCGGAGCTCTGCTCCAGGAAAATAGACCTGTCCACCTGCCTTGGGGTTCAGTTCCCACTGAGTTATGAGCAATTGACTACAAGCCCGTGGGGCAGCTGGAGTGAGAGCAACAAGGCCCTAACACATGTGCCCAGATTCCAGGCCCACCTAAGGAGGGTGGTTATAGCAGGCTCACCCGAGGAACTGCCCTCTTGGGAGTGGATCCTGCTCAGCACACTACACTCCCAGGATTAGGAAATGGAGTTGGAATTCCCCAAAAGACAGAGAAGGAAGTTTTTACTCTATGCTCCCACCACCACCACCACCATTCATCTCCTCAAGTAAGGAGGCCTGCACCTTCCTCAGGCCCAATGCCTAAGTCTGGACGTATCTCAAAAGTGCATCAGCATCAGAATTCTGGGCATCTGGGCTGCAGGTCACTGCCCAGTTCCACTTCACACAGTCCAAACCACACAATCCACACACAGCACACAATCTGGAATACACCCAGCTCCACACACCCTGCCAGACACAGTGCTGCAGCCAGATATACCACCACCATCTCCCATTCCATGACAGCCTAACAAATGCACTGCTTCTCTTCTTTCTTGTTGTCCTTAGTCCATGCCCTAAGAAGCTGGACTTAGTCATCTGTATGGCATTTCGTGCTCTAAAAACCCCAATCTCTTTCCCATACTTTAGCCTCGAGCTCTCACTTAGTACTGAGTCATGTAAAACCCGGATAAGACATCACTGCGCTAAGACCTGGACAAGCAGGATTCCTGTCCTAGGCCTGAGCTTCAGGGTTCTGGGCTTTGGGGTATCTTCCTCACAATCTTCTAAGTCCCTTTCTAATTGCTCTCTTTCAGACCACTCTCCAATTCCCTACCCATCCCTCATTCCCAAGTGTGTGGAGTTGGCCAGATGTCACAAGGCACTCCTGGATTCACACATGTGGAATCATGCTGAAGCCCTATGCTGGGCTCTGGCTCCAGGCTGGTGGCCTGGTGAGCGGATTGCTCCCCCTGGCTGGTGCAGCATCGCTTTTACAGGATCACAGCCTGTACAGGTGCAGCCGAGAAGAGGCACAGGGAAGCCTGGCCTGGAGCATGCCCCCTGCCTCCTTCCCCCTGGGGCTGCTTTGCCTGGTGGACAGGATCAGAGGAGCCCAAGGGGACCTAGGACCCCTTCTCTCTCTAAAGGCCTAGCTCTGAAGGTCACTCACAGGACCATGTCTCAGACCCTTTTGCAGCTTCCCAGGGCAACACCTGAGCTTCCAGAAGGCCACCTTCCTCAAGCACCCTGGCAGTTTGGCCTCCGGGGGCAGTTTGAACTGCTCCCCTCACACTGCCCTCTGCCCAGGCCCAAGGCAGTCCTCTCTCCCTGGAAGTCCTGCCCAGATCACCTCCCAGCAGCTGCAGAGGAACCAGTGGGGTCTGCCCACTGGTGACAAGGCCCCCTCCCTTTCTGTTAGGTCCTGGCGGGGAGGACAGGAGGAAAGGGGACACCCAAGGAGCCCCTGCCCTCCTCCACAGCTGATTCCAGGCTTCTAAAAAATAAAACGCATTCCCCCATGGAGTGGAGCCTCCAAAGGCCCTTTGAAGTGAGAGGAGTAAAGCCACCCAGTGTCCCCAGAGACCACAGTGTCTGCCCAGCCACATCCCTGAGACAGGAGAACGGCTGCCCTCAAACGCGGGGATGAAAAGGCACCGGGGGTGGCAGGGACCTGGGGTGATGGGTAAAAGGAAGATCACACCAACTTTTGTCATTGCCTCTCAGGAGAAGCAGAGGGAAAAAGCTGCCTGCGAAATGTCAGCGGATGATGAATGCTATTTTACTCCCGTGGCGGAGGTGCCAGGCAGATGCACGCAGAGAACGGGGCAGCAACCCTCATTGGGAGTTTGGGGTGGATCCTCTGCTCTTCTGAACCTGCTGCGGGCCGGGGCTGAGCCCCCTCCTTCCCACCACCACCCTAGGGCTCTACTGTTAACAGATAATAAATACAAATACAGCAGGGAAAAAAATAACAGAAATAATAAGTGACACCAGGCTCCCATAAGATTGTCACGTGAGCTAATACATTAAATCCCTCAGCAAAGGTAAAACATGCCAAAGGTCAGATGGAAGTAGATGGAGCTGAGCATAAAAACCCCCTCACAGCTTGTAAACCCTGCGAGGCCACAGCTGTGCCTTTCCTAAGGTTATAAGCCCGGCACAGCGTCAGGTACATAATAGATGCTCAACAGATGAAGGGAGGGGAGGAGGAAGAGAAGCAAGGAAACAATCCAAGGCAGAGCCAAGGCCATAGGAGAGCTGAGGTGCAGGCCCCCGGCTCCCCCAAATGACAATACTTGTGACCCAGTTACCTGGAGACTTTGGGCTAAAGTAACTTCCTGGCACAGAGTTTTCCATGGGGCCTGAATTCTCAATTTTCTCCAAGATTCCCAAGCAGCAGCAGGTCAGCAGTAGCCACCATATCACACACTGCACTTTCTGGGGGGTACAGACAGCGGGCCTATTCTTCCCTCAGACAGTCTCCAGGTTGCAGCTCTGTCTGCCCCTGAGGAGGCGAAACGGCCTCTCTACGAATTAGAGCTGTCCCTGTGAATAGGAGCAAGCCACTGGTCTGCTCCCTGACTCATTCATCCCGGAGGCCGAGTGGCCTGGGACAAAGCCTCGGAGTGAGGCTAAGCAACAGTCAGCCCCACTGGGAGGCAGCCCGTTACCATATCCCCCTGGGAAGACTCTGAAGCTGGGGGTGGGGGCCGGGCAGGGTCCACAAACCCTGGCCGGAGGGAGCCTGGCTGGAGAGAGGAGAGGGATGGGGACGGTCTCGTGGTCCGAGGACTAAAGTACCGGATGCTTCCCTGGGTGGAGAAAGGGAGGACATGGCTTCCCTTTCCCGACACAGTGTCGGTGGGGACCGCCGCAGGGCTGGAGGACCAGGGCGCTGTGGCTCTCTTTCTCTTCTTTGGGACCACAGGTGGCCACAGAGGAAGTTAGGCCTGGGAGCTGGGGGCGGGGTGCCCGAGTCCAGCGTGTTGGAAACCGAAGGGCTTTTCTTTAAAAGCTTCAGTAAGTGAGTAGGAAGAGCAATGGGCTGGAGCCTTCCTGGAAGCTGGATGAAGAAGGCAAAAGACAGAAAAGACTAAAGGTTAAAAATAGTTACTTGGACAGCAAAGAGGCGTTGGGATGACCCGAGGCTGGTTATGATTTCCTCTGAAGCATCCTATGTAAGTGAAATGCTCAGTTCGACTGTTTTAATAGTAGGTGGGAGCTTTTTTCCTGGAAATCAGACATGGATCACTCTACTTGGTAGGGAAGCTGCCTGGAGCGTCGGCGTGTGGAAGGAGCCCTGGTTTTATAGCGCGAGGTTCGGATCGCAGTTTTGCTGTGTGACTGTGACCAGCTTACTCAAACTCTCTGAGACCCAACCCTTTTCAACTGTAAATTGGGGCTCATTGTGCCTACTAGGGACGTCAAGAGAATCAAATGAGACGTCATCTATAACCCCCTTTCGTAGAATAGGCACTAAATAAGGAAATTTCCCCCTTCGTGAGGGATCTCCAAAAACTGTTCAAAATGTAAGTAGGGCCCTTGCCTCTTGGTTGCAGCATACCTGAGTTCAAGATGGGGCAGTAGGTACCAGCAGCCACTGCGGGCCCCTAAGATACTCTCATTCTCCCACAGAGTAGGAATGCCCACCTCCAAGCTTCCCTGGACACCTCTCTGTGTTCTTAGAATCCCCTCCTATCCTAGGATTTATTTAAAGATTGTATTTATTTATTCATGAGAGACACACACAGAGAGAGAGAGAGAGAGAGAGAGAGAGAGAGAGAGAGAGAGAGAGGCAGAGACACAGGCAGAGGAAGAAGCAGGCCCCATGCAGGGAGCCCGATGTGGGACTCCATCCCGCGGACTCTGGGATCAAGCCCTGGGCTGAAGGCGGCGCTAAACCGCTGAGCCTCCCAGGCGTCCCCCTCCAGTCCCAGGATTAACTGCAGCAGTAATTAATGCGGGGTGGTGGGTGGATAAAATCACCCTGTGTGTGTTTTTATCTCATTTGAACTTCACAAGGAGCCTGGAAGGTATTCAGGAGGGCTTTGGGATTTGCTCTTCTTTGGAGGTGATAAAACGGAGGTCCTGACAAGTTCAGTGACTTCCCCAGATCTCAGCATCTAGGCGTCGGTGGAGCAGAGCGGGTCTGGCCAACGCAGCTTACCACAGGGCGTCTCCCCTGGACGCCATGGGGAGCTGGCCTTCCCCGGGGGCCGATGTTCATGTGCATCTTCTGACAGGTGCATTACACGCAGGCTGCCACCACGGACTACTTCGGGGCGTGTGCCTCCAACAACAGAAATGGATTGTCCCATGGTTCCAGAGACTCGAAGTCTAAGATCACAGTGCCGCCAGGTGGTTCCTTGTGTGCAGACGGCTTTCCTCTCTAATTTCTTCACATCATCTCCCCTTGGGTCTGTTTCTGTGTCCACATTTCCCCCTGGTATAAGGATACCAGTCATATTGAATTAGGGCTCACCCTAATGACTTCATTTTATTTTATTTTTAAAAATTTTATTTATTTATTTATTTATTTATTTATTTATTTATTTATTTATTTGAGAGAGACAGAGAGTGAGAGAGAGCAAGCACGCGCGCAAGAGAGCATGAGCAGGGGGAGGGTTGAGGGAGAAAGAGACTCCCTGCTGAGCAGGGAGCCCAACCTGGGGCTTGATCCCAAAACCCTGGGATTATGACCTGAGCCAAAGGCAGATGCTTCACCAACTGGGCCACCCAGGCGCCCCCTAATGATTTCATTTTAATTTGGTTACCTCTGTGAGGACCCTAACTCTGAATAAGGTCACATTCTGAGACACTAAGACTTAGGACCTGGACATACCATTTGGGGGGGTGGGAGAGACAATTCAATCCATGAAAATTATCATCTCCGTGCACCTGGGTGGCTCAGTTGGTTAAGTGTCCGTCTGCCTCCAGCTCAGGTCATGATCTCAGCACATGACCTCACCTGCTCAACCGTGAGTCTGCTTCTCCCTCTCCCTCTCGCTCTGTGATCTCTCTGGTTCTCACTCTCTCAATTAAATAAATAAAACCTTTAAAAAAAATCATCATCTCCCATTTTGCAAATGGAGAAACCAGTTCAGAGCAGCTAAGTCACACAGCTAGGAGAAGAGACAGCCACTAGCACTGACACCAGAGGCTGTGTGGTCCCCACAACACTGCCCCTGGCTCAGGGGCTAGGCCTCCGTGGAGGGTGCTGGGTGGCAGGGTTACCCCTCACGACTATGTCAAGGAGTAGAGTGGGCTAGGGGTTAGAAGGGCTGTCCTCCCTCCCCCTGCTGCCTCCTCAGGCCAGGGGGAGCGACCAAGAGAGGGAAAGGCGTGACAGGCAAGGTGTGGGTGGGTGGGAGGGAGAGGAGAGGAGGCAGCCAGCACTACGGGTGCTGGGGGTACTAGGCAAGTCCCCAGAGGGTGGGCCCCCACCCTCCTCCCAAGCCTGGAGTGCCACCATCTCAGCAGAGCCTGAGCAGCTTCTGGAAACAGCTCCCACTCGTGACCAGTACAGTGAAGTTGTTTTTATTCAGATGCTTGAGTCATGTTGTGGAGTTTCTTAATGGCCTTACAGTCCCAGTGAAGGATCCCTGAGGTCAAGGTCGACTAACCCCGCACACCCCACTGGCCTGGCTCGCACACACTGTCCCTGAAGTCCTTTCCCAGGGCCGGAGGAGCATCTGGGGCTGGGGGTGGGGAAGGAGGAGGGAGGCAAGAGGGCTGTGGGAGCCGTAAGGAGGTTCAGGGACAGAGCAGGGCGGCAAAGCAGGCCGCAGGCACAAAGGTGTTTTCCAGCGAGAGGACGTACACACCTGATGCGCTGCTTCGCTGGGCCTGGGCGCTCGAGCTCTGCTGGCCGCACCCTCCATCTCTGCCCCACGCACCCAGGAAACAAACCTCCCCGAGCACACACTCGGCAAGAGCAGATGCGTCCCTTCCAGCAGTCACTTTATTCCTTTGTTGGGGTTGTGCTCCGTTGGCCCCAGAGAGTGGGGACACCCATGCTCTGTGCTGGCTGCGGGCCCACGGGCCGCCATCCCGAGCCCTCTTAGCCTAAGAATTCACTGGATAACACATGAAATTGCTTAGCAAACGGTAAGAGGTGCTACCCAAAGGGGGGCGCAGTTCATGTGCATCTGACCCACGTGAAAGGCGGGTAAAATCTAGACTGAAAACTCATCATCAGTAGGTTGCACACCCTTCCAGAGCCACGGCTGTGCCCCTTAGTGCCACCTTCCCCCACCGCGTCTGGCGCACAGCGGATGCTCCACAAGCGAGAGAAGGAGAGTAAAAGAAGGAGGGACATTGCAGAAAGCAGATCATGTCCCTTGAAAAAGAACAGTAGCTGATGTGGGCTGCACGTGGCGCCGTGGGGCTCAGGGCTCAGGGCTCAGGATGGCAAGCCCAGGAGGCAGGGAGAGCCGCGCATCCCCCCCTTTCCCCTCCCCACCGCCCCCACCAGCCTGACCGCCCGTCACCCCGTCACCCCGTCTCTAGGAGGCTATGGGAAGAGGCATCCTCCCTCTAATTTTGCCTGGTGCTAACCCCACGCAGAATAGGGGAGCCTGATCTGCCCGGCTGTTTCTCCTCCCTGGGCAGCTCCGTGTCATGTGCTGGAGAACACTTTTAACCACCCCTGTTCCTTCCCCCGTGCGATATCTTTTACCTTCTTTCTTCTTTTTTTTTTTTTTTTAAGATTTTTTTCATTTATTTTAAAGACACAGAGAGAAAGCAAGAAAGAGTGAGAGCGGGGGTGCGGGGTGGGGGAGAGAATCCCAAGCAGACTCCCTGGAGAGCGAGGAGCCCGAGGTGGGCCTCCCTCTCACCATCTTGAGGTTGTGACCCGAGGGAAACCAGGAGTCAGATGCCTAATCGACTGAGCCACCCAGGCTAGGTGCGACCCCCCTTCACCTTATTTCTGCCTTTTGAAATCCTTCCCATCCCCCAAGACATTCCAAACACTCTTTCTTCCATGAAGCTTGTTCTGATCTCACCTTGCCCACCCCATGTGTGTCTGTCTCCATCCACTGGGAGCTCCTGGAGAGTGGGGTACGTCTGGTTCATCTCCTAGCATCAGAACCCTGATACCATGTGCCTGGCACAGAGGAAGTGTTCAGGTGTATGCACTAAATTAAAAGTGTAATAATACTGTGAGGCCTTCTTGCTGAATAGTGTGCAGGAGCTATCTATCGCTGTGTAACAAACTACCCCAAAATCTAACAGTTTAAAAAATACATTTATTGTCTCATGGTTTCTGTGGGTCAGCAGGCTCAGCTCGGTTGGGTCTACTGGCTCCAGGGCTGTTATGCAGCTGAACAACGTGTCATTTGGTACTGCAGTGATCTTAAGGCTCCAAGCTGGTGGATCCGCTTCCAGCCCCCTCGCAGGACCTTCCAGTCCCACACATGACCTTCCAGCCCTTCCAGCCCTTCCAGCCCCCACACATGACCTCCCAGTCCCCTCGCGGGACCTCCAAGCCATCTCGCAGGATCTGCCAGCCCCCTCGCATGACCTTCCTGCCCCCTCGAGGACCGGCTAGCCTCCACACGTGACCTTCCAGCCCCACACATGACTTTCCAACCCCTTCGCAGGAGCTTCCAGCTCCCTCACATGACTGTGGGCAGGATTCGGTTTCTCCAAGGCTGTTGGAGTGAGGGGGACAGGTGCCCTCTGGCTGTTGGCTAGAGGCTACCACCAGTTCCTTGACATCTTCAAAGAGTAGGCCACAGCAGGGCGACTTGCTTCCTCAGAGTGAGCAAGTGAGAGGGTTGCTTGTCTTTGCAAAACAGCCTTGGAAGTGGTACTCCATCACGTTGGGTATTCTTTTTGTAGCACTAAATCCAGCCCACACTCAAGGGGAAGCATTACACAGGTGAATAAATCCATGGAGGCAGGGATTCCTGGAAGCCTTTTTGGAAGGCTGTCAACCAACATGGGGTAAAGCATTTCATAGCACATTATTCACCAAAGTGGAGCTGGTCCAGAGGAAGGGATGGTCAGAATGAGAGGAGCAGGGATCCCTGGGTGGTTCAGCGGTTTGGCACCTGCCTTTGGCCCAGGGCGTGATCCTGGAGACCTGGGATCGAGTCCCACATCGGGCTCCCTGCATGGAGCCTGCTTCTCCTTCTGCCTGTGTCTCTGCCTCTGTGTGTGTGTGTGTGTGTGTGTGTGTGTGTGTGTGTGTCTCATGAATAAATAAATAAAATCTTTAAAAAAAAAAAAAAAGGAGAAGAATGAGAGGAGCACATGGGGAGAGGGCTGTGGGTTTTTTCACCACAGGAAAATATAAGGTTTCCCACATCAGCTCAATTCCGGGACCACTGTGACCACAGGGTATGGATGTCCCAAGGTGAAGTTGCCCCTGGTCCCTTGACTCTTGCAGTCGACTATTTCCCAGTTTGCTCACACTCCCTTAATAACAATAACATTCCCATGTAGCATATCCCTTCATACAAAACGCTTTCACATCTATTTCTTCACTTTCCTTATTACTGTCCTCAGTGAGTAGTTCTTATATTCTCATTTGACAGCTAAGAAAACTGAGGCCCACAAATGTCAAGATCACAGAGCCTAATGAATGTCAGGGTTAGAGATGAACCCCATCTGACAACCTCAAATTTATCTCAACTTTTAAAAACTTGCTTCTATATCAAGACAGTCCCACCTCTCAGTGAAAGGAGTTCCACACAGTTCTAGCCTACAGTGAGAACAAGGACCTTCTATTTATTTTCCCCAAACCCAGTGTCAAGTTAGCACTGTCTTCCCCAGACTCTTGGCTTCAATGACCACATGCTCCTGGACCACTTGAAATCAAGTCTAATCCCCAGAGGGGCCCAAAGACCAGCTCTGGGACCTCAGAGGGGCCTCCAGGCATTGGCAGTTCCAAGTTTTGGAGGGCACTCCTTCTTTCCTTTCCTCCACAATGGTACCCTCTCCCCAAGTTAGGCATTGATAAGCTAAACATTCTCCCTCTCTTCACAGAAACAATTCTCAGTGAAGAAGACAATGAAGTTTGGTAGGCTGGGCATGGGATTTGAGAGGACAAGTATCTGGCTGTGACATCTTAGTGCTCAGCTGAGTTTTTATAAGGAGATCATCCTGCTGTGGATTGGGGTGCCAATGTCAGGGGTACTGATAGTATTCTAATGAGCTTGTCCTACAAAAACTATAGGGAAAAGTCACCCCTGGAGGATAAGGGGAAGTGGACTCTTGATCAGTTGTCCAAGGAGGACAGTCTTAGGTGGGTGGAGGGAGAGCCCCCACATCTACTAGAACCTCCTTCCCTTGGATCTGGACCTCATGGAAGGGAGCTCGATATGCACTTAAGAGTAAGGGCAATAGGATGATGTGAGACACAGAATAATGCCCCCTCAAAGATGTCCTAATCCCTGAAACTTTTGAATATATTGCCTTAACGTGGCAAAAAGGGTTTTGCAGATGTGGCTAAGTTAAGGATCTCAAGGTGGTGAGATGATCCTGGATTATGTGGATGGGCCCAATGGAATCACAAGGGCCCTTACACGAGGGCAGAAGAGGCCACAGTCAGATATGCCAATGGAAGCAGAGATCGGAGTGATGAGGCCCCCAGCCAAGGAATGCCAGCGGCCTGTGGACACTGGAAAAAGCAAAAACATAAATTGTCCCCTAGAACTCCCCCAAAGAAGGCAGTCCTGTTGACACCTTAATTTAGTCCACTGACTTCCAACCTCCAGAACTATGAGATCATACTTTTGCATTGTTTCCAGTCACTAAATTTGCACTAATTCGATGCCATGGCAAGGGAGAACTGATCGTATCTGTTATAAAGAAATCAGCTGGAGGCACCTGGGTGGCCCAGTCTGCAGAGCATCTGCCTTTGGTTCGGGTCATGATCTCAGGGTCCTGAGATTGAACCCTTCTTTGGGCTCCCTGCTCAGCGAGGAGTCTGCTTCTCCCTCTCCCTCTGCCCCTGCCCCCTACTTATGCATTCTCTCTCTCATTCTCTCTCTCTCTCTCTCATAAATACATAAATAAATAAAAATCTTTAAAAAAGAAAAAAGAAAAAAAGAAATTGTCCAAGACACAGAGTAGATCAACAGCATAGCTCTCAAACTCAGCTGTCTGCGAACATGTGCTCTTGCTTAGCCCCCTCGGAGTCCCCCAGAGCCTGTGCACTACAGTAGCGTACCCACAGTGGGCCAGAGAGTTAAAGGGAGCAGCCCCTCAGGAAGTCAGGTGGAGATGGCATTGGTGATTACCAGACACCCACCCCCAACCCCCCACCCCTGCCGGAGGAGGAAGGGACTCACCTGAGAGGTCCAGCCTCTGCTGTCCAACGAGAGCCTCTGGAAACACCCAGCCTGGAGGATTGGCTCTTATTTCATCAGGAAAGGCTGTGGGGGTGTCCCCCCACCCCGACATCCCCTGTAGCACCTGGGAGCCTGCTGCGAGAGTCCTTGGCTCCGAGGCCCCACACAGGGGGCTGCCCACCAGCAGACCTAGGGGATTGTCCAAGTCGCCAAAAGCCTCAAGGGCAAGTGGTAAGGACGCTGCCTCTCCAGGGGGCCAGGCCGGTGGGCCCTGCAGCAGGGCGGAGTCTCCCTGCGGCCTGAGGGGGGCGGGGGCCCCCTCCCCACTGTCCCGAGTTGTCCCAGCTGTCGGCTGCCCTCTGGCTTCGGCTCTCAGACCCTCCAACAACCCCTGCTGGGATTATAAAGGTCACATCTCATCTGGGGGCCCTTTGAGGTTGCCCAGAAGCTGTCCAACTCCAGGTGGCCCCTCTGGAGCAGCAGGGGGGGTGCTCCGAGAGCCCCGCCTCCGAGAAAGGGACAGGTCGGTGAGCGACAGGGCGCCCCACCAGAGCCTCTGGCTGGGTCGGCAGAGTCTGGGCCTCCCTTTGCTCCCTCGGACCCGCCCCACGTCCTGGGCTCAGAAGCACCGGCTGGGGGAATCCCTGGGTGGCGCAGCGGTTTGGCGCCTGCCTTTGGCCCAGGGCGCGATCCTGGAGACCCGGGATCGAATCCCACATCAGGCTCCCGGTGCATGGAGCCTGCTTCTCCCTCTGCCTGTTGTGTCTCTGCCTCTCTCTCTCTCTCTCTGTATGACTATCATAAATAAATAAAAAAAAAAATGTTAAAAAATAAAAAAAAATAAAAAATAAAAAAAAAAAAAAAGAAGCACCGGCTGAACGGGGCCAGACCTTCTAGACCAAAAAGTGGGACACTCACTGGTGAAAGATACGGTCTGCCAAATGGAGTGTGATTTCGGGATGACCAGCCTTTTTGAGGATGCCACAACCAGCTGAAAGGACAATAGGACAGAATATTTGAGATGTCAAGCGTGGTCCCGCTGCCTAAATCGCCGTGATAAAGCTGCCCACAGCTCTCAAGCCGGCAAAACTCTAGGGGCACAGACCTCGTGTTTCGCTCCTCGCTGGGCCTCAAACCCCTTCGAGCTAGGCATTCGGTAAATGTGGTAAATCGGTAAATCGGGTAAATCCGCCACGGGAGAAAACAACCAGGCCCGGCCGGCCATGCAGAAGGTGCCCCACGTGAGCCCCCTGCTTCCTCTGGTTCTGGTGCTTCCAGTGTTCCTCTGCCCTCACCTGGGGAGACAGGCGGATCCCACCTGGAACCCGCACCCCTCGGCCGGCCAATCCCAGAATGAGCTGGAGGTTCCCGAGCAGCCAGGGCAGCGGCAGCCTCAGGGGAGAGGCTGCTTTGGGGAGCCCGATGGACAGACACTGTGGGGAGGGGGGGACACCCCCCCAGAATGCCACTTGTGAGCCACTGAATTGTCCCTCCAAATAAATGGATCTGCTGAAGTCGTAATCCCCATCGTGACTGCATTTAGAGATGGGCCTGTAAAGAGGCAGTTAAGGGGCGCCTGGCTGGCTCAGTGGGTTAAGCATCTGCCCCTCGGCTCAGGTCATGATCCCAAGGTCCTGGAACAGCCCTGAGTCCCACTCCCTGCTCAGGGGGAGTCTGCTTCTCCCTCTCTCTCTGCCTGCCACTCCCCTACTTGTGTTCTCTCTCTCTCTCTCTCTAATAAATAAAACCCTTAAAAAACAAAGAGGCAGTTAAGTTTAAGTGAGGTCATACGGATGGAGACCTGATTGGATATGACTGGTGTCCTTATAAAAAGAGGAAGAGACATGAGGGGTGGGTGTGTGCACAGAAGGCCGCCCTCTGCAAGCCATGAAGCAAGGCCTCAGGAGAAACCAGCCCCACCAACACCTTGATCTTGGGCTTCCAGCCTCCAAGACCATGAGAAACAAATGCCTGTATCTGAGCCGCCGGGTCTGAGTCTGAGCCGCCGGGTCTGTGGTGATGTGTACGGCAGCCTGAGTGGGGCTGGGACACCACACCAGGTGACGGACGAGGGGGTCAGAGAGAGCAAGGGGTCATGGGGGAGACACAGGCACAAGTGCCCAGTGGCCTTTGCCAGGGAGCACCCCGTGGGCAGCACAGGTCTAAGCCAGTCCTTGGGACCCAGGCCAGATCCCCGGCCCCGTGGCCACCCAGTGACCACAATATCCATGCAGCCCACACCAGCCTGCTCATAGGTCCATCTGAGTGACTCTCAGCTCAAAGGCCATGGTTCCTGGTTTCTCAAGTTCTGACTCACTGTCCCCCTGACTGGCCTGTGTCTCCCCCAAGTGGCTGTGGCCATGCCTCAGGAATGTGCAGACTCAGGAAAGCGGATGAGGATTCTCAGCTCTTTGCATATTAGGCAAACCCAGCAGGGCCTTACGTCCAGATAATGGGGCTCTGGCTCAAGCATCGCTTCAGCTTGGGGCGCCGCTTCACTGTCTCGGAAGCCAAGGCCCAGAGACTGGCCTCCAAGGCGACTCAGGGAGTCCCAGGGGAACTCCCTGTCTATGAATGATGCTATCAGATGAGAAATGCCCCCGAGGGAGCTGATGCGGGCCCTGTGTCTGAGATCTGGCACTCCCATGGGAGGGCCTGGCTCACAGAACTTCCCAGGCTACAGTTCAAAGCTGCAGAAGGTGAGGCTGGTCCTTGCCTGGGATACTCTCCAATGCAGAAGCGGCCTCTCTGGAGGCTCCTTGTTCCCTCTCAGAGGTCCTAAAAATAAAGCTCTAAGGACACAGTTATTCTGATCTCAGTGCTAAACAAAGCCCTGGGAAAGAAAGGGGCTCTTGGGTTTCATGGCTGGGGCCATTGGACAAAAGGTGGGGAGCTCAGCACCTATAGATGGACCTTCAGAGTTGAGTGGAAGACACCAAGACCGACAGCCCAGAGGAGGCGGCAGGGCCATGAGCAGTCCTCCGGGAGGAGGCACAATTCTGCAGCCAGAGCTGGGGAGACCACGGTGGTTGGCCTGCATCTCATCTGGCCCTGGCCCCAGCCCCCAGGCTCCAGGGAGTGAGTGCCTTGTGCATCAGACCCAGGCTGCAACTCCTCTGGAGGGGAAGTCCTGTCCTGACGATCTGGAAGGGCCAATGCTATCCCCAAGCCACCCCCCCCACCCCCACCCCCACCCCCCCCACACACACACAGCAGGCACATCCTCGCCAGCCAGATCAGAGAGGGAGGATACCAACAAACAGAGAAGGGAAAAGCTAGCCACCAAGAGGTCCAGGGAGGGGGTTGAGGGCAGGGACCCTGGCCCTGTGTCTGTGCCTCCTGCGGAAGTCGGCACTGTGCCCTGGACTTAGTAGGCACTTGGTAAATTCTATGATTTGGTTGGCCATTGTGTCCCCCACCCCCACCCAAGGTGGCCTGGGGTGGAGAGAAGACGCGCAGGATAAAGATGTGCGGAGCTGGCGTTTAACTTAGGCCCGTAGAGGGCGCTCGGGGACAAGAGCTGAGTCGGGGGCAGGGGTTTAAAAAGGACAGCTTGGGAGTTCATTCATTCATTCAACATGCATCCGCTGAACACTGAGCGCTGTGAAGGATTCAAAAGGATTGAGATGTGACCCCTGCCCTCAAAGGGTCATCTCAGAAAGGTAAGAGGTAAGCAAACAATCATGTATCATATTTCTCTACTGGTAGCTTCTGTTTGTGAAGTACTGATTAACCTTCACCCACAGTTCCTCTACCCACAACGCTTGTCCCTCTTCCATATCCTCAGGCCTTACCCCGTCTTGCATGCCTTCGCTCAAATGCCTCGGTCTCGGGGAGCCTTCTTGCCCCCCTCATTTTAAAGCCTATGCTGTTCTCGTGGCATTCGTGACCACTCTCCCCTATCTCCCACGGTACCCAAAGCCTTCCCACACCCTACACAGTTACCACATGTACTATCTCCATCATCCATGACCCCGCAGAGCTCCATGAGAGCGGAGGCTGCCTCTGTCGTGCTTATTGAGGGACATGGTGCGTAGGACAAAGTTTCATACACAGTACATACTCAAAAACTACTTTTTAATAAAAGGTGACCATTCTAATCAGCCCCACGTCAACCGAGCAGCCAGGGGTCATGTATTGCTGAGGTTTGGAGGGCTTGGTTGAGGTGGGCATCGTGTGCAGTAGGGGTCTTCTCAGAGGAGGTGACTTTTAAGCTGGCCTTGAAGAATGAAGAGCAGTTCACAAGTGGGAGAAAGTGCACAGGGCTTCAGGCAAAGGGAATGACCTGAGCAAAGGCCCAGAGGCCAGGTCTGCAGGGTGCTAGGTACGCCTGGCAGGTCAGACCCACCTGTTCTCAGCAGGAAGCTGCTGCATTCCCTGGCCAGGGGTGGGGTGGGAGCACGGGAGAAGGGGAGCAGCCACCACCGGGGCCGTGGGGCGGTGGCCAGGCCAGCCCCTGTCCCTGCCCAGGCCATCCCCCAGCCCACATTCCCAGGGCCCGCTTCCTGCTCTTGGAGTGTGTGTCTCCCTTGCCTGTCTTGCTCCTCGGGCTTCCTGACAAGGGGCAACCTCTACCACTCCCATGCGGTTATATCCTCCCTTGTGCTGCTGCCAGCAAGAAACCAACTGCACAGCTCAGAAAACAATCCATCATTTTGTCATAACATTTCCATTTCAAAGGCTTCCTTTCCAAGCATCTCTCTGGCCAAAGCTTCCTCTCATTAGCATGAGAAGAACTGGCAGGCAGTTGAGTGATAGGGGAGGGACAGGGACAGGAAACAGGACTCTGGGCTGAGGCCTCTGCCTGCGTGTGCACCGTGTGCACGGGGCCAGGAGGGACGCTGGGCTGGCCGCACGTGTGCCTGAGTGTGCATGTGCACGTGTGTGTGTGTGTGTGCTCACCACATGTGTGCATGCTCGTGTCTTTGTGAACTCAAGTTTCTCAAAACTTATGATTCATGCTACCTGGTCATAGATTTGCCCGCTCATGTCACAAAGCACAAGCCACCCTTGGGCGCTCCCTCAGTCTCCAGGTGTGCCAGGAACTCCCCGGGGAGCTGAGGACTCAGAGAGGTCCAAGGCCCGTGCTTTCCAGCAGACGCTCGGCAGAGACCCATGTGCAAGTGAGTAACTCCAACAGGAGAAGCCGTTGTGAAGGTGCCTGCCGAGCAAGTCGGAAGCCCGAAGAGAAGCCTGGTGGGGTGCAGTGTCACCTCAGGGGACACTTGAGCTGATCTTGAAGCATGGAGCAACTCACAGGTCAGGGAGAGGGGAAGGCGTAGCTGGGGAAGGGAGCAGCAGGCACAAGGGCCCAGAGGCCTGCGCCCAGAGGGTGGCAGTGGCCAGGGCAGCAGACAGCTGGGCAGACAGCGGCCTCCCTGACCCGGTTCTCCCGGGCACACAGTGCAGGTGGGACAGCGGGCAGGGGGCAGCCCAGCCTCACGGGAACCTGAGCCAGCGTCACAGCCCCCCACGGGCCTCGCCTTGCCCCTCCTCACAGGCACATCCGCGGGCTGACAGCCCTTCCCAGGCCCCTGCAACACCTGGCCGACCCCTCAGAGAGCTGAGCCTGGTACAGAACCCACCCCGGGCCCCTGCCCACCCCACCCCCACCCCCACCCCTGCAGAACCTTAAAACCCCAGAGCCCGCTGGGCCACCTTCTCTCTCCCTCATTGTCCTTCCCCTGGGACAGCAAAGAATGAGGAGTGTTCTAGGCTTAGCAACAGGAGGGAGAAGGTGCAGCGCAGGCCTGAATGCCTGAATGCCTGAATGCCTGAATGCCTGAATGCCTGAATGCCTGAATGCCTGAATGCCGAGAGCAGGGGCGTTAGACCCAAGGGGAGGAGGAAGGCCGGCCGCAGGCAGCGTCTCTTGAGGCCCATCGCCCACCCATCACCGGTTCATTCAGTCGCTGGCTCGGTAACACTGGATGAGCACAGGCCACGAATTCAGCGCCCAAGATGGCAAGACGCAGAGTCGTCCTCGGGGAGCCCAGCCAGTGAGGAAGGTAGACAGGAACCCCATGTGAGACCAGTAAGCGTCACTGAGATTTGCATGCAGCTGAGGTTTGAAGGACAAGTAAAAACTGGACAAAGGGGTTGGGGTGTGGAGAGCTCTGCGGGCAGGCGGCCTCTGCAGCCACGAGAAATCCCGGGAGGGGCTGCCTCACCGCGTGGCCTCCACGCTCTGGGGGCTCTCGGGTCGGGGAGTGCCACTGGTCAAGTGGGCCGGGGGCTGCGGGGGGATGCCCCTCGGTCCAAGTTTCCCATTTATCAAAGTCATCAAGTATAGACTTTCCGGAAATTTGGATGTTTAAAATGCAATTTGCTAAGTGTAAACCACTGAAATATGACACAATTTTTGTGAGCTTGTTTGGCATTTTTTTTAAATCTACAAGAAGCCTAAAAATAATGCAAGTGGCCCAGTTCTGTCTCCTTCTTGGCAAACAGGCAGTATTGGTCTTGGATAAGAAAAGTGAGGCTTAGAGCAGTCACCCAAAGCCAGAACTTGTCCCCTGGCACCATGCTGTCCTCCCTGACCCTGTAAGACCCAAGCATCAAGGCCCTCGCTCTGAACCCCCTCCTGGAGCCGCTGCCCAGCTCACCCCAGGCTCCTCAGCTCACCTGAACCTGCAGCCTGAGTTCTTCTTCCTGCAGGCACTCCCACCCCCCAACCCCACCCCACCCCCGCAGCTCAGCCCTGCTCCTTGCCTACCCAAGGCCACTGGGGGCTCAGCCACAGACCCAGGAAGGCCCTGGGGACAGCACCTCCACTGCCCTGTGCCCCTCACCTTGTTTGTCTTTGCATACAGCCGAGAAGGACCCCAAGAGGAGCCCCCGGGCAGGGTTCCCCAGGACCCCTCAGCAGCTTCTGCTGGAAGCTCCTCCCCCTCTTCTCTTCCTAAAGGACAGTCTCCTTGGTCAAATGTCATGGCCAGATCTGTAGCTTCACGCTCCTTCTCTGGGACTGCTGCTTGCATGACTCACCTGCTCCCCAGCTGTTTGCAGGGCAAGCATGGTCAGGAAGGGGGGGTGGGGGCTAGGTGTGAACCTGGCCCCAGCCACCTTTCCAAGCCTTCTGAGAGTTCAGCCACTATAAAGGTGTAACTTGAAGCCCAATCACAAAATTAGGGGCCAGACTGGCTGTTGTTTGGAAAACAGAAGCCTGATCAATTATGCTGGGAGAGTGCCAAGGGCCGGGGCACAAAGGAAAAGGAAGGAGTGTCAAGGAAGCAAATGTGTGCAGCTCAGCTGAGCACTGTCCAGGGAGCCCGCCAAAGGGGTTCCAAGCACTGAAATCCCCACCCCCAAGAAGCTTGTTTGCTTGACCCCCATGGGGCCTCAAGGTAGCATACCTGGGACAACCTCTGAAATCCACCTGGCCCCCTCTGTTCTAACTCTCTGGTCTGCATTCCCCATGTGGCCTCTCCCCTTCGGAAAGAACTGCAGGGACCTGGGAGCAGGAATGGTCTGTCCACTGACAGCTGTGGACTTAGGAGTCCCCCCTGAGCCCTAGGAGTCCCCTTGAGCGCTAGGGGTCCCCCTGAGCCCTAGGGGTCTCTACTGAGGACTAGGGGTCCCCCTGAGCACTAGGGGTCTTCACTGAGAGCTATAGGGTCCACCCTGAGCACTAGGGTCCTCGCTGAGCCCTAGGGGTCTTCATTGAGCCCTAGGGGGTCCTTCCCTCATTGAGCACTAGAGAGACGTGGCTGGGCAATAGAGGCCCTCAGTGAGAGCTAGGGGTCCCCCCTGAGCGCTAGGGGTCCCCGTTGAGCTCTAAGGGGTCCCCCCCACCCAGCCCAGCACTAAGGATTCCCCCTGAGAGCTAGGAGTCCTCACTGAGCCCTGGCCGCTGCTCTGAGTCACAGCCTCTGAGAGCCCTTGAAGGCGGATCTACCCAGCGGCAGAGCCCCTCTCCATGTGCCGGGAGTCAGGTTCGGAGCATCTAGGATTGAGGACGGAGCTCTCAAGTGTGGTTCTTCCACAAGGTTAATGGCAGCCTCAGGACCCTTAGGCCTTCCCAGATGCCTCCTGCCTATTCCACTGTGTTCTCCAAAATGCCCCGAAGCTCTTTCTTTAATAGACCTAGAGTTTTCCTCTCCCTGGGCCAACATTCTCTTCCCAGCCCCACACCCCAATGCCTTGCTCCCCAGGTACAAGCCTCAACCTGCCAAGGTCTCTCCTACTGCACCCTTTCCCCCAGAAAGATCTCGAGTGGGAGACCAGAAAGGCAAGTCTCGCTTTTACCTGACCTAAGCTTGAAGTGACCAATTCCCTTGCGAAAGTCTCCACCCACCAACGTTTCCCAGCCACGTAGCCCCACTGTGGTCAGAGCCGCGGGACAGTCAGTCCCCACCATCATAACGGCGCAGGGCTTTGGCCCCACAGAAGCCACACTT
The DNA here is from genome assembly GCF_011100685.1 of Canis lupus familiaris. NCBI lineage: Eukaryota > Metazoa > Chordata > Mammalia > Carnivora > Canidae > Canis > Canis lupus. The sequence goes on from NC_049227.1 coordinate 41,974,612, forward strand.
TGCAGAGATATGGTATTTATTGAACCATGTGCCTGAAAACCTGATCTATAAGTGCACACGTGTGTGTGTTTGTGCACGCACGCATGCATGTTTGGGATATGCATGCGTGGTCCATGGTCAGCAGTGCCATCAGATGGCCTTGGCCAGTCCCAGGCGGTTGTTAACTCTGTCAAAGACGCTGTAATACTCCCGGATGAAGACATCCCCCAGGATCCACAGCTGGGAATCGCCTTCACCCTGGAAGCCACTGGAGCAGAAGCCCATATCCTGGGAAAGGCGAGGCAGAGATACAGCTAGGCCCGAGGCAGGTCACCGTGTCTGACGGTGGGCCTCCCCCTACCACACCCCACAGTCCCTCTCTCAGCTCGTATTTTCTTTCATCCTTGAAATCACCTTCCGAGGGAAGCAGACAAGTATCAGATTCATCCCACTCAAAAGATGAAGAAATTGATAATTCAGAAAATCAAGTGACTTCATGCAAGGTTACTCACTGGGGTCCCCTCACTCCACTCCTCCTCACCTGTCCTCTCTAGCACCCCCCTTCCACTCAGCACCTACTGCCCTGATGACCAGCCAGACCAGGCCCAGGGGCCTGAGGCCTTGCCCGTTGTGTGTACTCAGGGCTGGGTCAAAGCTGAGGCCAGTGGGTGAGGAGGGCTAAGGGCCGGGTCCCGAAGCCCAGGCTACCTACAAAAATCCTGGACGATGCTGCATGCTGCAGGCCTCTGGGCTTAGAAGCTGGAGCGGTGGATGCAGTTCCCACAGGGAGCGGGCTGTGGTCCTGCCAACCCAACCCTCCCTTGGGCTGCGGGGCTCTCTACTTTCATTCTGCCCCGCTTCTCCCAGGATGGAGCTGTATCGGCCATGAGGGAGGCCCACTCAGAAGGGCCAGTTCGTTTACATGCACTTCCTGCATTTTCCCTTGGGGCCCCGCCACTTTACAACTGGCTGACTTGCCAGGAGAGTGGAGGAGTGCTAGGTGGACCCAGGCTTCTTCTCCTGAGAACTCCTACCTGGCTGGTGTAGGCAGACGGGGGCAGTGGGTACTTTCTGCCGTGGATCTCAAAGACCACCGAAGGCATGCTGCCCAGGTTCCCGCAGTTGATGTCAAACTAGACCAGAAGGAGGTCATCTTAGATGGACGGTAGATCTGATGGGGCTGGGTGAGGCCAGAGAAGGGCCAACCCAGGACCCCTTCCTCTGCACTGGAGCCAAGAGGTAGGAGGGCCTGCCCACTCAGAGGACTCTAGGGAGACCCCCAGGCCTCAGAAGAGTTACACTGAGAGGGACCTGCTGTCAGCCAGTGCAGGAACACACCCCAGCTTGAGATAAAGGAGGATGGGCCTCCGAGTTTTCTCCAGGCTCAGCCAGACCTCCCCAGGACCCCGGAGCACTTAGCTGTCAGGGAGGAGGCAAAGAGACCCGTGGGTGGAGGAGGAGCAAGGGGGTATAGCAGAGTCAGGGATGCACGATCCTCCTGGGGGACGGGAGGCCAGACCTCGGCCTCTGCATGAGACACGAGAGCTCTGACAGCAATGATGCGCCAAGCTAAAAGACCACTGTGAAGGCCTCCTGAGAAATCCCAGCCCCTCCAGGGAAATGGGCCAGGCCTCACCATCCCATATTGGTCCTGTGTGGCTCCAATGGCTGACTGGATGTTGAGGATGTCGCTGTTGGGCCCAACCAGCATAGAGGTGCCTGTGTCCAGGATGGCCTGACAGCCACCATCACAGGCCACCACCACACCATTGACAGTAACGCTGCAGAGTGGAAACAGGACAGCCTCGCAGTGCGTCCAGCATGCAGCCCGCCCTCCCTGGCCCTCCCCCCCATCCTCCCCCGCCAGGATCCTCAGGCAGGGAGGAAAGGCTGGACCTTTCCCTTGGGCTCCTTCCTAGAGTCCCCAAAACTTGCTGAGCTCAGAGAAAAGACCTAAAAACATTTACTTCCAAGTCAGTGGCTAAATCAAGGCTGTCCCACCTTCCATGGGACAGAAACTTCAATAGAACAGCAAAGTCATGGGTACATGGGTGGTGGCACAGGCCGTTTAAACATCTGACTCTTGGTTTCAGCTCGGGTTGTGATCTTGGGATCAAGCCCTGAATTGGGCTCCGTGCTGGGCAAGGAGTCTGTTTAAGAGACTCTGCCCCTCCCCCAGCTCACCCCTCAAATAAATAAATAAATCTTTTTTTAAAACCCAGCAAAGTTGTGTGCACTAAGGGGTGAAATGAGTACTGCCCTAGTTGCCTAAAGATCTGGCTTCAAGTCCTCTCCCTGACGTTCACTTGCTGCAGGTCTTGGGCGAGTCACCAACCTGCCCGGACTCGGGCTTCTCAGACACAAGACGGGTATGCTAGCAACTCTTTCCTTGACTTCCTCGAGGGATGGTCACAAGGTTCAGACTTGATGTTAGTAAATTATAAAGTGAGGACACTAGTGTGGAACCCACCCCCTAGGGTTTCAGTGAGGAATGAACGAGAACAGCCCCAATATCAGTCATTGCAATGCCTTCAGGCAGTAGGGCCTGGTCAGTGCCGGGCTCCTATTAGCAGAGCAGCAGGAAACGTCAGTGTCCTCACTGACAAAGGTCACCGGCCTTGGAAGTGTCTAACTCTGAGTCTGATGTGAGAGGCTCATGAGCTCCCAGCGCTCACGGGCTGATCCCGGGCCCTCGCAGCCCCCCACCCGGAGGCGGCTGTGGCGCACTCACCTGTCCACGGTGAACTGCCAGTACTCCTCCACGGTCACGGGCACCCAGTGCAGGGCGCCTGTGTAGTAGGTCGGGTCTATGGCTCCCAGCGTCAGCATGCTCCCCTGGCCATTCCTGAAACCAAGGAAAGGCGTGTTGCGGCATTCTGACCCCCCGGCTTGGCGAGGCTGCCCTGTCGCACCCGCGGGCCTAGCACACGCTGTCCTCCCTGCCTCACCTGGATCACCACCCCGAGCCTCAGCGAAGCTTCCCCCGCCACCCAGCACACCCACCCCCGTTAGACTGGGCTACCCCGTCACCGCCAAGCCTTCCCTGCGCCCCGACCTGCCTGCAGCCCTAAGCATAATTGTGTAATTGCGTGTCGTCTGCCTCGCCTGCTAGAGAGCGGACTCCCAGTCTGCCTTGTTTGCTGACGAAGCCCCGTCTCCTGGCGCAGCACCTGCACAGTCACACCCACCAACACTTCTGGAATGAACGCATGAGTGTACCAGGTGCCCCCTTGCCTGGGTTCCCCTGACCTCGGTTCCCCAGCACCCTCCTTCCCCTGAGGGCAGCGCCCTTCTCTCTATCCTGCCACCTGCCCCTCTGTTCAGCTGAGCAGCACCATCACGGGGCAGGAAGAGAGGGGAGGGAAAAAAAAGAGGAAAGGAGAGGGAGCTCTGGGCTCCAGGTGTGACTTAGGCACCAGTTCAGGGTGATGTCTCCCCCAGGCCTGTTTCCCATGTGGTGAGCGGGGAGGTCGGACTCCTTCGGACCCTAAGAGTCTGTGAATCTCAGTGACGTCCACAATGACTAAGGAGGCCCGGCCCCTTTGGAGAAAAGACGGTAAACGTCCCCACGCAGAGATGGGGTCAGGCTTCATGCTTCAAGTGCCAGAAGTCAAAGTCAGATGTGGGTCGCTGGATTCTGGCTGCAGCAGGGGCTCCGCTGGGGGCTTTGGACAAGGTGTTGGGTCTGGAAGCCTGGGAGGCTCAGTCGGTTAAGCGTCTGCCTTCAGCTCAGGTCATGATCTCAGGGTGCTGGGATGGAGCCCCATATCAGGCTCTCTGCTCAGCGGGGAGGCTGCTTCTCCCTCTATCCTTCTCCTCTGTTTATGATCTCTCTCTTTTTCTCTCTCTCTCAAATAAATAAATAAAATCTTAAAAAAAAAAATAAGTTGGGTCTGCCTGGAAACAAGGAGAGGTTTGCTTGGGTTCTGGCCAGCAGGCTTGAGTTGCAGTGTCCCAAAGGGGCTGATATCCCTCAGACCTTGCCAGGCCGTGTAAGTCCACCCTGGCTGGGGATAGCTCCTACCTGGACAAATACACAGAGAACAGGTCTTGGGCCACCAGGTGATTCTGCATCATGTTGTCAAACACAGGCACTGAGTACGGGGAGGCGAGAGAGGGGTAGGCCAGCCCCAGGATGCCATCGAACTCAGAGTAGGTAAAGATGCTGCCAGGCTCCTGAGTGCTCAGGCCCACAGTCTGCTGGGGGTCCACAATGCTGGAGACCTGCAAGGGATGCGAGAGAAGCAGAGTGACCTCCTTGGGCCAGAGGCAGGAAGATCCTGGGGCAGGCCAGTATCCGGGTCAGCCCCTGGGGCCCAGCCCCTGGGGAGCTCGAGAGAGAACACCCTTGTTTCCCAGCCCTGCTCTGTGGTTTTGAGTCCAGTTTTGAGAGGACCCAGGGAAGAGTGAAGACAGCAGTGTTCAAGGTACAGAAGTTGATGGGTGAGCCCAAAGAACGGGGTGGGGTGAGGGATGCTCCGAGGCCCCCTGCCAGCCTGCGGCCCCCTTGGCAGTGGCACAGGGGCCCTTGGCCAGTGAAGAGCTGTGGGCAGCACTGCGGACAGAAAGAACATATACACACTTTGCATCTAAGAGCCCTGGCTATGTGTCCTTGCTCTGTCCTGTGCTGCCTGTGTGACCCTGAACGAGCACCTCTCTGAGCCTCAATCTCCTCACCTGTTAAATGAAATAATAACACCTGCATCTGACAGCAGTGTTGGCCTCTGTTTCACTAATGCTGAACCTGTATCGAGCACTTACTAAATGTTTGGCCGTTGGACGTTAATGGCATGATGCTAAGGAAGTGCTGCCTCCACATCTCTTGTTAATCTGCCCTCGGCCTGGGAAGGCCGATGTGCCCACCAGGCCATTCTGAGCCTGCTTCCACCCAGCCCCTTATAACCAAACCGTCCCCCACTCAGGCAGCCAAAGTGATCTTTGAAAATGGGCGTCCAGTCACGTCACCCCTTGCTACGACCCTCCACAGCCTCCCACCCCACCCCCCACCAGTGTCCTAGAGCACCGTCACCTTCTGATCCTACTTCTCACCCCTCATCTCAGGCTTCTGACCCCTTGCTCACGCTCCCTAACCCCCATCAACCTTTCCCCTCCTCCCATGCCCTGACTTGGCCTCATTGCCGTGTGGGCCCGCTGAGGGGGGCCAGACCCCCATGGCTCTCTCCCCCATCCCTTGCCCAAGGTGGGCACATGAGGGCCACCCGGTGCACCATGGCTCAGGCAGGGGAGTCGCCTTCCTGGGCCCTGTCTGCTGGGCCACCTCAGCCAGTGGTCTGGGACCTCCACGGTCTGGTGCTGACCCCTGGGGAGGCCTGAGCTGGGTGGGCACCTGCTTTGCCAACAGAAGAGGCTGAGGAGAGGGCCGTCAGCTGAGAAGAGCTGTGTGTGTCCCTTTGGGTTCAAAGCAAAAGAGCCTTCAGCCAGACCCAGGAAGAACTCAAGGAAGATGGAAGTGATAAGCACCAGGGGATGCTGCTTGGCTCTTAAGATAATGGCTGAAGAAGGAAAGCAGAAAGCTCATGTGTACTGAGCACTGACTATGTGCCCGTCCCTGTGTTGACTACTTTAGAAGCCACAGAGCTGCAGAAGGGAGAGGAAGCCTTGCTCAGGGGCCACAGATGCTCCCTGACATGAAAGATGCCACTCGATGGCCCTTCTGGGGCAAAGGAGTGAGGTCAAGCCAAGGGCATTGCTCAGAGAGTCGGAAGCATAGGTCTGACACGGAGCGCCCAGCACGGGCTGTGTGACTTGGGGACTTTGGGGAAGTTACCAACTCATGGGACCTTCAATTTCCTCATCTGCACAATGGGGAAAACTACCTCCCTGAGAACTAATTTACAATGAGGTCACACATATGACACCAAAGCGTTCGGTGCTGGCGCGGGCTCGGGATTCTGAACGGACTGTGGCAAGGACAGATGACAAAGGATGGGGAAGAAGGAAACTGGGCATGGAGAAGCCTCTCGGGGGGACTGTGAGGGCTGGCATGGGAAGGAGAGAAGGGAGGAGAAGAGGGTGGATGAGATCCCTCCCAGCATCCCTACCCACCAGGCACCCCAGTCGGGGAGGGGCAGGGCCCCAAAGGGCCTCTCAGCCCCAGCTGGGGAGCAGCCGGCCAGAGCCTGTGTGTCTGGGTGGCAAAGCAGCTAGTGGGGAAGGAAGGGTGAGCGCCGGCTGGCCCAAAGCCCCACTCACAGTGACAGTATCAAGGCCCAGAAAGCCCTGCATGCTGCCCGTGCCGTACTGGATGGACAGGGGCTCATTCAGGTTCTGGAAGGTGGAGGACTTGGCTGGGTCGAAGCGGTGATGGCTTTCTGAAACACAGACCCAGGGTTAGCGAGGCCCATAGATAGTCTCCTTGCCCCTGACGGCGCCGGCCAGGGCTGAGACCTCACTAGGCCTTGTAAGAATATGGTCTAAATACCAACCCTTCCTGCTGAAAATAAGCAACGCATTCTCTCTTGATCCCCCACGTTTAGTAAAGAAAATTATTCTTTGCTGCTCAGCCCACCTCTCTGAACCCAGTGCTACCTGTGTAGCTGCCAAACAAAACAAGAAAGAAAACAAGCTGTCCCTGTGGTTTCCATAGACATTTTACTCTTACCAGCTCTGTAACCTTAGGCAAGAGCCTTTTCTTCTCTCAACTTTGCTTCCTTCTCTGGTAAAGGGAGATAAAAAGAGCACCAATCTCCCAGGATTATTGAAGAAATCAATTATTAATAAGCATCAAATAAAATCATTTACATGTATTGAACATCGACTCATCATTAGTAACGGATCCTGGCCCTCTATTCCCCCAGCACCCGCTGGCATACCATACGTAGTCCCATTTTATAGGAAGGAAACCCAAAGACTCAGGAGGGTCAGCGGCTTGCCTGGGCTCCTCATAAAGACTAAATAAGTAAATACCAGGGCGCCTGGGTGGCTCAGTCAGTTGAGCGTCTGCTTTGGCTCAGGTCATGACCTGGAGTCCCTGGGCTCCAGCCCCACGGCAGGCAGCGGGCTCTCTGCTCAGTGGGGAGTCTGCTTCTCCCTCTCCCTCTGTCCCCTCTCCCCTGCTCGCTTGTGCTCTGTTCTTTCTCTTGTACTCTCTCTCTTTCTCAAATGAATAAAATAAATAAATAAATAGCCTAAGTGCCCCTAATTTCTAGCTGGCGCTTTATGCATTAAGCCCCTGATTTGCACCCCTTCTCCATCTGTGGGCAGTTGGAAGGGGTGAGCGAGGAGATGGGACACATTCAGGAGGCTGGAAATGTCAAAGCAAGCTCTCCTGTACCCACGTTCTCCCCAGCACCCCACAGCTCGAGTGGTGGCCAGAATGCAAGCAAAGCCTCTCCCTGTTTCCAGCAGACCCAACGCCTTGTCCAAAGCCCCCAGCGGAGCCCCTGCTGCAGCCAGAATCCAGCGACCCACATCTGACTTTGGCTTCTGGCACTTGAAGCGTGAAGCCTGACCCCATCTCTGCGTGGGGCGTTTACCATCCTTTCTCCAAAGAGGCCGGGCCTCCTCAGTCATTGTGGACGTCACTGAGATTCACGGACTCTTAGGCTCCGAGGGAGTTCAACCTCCCCCCTCACCACACGGGCAGCAGAGTCCTGGGCTCTGGGCCTGGGGGCTGCCAGGGAGCTCACTCACGGCAGGCAGTACTCTTGCAGTAGACAGAGGGCACCCAGAGGTCGGAGGAGCCGGTGTCAAACACCACGGTGAATTCCTGGGGTGGGGTCCCAATGGAGATCCTCCCGAAGTACTGACACTGGGGACAGATAGCAGTGTGGCAGGCGGGAAGGACAGCAAAGGGATAAGGATCAATGCTTGGCACAGAGCAAAGGAGAAGGGGGGGAATGAGGATCGCTGGGGAGGGTCCTCCCAACCCCCCCCACCCCACCACCCAGGGCTTCTGACCCGCTTCGCTTGCCTGCCCCTCCCACAAGCACTACAACCACGGCTCCCTCAGCCTCAGAGGCAGACATTAGATCAAAACATAAGCCCTTCCTGGTAGAAAGACTGGGACCCCCCCAGCCCCTGGCAGGGACTCAGAGATGGGGCACCAGTGAGGTACAGACCCCAAGTCCCGACCCAAGCTGTCCCTGCCATGCCTCCTTGCCCACCTCCCCATGTCAGAACTAGGGTTGGAGCGGGGGTGAGCATGACCTAGTGAGGGAAGGAGCACAGGAGAGACAAGGCTGCCTGTCTACTGCCGGAGTGACAGATGAGGGGGCGACAGGCTCCAGAGAGGAAGAGGCCACATCCCTGTCGGGTCCTGGGTGGCCGCAGATGGGCACTGGTGCCCCATCCCTGCTGGGCCCAGACTAAGACATGGGTCCCCCGGGCTGGAAAAGCCAGGCATGTGGTGCACAGGGGAGCAGATTATGTGCCCCCAGGGATGTCGTCTGCAGGTCGCCTGAGCTCAGACCCTGCTGGCGGTGACATTCAGAGCCTTGCCTTTGCTGGGTCTGCTGGCCCAGTGCAGAGCTGCCTGAGGGGCATGGGGGCGGCCTCCACAGCCCACGGGGCTCCATGAATCCTAGAAGAGGAAAGAGGCAGGGGCCGGGGGGTCCCCCTCACACAGAGAGAGCAGAGCCACTTACGTCCAGGTAGTTGGCCAAGGGCTCGCTGGCCACCTTCTCTAAATTTGAGTACTTCCTGCTGATGGCATACGGGTGTTTCTTCAGGAAGTCCTCTAGGAGCCCATGCTCCTTCAGGGCCTTTCTCAGCGACTTGCCTTTGTGCAGAGGGACCCTGAGGAGACGGGGAAGAGTTCATGATGCTGGTGGGCTTCTCCTCAGGGCTGCCGGCCTCCGAGAGGTGCCCAGAAGTGCCGCAATTCGGTGCTCCCCCTTACTAACCACAATGCACTCTGACAGTCCCTAGTCCTTTCTCTTTTCATTAAGTTGGTGGAGATTTAATTTAATTGATAGCCTACTAATGAGTTTTGCAACTCCGAGGTCTGAGAGATACAATAGCATTCCTTCAGGTCTCTGAATCCTTGCAGCCTGCCTCCTGCAGGCCGGACACCGTGTGGGCACAGGGGTACGGTATCTGCCGTCTGGGAGCACTCGGCCTGGAGAGGGGTGGCGTCCCCCCGACGCTGCTCCATGCTGTGGAAACGCTCCCTCCTTGTGGCCCCTGTGACCGGCTCTCTGGGTAGCGTGAAAATTCTTCAAAGGGTCTCAGGACAGAGTGTGGTCCTCGGGAGCTTCTAACAGAGTTTAGATGTTGGACAGTGGAAGCAAATCAACGGAAGAGAATCGAGAGGGAAACCAGCGGAGGCTTTCTGGATCCAGCTCTGTAGGCTGTGGCACCCTGGGTAGCCCCTCAAAGCCCTCTGAGCTCCAGCTTCACCTCTGCAAAATGGGCAACCTCCTTCCTTTCCAGCCCCTCTCCAGCCCTGCTTTTGACCAAGCTTGTAGCTTCACCTCTTTGGTGCCTAGCGCCCCCTCCTGTAGGTTGAAGGAATGTAGGCTGCCGATCCCGCATGTCCCCCCAGTTCCAAGGGCCATGCGGTCCTCCTCCTCCATGGGGCTGACTGAAGGACAAGTGGAGACCGCAGCTATGAACGTGCTTGGAGAGCGATCAAATGGCAGCAGCTGTAAAACCCTCAAAGAAAATGGGTGTTCTCGTGGGGTTCACACCCCAGACGGGTCCCCTATGGAGCAGCCCTGCATGTGATTTATGGGCTCTCCTCCGGTGCCTTTCTTCTCCAGCCCTCAAGTGTGACTTCAGCCAGGACCCAACAGAAATAAAAGGTCCTTGAGACATTTCCCAGCCTTTGTGTCCGATGATAGAAGAAGACACAGCCCGAAAGGAAGGAGACTCCCAGAACCAATCCTACAGCCACCCTTTCCTGTGTCCCCATGTCCAGGCCCCTCTGTGTTCTGCTTGCTTGGCTCCTGCTCCTGCTCAGCTCAGGATCCACTCGTGGGATGCCTGGGACTCCCACAGAGGTAGCCGCCTCTCTGCTGCGCTGCTGTGTCCAGCACAGGGCCCCAGGGAGCCTCCCTCAGAGGGATGCTGGCCCACTTCCCAGCCAAGAGCTAGGAAGTCCCATCACCATGGAAACCATGCTCCGCTGGTGCTGCCCTCAGTCCCTGCACTGAGACCACCCAATGCCTGGCACTCAACAGAACTTCAGTTTCAAGACCATAAGGAGCTCTGACTGGTCAAAGACACCCTGGTCCCTTTTGAGGGATCCAGCTTCCCAGGGAATGGATTCAGGTCTCCCCAGGCTCAGGGCTTGAGGAGCCACTTGGGCTCGAGCCTGGGAACCGGAAATAGCATGATTTTGTGGCAAGAGCATAGGTCCCCTTGGGACCAAGACCCAACTCCTCCAGCATGAACCATGGGCCTTGGGCAGCTCAGGGACCCTCCCTAAACAACAGCTTCCTCATCTGTAAAATGCAAACAATAATGTCTACCTAATCCAGGAGGATTAGTGGCACCTAGTAGCAAGCAGCTCCAGAAATATCAGTTACAGGGTGCCTGGCTGAGTCAGTCGGCAGAGGATGTGACTCTTGATCTCTGGGTCGTGAGTTCGAGCCCCATGATGGGTATAGAGATTACTTTTTTAAAAAATCATTTAAAAAATTATCAAAAAAGGAAATATCAGTTATTAATTTTGGAGCAGAAATTGGGAATCTCACCCAGAGGACTTTATTTTGGTTGAGAAACGCATACATAGCTCTTATCGTGTGCCAAGCACTGTGCAAAGCATTTTACAAACACCCACTCGTGCACTCCTCATGACTAGCCTGTAAGATGGATGCTTTCTGTTATCCTAATTTCACAGTGGAAGAGGAAACAGGGCACAGATAGTCAGGTTAGTGATGCAGGTGGGTATCAAACCACAGGCAGTCTGACTCTAGAAGCCATGCCCTTAATATCCCAGGCTGCCCATCTTACCCTGTGTTCTTGTTCACCGCCCCCGCCCCCCTGCAGTGGCAGGAGCACACTTAGAGGGAAAGGTCCCAAATGCAAAGGCAGGATTGACCGAGTGCGTTTCCTGGGGACCTGCAGCATGGCCTCTGAAGATTCCGGGGGGGCGACTGTGGGACGCCAGGAGAGAGACCCACCCAGAGCAGGTGCGAGTGATGCCCTTTCCCTTCCCTGGGGCCTGACACCCACCTGGTGACCCCACTGCCCTGGGAGAGGGCGAGGACTGCAAGTAGCACCACGAGACACCTCATCCTGGACACCGCGGGCTGGCCACTGCTGGAGCCAGTACTCATCCCCACAGCTTTTATAGAGGGTACAGGGTTCTCTCTGGCTGGAAGCCCGGGCTACAGAGATGACCCCCTGACTTGGGGCTGCTCTGCAAACACATTAAGATAGCAGCCAGAGTACCCAATACCCACTGTGATAAGGGCCACAAAGTCCACCACTGCAAGGACTTCAAAGCTGAAGCGTACACGTGCTTGATCTTTAGGCTGAGAAATGTCACATAGGCCTCCCTGACCTGATTTCCCCTCCAGACATGTCTACTTGAGCTAACGCAGTGGGATCACCGCCAGAAACCTGTCTCATGTTCCATCTTAGGGTCTGTAACGAGGTCTCTTCGCAGCAGACCCCCCTCCTACCTTAGCTGCCTCTCCTCCCTGGGCCTGAACTCCCAGGGAGCCAGCAGCCTGCCCTGTCCAGGGATCTCCAGCTCAGTCCGCCCAGCCCCACATGCCAGGGAGCAGTCAGTCTACTCCCAAGGCAGAGAGTGCTCCTTCAATCTGTCACCCCAGGCTAAGAGACCTTAGCAAGCCCAAGACCTCTGCACTGTGCAGGCTGTGTCCCCTGGTTCCTGTGAGAAGGGTGTTGGGAAGGTGAGGGGTAGATGCTGGATCCCAGGAGCTGCTGCATGGGGGTGCTGGCGAGGGTGAAGAGGGAAGGCAGATGTGTGCCACACACACGGAGGGAGGAAGAGATGCTGTGGTGATCAGATTTAGGCAGCAGATGAGGCCAAGAGCGGGCACCCTAGTCCCACACAGATGTCTAAGATGAGCTTCTCAGAGCGCACATGCAGGGCTTTGTGATGAGCATAGCACCCCGCCACCACCCTAGAGAGAATTAGGGCAAAAAGGGACACAAAGACTCAGCCACAGAATGGGTGGAGAGGGAAGGCTGTGAGCTGGAAAGTAAGGATCAAAGCAGGAACATGCAGGGGCTCTGGGGCCACAGGTGTGCAGGAGCCTGTGGTGCCGACACCCTGCAGGACAGTCGTCAGGGAGGCAAGGGAGTGGCCCAGAGAGGGCAGGCTTGGTAGCCAACGAGGCAGGCATGCAGTGGGCCCGGGACACAGGGCACGCTGAGAGGGACAGCCCCAGAATGTCCCGTGTTTGACTGGAGGGCTTCGGGAGGCCCAGCAGCAGGGGAACTGAGAGCTTGATGGCGGGAGTGAGGAAGACAGCCAGCTGTGAGCCTTCCCTTGGCAAGGCCCTGCCCAGCCACCCACATCCCTCCTCAAAGGCCTGTGTGTCCTGCCCAGCGGCCCCGCATCTGGGTGGTCTTCCCTCCCCCACACCAGCACGGAGCAGGAGAGCAGGACGCCTAGGAGATGATCACTAAATGCTTGGTTAAGCAAACGAGCTCGTGAACGGTCTTCCCACCCCTCTCGGGGCACAGCAGGGCCATGCCTTTCTTATGAGCTGCAGATGACGAGATGGAGACTTGGAGAGGTGGATGGACTTGCCCCTGAAGAAGTTTAAATGGCCACAAGACCCCTGGTCTGTCACACTCCACACGGCCCCACAGGGCCCGGCATGCTATGGGAATTTCACGAGTTTGCAATAGCAAGTCTGGAGCAGGTCTGCTTCTGGCTCACTCCTGCCGACCCCTGCAGACCCCTGGGGACAGCCGTGCCTGTGCACGATATCTGGGGCCGGACCCTCCGGGGTCAACAACACCAGCATTGTGGTACCCTGCTCCACGCCACCCGGGGCCCAGCCCCACCCAGCAGCTCAGGGCCGGGAGAATCAGGCTCAGCCATCCGTCTCACTGGAAGGTGACCCTCAAAGCCAAAAACTAAAGATCCCTTAGCCCTGGTTGCTCTGTGTTTACTCACGAGATTGACATCATTCTAACAGCATTCACGCGCATGCTATCGGGAGCGCTGCCCCAGATTGCACAGAGCATTGGAACTGCTTATCCACGGGGGCAGGCCAAGAATCACAAAAAGCTTTTAGAAAAAACTATGATAAGATTTCATCACTGGCTACCCAGTACCAGGCGAGGACAACTTCCCTTGGTCTAGATTCTTTGTGCCTGGGGACGGACTCACAAAAATGGCAAAACAAAATCAGGGCCTGGGGACAAGCTATCCTGGGTAACCAACCCCCTGTGATCTCCACTCAGACATAAGCAGCAACAAAGTCGGTTCAACTCAGTATCTTGAGCATCTTCTACGTGCTCACAATGGCCACAGAGGTATGGAGCTGGTGTCATCTCCATGCCTGGGGAGCCCACAGTCAGGTGGGGAAAGATTTGATCCCATATGTGACCCTGCTGTGATAAGCAGTAGAGGGAGAAATCCAAAGGGACATACATCTCCCCCTGCAAGCAGCCAGTTGACAGGGGAGCGTGGTTTCTGGAAAGTACAGATGTGACTATCCTGGGCCTCAATCCTGGGCCTGCCATGTGGTGGTGTGGCCTTGAGCAAGTCCCTTAATTTCTGGGCGCCTCAGTTTTCTTTTCTGATACTGAGATGTTCATGTTAGGATCAAAGACAGACAGTCCATGTGTTGGGATTTCTGTGAGTCATAAATGACTGCTGTTACCTGACCTTGGCCAAGTCACTCCCAGCCTCGAATGTGCAGGTCACAAGCTCATGGAGCAGGTCTGAATCTCAGGTATGTACAAAGCATCAGTTCTTTTCCTGTTAGAGAAATCAACTGAATTTCTGCGTTGTCCCTCCAGGCGGAGGGGGCAAATTAATCAGTCATTTTTGCATAGTGCTGCAGAGGTGCCTCTGCACACATGACTCCCCAGCATGCCGAGTTTCCAGGACGTGCCCGGTGGTCTTTCCTCACCCCTGCCTGGGCCCCTGCTGCCTCCATGCCCAACCTGGGCCAGTCTAGCCTTCTGGAGGCGGCCTCATACTCCCTGAGACAGGCCACACAGTCACTCCTCTCTGGTCTTGCCACCCCTCTGGGCCACCACCCGGAAGCAGGTCCCAGGTCCTCGCCACTTAGGACCCGCCTGTCTCCCCCACCTCTTCCTTCTACACCCTCCGAGGAGCCCTAAGTTCCCCTAAAGCCCTAGGCTTCAGGCAACGACATCCTGACCTGGAAGTCCTACAGGTCGCCTCTGCTTTCTTTTTTTTTTTTTTTTTCCGCCTCTGCTTTCTGCTCTCAGTACATCTTCACAGAGGCAAAAAAAAAAAAAAAAGAAAAGAAAAAAGGAGCAGTGTTGGCTTTTCCTCTTCTGAGGAAAAGAGAAAGGAGAAAATGAGAGGATTTTTTTTAAGATTTTATTTATTTATTCATGAGAGACACAGAGAGAAAGGCAGAGACACAGGCAGAGGGAGAAGCAGACTCCCTGCAGGGAACCCAATTGGGACTTGATCCCAGGACCCCGGGATCACGCCCTGGGCTGAAGGGAGATGCTCAACCGCTGAGCCACCCGGGTACCTCAGTGAGAGAATTTTTAAAAAATCATTAATCAGTATCTCCAACCAAGTATCATTCAGCCATACTACTATAACAGGTATCATGTGATTACCTAGTGCCCGACACTATGTGTCAGCCCTTAAAAATGCCTCCACAGATGAGTGGGCAGGAGCTTAGGAAAGCTCACTGACCTTCCAAGTCACTCAGCTGATAACAAATGGATCTGAGATGCAAACTTGGGTCTTGATTCTTGACTGCACAGGCTCTCAGTTGAACACATGACTCTCACAGCACCAAAGCTCTGCACATCAGCAAAGAGGATCACACTGTGTCCACACTTGACAAGTCTCAGGCTGAAGATGAAGGGGTCTTGGGGTCTTTAATGCAGGACTCAGGGACAGCAAAGGCTCAACTGGGAGCGACCTTGAGAGGGTAGAGACCTGGAAAATGCATCAGAAGGCTGCCCTGCCCATTTGTAAAATCTCCCCACCCTTATCCCTTCCTGCCCCCAAGTGATCTCTATGAATGATATACTAGCCTGTCCACCACCCTGGTCAGCAGAACTTTTGGGGAAGAATCGCTCCCAGCTTCCAAAATTCACTCTACTAGTTCACAGTAGACACCCTAAGCCATGGAAACCTGTGTCCAATGCATCATGGAATTGCCAGGTCCTCATGGGAGAAGGGTAGGGAGGGGATCCTGCCCTGCACACAGGAGAGCACATTATTAGTTATGGGAAACCGCAACAGGCAAGCCCATCTAGCCTCCCGAAAGGGGCTGGAAGGAAAAGGAACGAGTCAAGGTGGTCCCCACAGCGCTGGTGAAGGACTGGGCACTCGGCCAAATCCCATCTCTAGATCACTGTGTCCCGCATCTTGAAACCATATTTTGCTTTATAAATACAGTTTTAAGGAATCACTAGGTATTTAGGGAGGAGGACATGATCAAAATTTTAAGTAATAGTATTGTATTGATGTCAATTCCTTGGCTTTGATATTTGTACTGATTCTTATTTTAATAATTATAAGAAAATGTCCTTGATCTGGGGGACATACTGAAGTAAAGGAGTATTGTGTCTGTAAGTTCTAACAGAGTTTCTAACAGATCGGAAAATATACAGAGAGAGAGAAGAGAATAAAGCAAATGTGGCGAGGTGTCAACATTTGTGGTGTCTGGGGGAAGGTATGCAGGAATTCTTTGTACTGTTTCTGTATGTCGGAAATTATTTTAAATAAACGGGTTTTTTTTAATGGCGATTACTCACACAACCTCCCCAAAGAAAGTCCATATTTATCAGTTTGACACTTGTCATCCAGCACTTCCAGAAGGAAGAGGATGGAAACCAAACAGCATCAGAACCAGCTACTCAAGCAGCCCAGGGCCCTGCTCCAGGGAAAGCCCTTCAGCTGAGGCTGCGGGGACATGGGGGCACAGCCAGCCCTAAATCCCACCTCGGGCTGTTTTTAACTGGAAAGGTGCAAAGATGAAGAAAGTAGAATGGGAGATAGGAAGAATGGGATGGGAAGGTTCTCTGGTAGAAATCAGGGCTTTCCCAATGGTGTCTGCACCTCCACATGGTGCTCATGCATCATGACCGAGCAAGGTGGTGCTCAAATGGGACACTGAACATGGACCTGGGGACCACAAGGCCACTGCAGGACAATGAAACAGAATCACAGTGTCACGTATCATGAGACCATGAATGTTTTGCCTTATAAATACAGTTTTAAGGAATCACTAAATAGTTGGGGAGGAGGACATGATCAAAATTTCAATTTCAAAAACTTTATGACATTGGATTCGGCAATGATTGCTTGTATATGACACCAAAAGCATAGGCAACAAAAGAAACAAAATAGATATGTTAGACTCTGCCAAAGCTAAAAACTTGTGCATCAAAGGACACTGGTAGAGTGACTACAGGTAGAGTGTCACTACCAGTCTACTGGTAGAGTGACAATGCAACTCACAAGATGGGAGAAAATATTTGCAAATCAAATATCTGATAAGGGCCTCATAGCTGGAATATACAAAGAGTTCCTACAAGTGAACAACACACATGCAAAACAAGTAGTCCAATTACAAAAGGGGCA
The DNA here is from genome assembly GCF_011100685.1 of Canis lupus familiaris. Classification (NCBI taxonomy): domain Eukaryota; kingdom Metazoa; phylum Chordata; class Mammalia; order Carnivora; family Canidae; genus Canis; species Canis lupus. The sequence goes on from NC_049227.1 coordinate 41,991,290, forward strand.
AAGGACTTAAACAGACATTTCTTCAAAGAACATGTACTGATGGTCAACAGGCACATGAAAGGATGCTCAATGTCATTCTTCACTTGGGAAATGCAGATCAAACCACTATGAAATATCTGCTCACACTCATTAGGATGGCTGCTATCAAAAAAAAGAAAGAAAGAAAATAATAAATGTTGGCAATAGTGTGGAGAAACTGAAACTGTTGTGTACTGCTGCTAAGAATGTAAAGTGGTGCAGCCATGATGGAAAACAGTGTGGGCAATTCCTCAAAAAATTAAACAGAATTACCGTATGATCCAGCAACTCTACTTCTGGATGTATACCCAGAAGCACTGAACGTAAAACCTCAAGAAAGGTAACCCATGGGTTTTTTTGGTTTGGGGGGGGGGTTGTTTGTTGTTGTTTTTTTTGTTGTTGTTGTTGTTTTAGATTTTTTGTGTATACCCATGTTGATGGCAGAGTCATCGAACAGCCAAAAGGTGGGGGCGCCTCGGGGGGGGGGGCAGGGCTCAGCTGTTGAGCATCTGCCTCTGGCCAAGGGCGTGACCTCCGGGTCCTGGGATCGAGTCCGGCCACCCGCAGGGAACCTACTTCCCCCTCTGCCTGTGTCTCTGCTTCTTTGTGTGTGTCTCATGAATAAATAAATACAATCTTAAAAGAGAGAGAGAGAGAGAGAGAGAGAGAGAAGCCTCTGATGCACAGACTCTGATGAAACCCACCAGTGGCTTCTCCAGCCCAGACCTAGAAGGTACTGAGGACAGGAGGGAAGTGCAGGATGCCCACACCTGACAGTCTCAGCCAGAGGGGCGGGTGGACAAGGAGATCTTTGCAGGGTTCACTTATTTTCTGCTGTCAGATCTTTGCCTGAAGCCACACGCAAAGATGTCCTGCAACCCCTCCTGGTCCATGGCCAGACTGCACAACATCCAGCCACATTAATTAAAGAGGATTTTTTTCCTCTGAGGTGAATGTGTTAAAAATATCAAATATTAATCACTGGCAACATTAATTTATAATAATGCTTGTCTCCCTCTCAACTTCGGAGGCGACATCTGGCCTGACTGCTTTGAAACGGACACCCACTCTACCGCAGGAATTATAAATAGCCTGAGTTGAAATCTTCACCTCGAACTCAACAGACTGGCTCCACGGGGTGGTTTAGGGAATGAAGAGGGCTGCGGCACCAGTGGAGTCCTGGGTGGGTCTAGCTGGGGTGCTGTTAACTTTTTTTTAAAAGACAGAAATCGTGGAGTGGGGGTTAGGGTGACGGGGGCATGGCCAAGAGTGGGGAGGCCCTGGCCTGTTTCCTCGAAGCTGGCAGGGGTCAGCCTCGCTCCCCCACGCCCATCAGCCCATTTCATGATCTCTCAGCTATTTCTTTCCACCCTAAGCTCTCGGTCCAGTTTCCATACCTGCCCTTTGGGGAGTGATCAATGCAGACACCATCTTCTATTGCAGAACTCACTTAATGTAAAGAGAAGAGGTTCATTCCAGCCAACAGAGCACTTTCCATCCACAAGCTCGGGCACTCATCAGAGTCCATACTTACTGTGCGTCCACTGTGTGCCAGCCCCCACCTGCCCCATCTCATCCGGCCCCCGCAGCAACCTGGTCAAGTAAGTGCCAGTGGGAAGGCTGTTCACCCAGGAGGAAATTGAGGTTAGAGACGCTGCTTTCCTGAGGTCATCCCGCTAGCAAGGGGCGGGCAGAGTCAGGACTCAAACCGAGAAGAGTAGGCCACTGGGGTCTCCTTGCTTAGTCCCTTTCAGGGTTTCTGAAGCTGCAAAATCTCCAGCTTCCCAGGCCCCTTCTCCAGCACATCCAGGGGCTCTGGGATGGGGCGCAGGCTTCCGGGCACCTGACAGCTGGTGTCCACCACCTCCAGGGAAGGTACTGCTCATGACACCCAGTGAAGCGGTGGGACTACTGTCTCCATGCATTAGATGTGCAAACAGACTCTGGGAACTGCCTGACCCCTCAGACAGCTGAACTGAAAATCTGAAGCTTTGGTCCCAGTGTCACCAGGAGGGATTGGACCACCAGATGGGAAGGCAGGGAGAGGACAGAGCCACCTCGAGGAGGGGAGAGGGCAGGTGGGAGATGGGGAGGGCAGTGTCTGGGGGGAGCACAGGACATGCTGGGGGCCCCCATTTCTGATTGTCTCCAGCTCCCCGATGGCTCAGGGCAACCCTGGAGCATGCGGGCCAAGCCCATCCCAGCACACCAGCTTTGCGATGAGGCTGTCTCCACAGGGGTCCGTCACCCGGGGCTCCTGGGGCTTGGGGGCCATCGGCAGGCTCCCCGTGATCACTGGAACCCGCGGGCCCTCAGGGGAGCAGCAGACCTCTGATACCACGGCACGCAGTCGCCTCTCAGCCTCCGACCCCAGCTCGCTGGGCCTCAGCCGAGCCTCTTCTCAGTGTGCCTCCTCGGAGGTCACCATCCCGTAAGGCACGCCTGGCAGGGCAGGTCCTCAAATGCTTGGTCCCTTCCCCTCGCCGGGAGCGAGCATGGCTGCCTGCCCACGGGGCTGCCTCCCAACATTCGTGGGCCTGGCAGGCTCCAGAGTGGGGGGCCCCCAGCCAAGGTCTGCGACCCATTTCTCTGCTCCTGACTCCCTAACGCTCCCTCCACACACTGAGCCTCCCATCTGGCAGGCCAGGCCGCTGTCGCTCCCTTCCCCAGCTGGCCCTCAGCCGCCGACCGGGGAACACACGCAGCACACGTGCAAGACGCGTGTTTGCCGCCTGGCTGGGGCGGCCTCACCTGCAGGCCTCCCAGCTCCCAGGCGTGAACCCAGCTGCTGGCTTTCAAGCGCCTCTCTGCCCCTCCGTCACCCCTCTTTGTATTCCTCTTTCTGCTTTGCCGCCTGATGATGGAAGTTCCTCAGACACAATAAGGCCCCCCCTCTGGAACCTAGCTCTGGACGCGCAGACCCAGGCCCGGCCGCCGCACGCCCACTTCTCTCCCGCCAAGTCTTGCTCGTCCTTGTCTTAACACCAAGATCACACTCCAGCTGGAACGGAGCGTTTCCTAATGGAAACTAGCCTCGCTGCCCCCTGGAAAGACAATTAGAATTTCATTATATGCCTAACTGATTTCCTCCGAGGTCAGGGTGACAAGGTAGGACAGTGCTGCCTTGGGGTGGAGGTGCAGGGAGCGCCCGCAGCCCCTCACTGGACGACGGTCTGTTACATGGACCCTTCATTCCACGTCTCCAGGACTCAGCATTTTGACATCTTCCTTTGGTGTTTCTATGTACTCTGATGCTTGGAAGCTGCAGGTTTATGGGGCAAATGACATTTCCCGCTCTAGGGGGCAGCCACCAGCCACAGTGATACTTGTCTCTGGGGACACACATGCTGTGGCAGGTCCCATTTGTTTTTGTTTTTGTTTTTTTAAGATTTTATTTATTTATTCATGGGGCACACAGAGAGAGGTAGACCCAGGCAGAGGGAGAAGCAGGCCCCGTGCAGGGAGCCCGATGCGGGACTCGATCCCAGGACCCCGGGGTCACGCCCTAGCCGAAGCTGCTCAGCCCTGAGCCACCCGGGCGTCTCTGGCAGGTTCCATTTGAACCCAATCTAAGAAGAGCCAGGAGAGAATTCAGAGCCCACTCTCCTTATGCTTTTCTCTAGAAAAAAAAAAAAATCTGAATAGCGCAGTATTAAGATCATGGCTCATATTGAGCAAACATTACTTTAAAACAGTGACTCATATGTTTAAGCAAGGTATTAAGAGGCACTCAGATAAGATTTGCGTATCTGTGTTCCCAAAGGGAGTTGTTAGTGAGCTTTGCCTACATAAACCTGTGCCTCTTACCTTCATAATATTAACAGAACACGACCTGGACAAACTGTAATTTCTTCTGACACGTTCCAATTCTGAAGAACTGAAGCACGTCCAGGAGGCGCCTCCAGGTAAACCGGCTTGGTGAGCTGGTTCCAAGAGGCACAGGCGCCAGGCAGAGGGATCCCAGCGCTGGCTGTCCAAGATGTTTTCATTAATAAACAAAAAAGCATAAAGCGGAACGCCCGGGTGGCTCAGCGGTGGCATCTGCCTTCAGCTCAGGGCATGATCCTGGGGTCCCGGGATCGAGTCCCACGTCAGGCTCCCTGCACGGGGCCTGCTTCTCCCTCTGCCTGTGTCTCTGCCTCTCTCTGTGTCTCTCATGAATAAATAACTACAATCTTAAGAAAAAGAAAGCATAAAGCAGGCCGGGTGTGCTTCGGCGTGCACAGCCTGTCCTACGCGCTCTGCACACAGTAGCACAGCAACCCTTTAGAGGCAGGTACTATTACTGTCAGTACCATTTTACGGATGGGGAGACTGAGGCAAGTTTAGCAATTCGCCCAAAGTCCCTCTGCTAGCAAGTAGCCTGACCAGGGTCTGAACCTGCCAACTACGCCACCCACCACTGTGCTGCTCCGCCTTTCGAGAAGCATAAACGGGGTAAGTCGCTGCTAATTCCCCGAGGAATGCCAACAGAGCAAAATGCAAGATGACAAGAAAATGTCAAGCTGCCATTCAACATATTTGTTTACTTAGTCTTCTGGGCCTAGCTTTGTGACGGATTTTCACAGGCTCCTCGCTGCCTTCTCTCTGTCAGAAATGTGCCCACGGCTTCTCACTCATCAGTCTTTCTCTTTAGACCCTTTTCATCCTCCCCAGGAATCTCCGGCCCCAAAGTAAAGGCTCCCCTGTCCTCGACAGGCCAGGGGAGGTGCTGGCGGGGCGAGGGCTCCAGTCCCTTTTGAGAACACCACCCAGGTTTTTCTTCCAAGGTCCACTAATGTTTGGATGACAGATGTCCCTGTGACCCATGGGCAACGGGGACTTCCCAGCTGGCAGGGGCGAAGGTAAGAGAATCTTCTGGACACAGGGCCTTTCACCATGCCCCTCCTCCCGAGGGATGGCCGAGGGTCTTCTGGGGCCCACCCTCTGTGCTCTGAGGCCCGTAGCTGGCTGCAGGCCCCAGCAGGCCCTCTCTTCATGCACCTTGCGGGGAGGGCCTCAGTGGTGGTCCAAAGGGGCCTCAACAGAGCTGAGCAGGAGGCCTAGTCTTTCCCCGCCATGGAAATGAACAGAAGAAAATTCATTCAAATGGGGTCCAGAGCCAGAAGGCAGAGGTCTCAGGAGCACCCTCGAACTCGCCTCGTCTGACAGGAGGAAGACTTCCTCGGCCTGGCAACAGCCCACTGCTCTGCCTGCAGCCCGAGAGAAGCTGCCACTGTTTCCGACCCTCATTTTCCTCCAACGAGTGCATTTATTTTTTTTTTAAGATTTTATTTATTTATTCATAGAGATGCAGAGAGAGAGAGAGAGGCAGAGACACAGGCAGAGGGAGAAGCAGGCTCCATGCAGAGAGCCTGACATGGGACTCTATCCAGGGTCTCCAGGATCACGCCCTGGGCTGCAGGCAGCGCTAAACCGCTGAGCCACCAGGGCTGCCCCAACAAGTGCGTTTAGAATGACCTCTCCCAATTTCCCCCCTTTCCTCAATGACAGGACGCTGTCCTCCTGTGTTCTCCAGACTTGCCCGTGGCTCGCCAGAGTCGGCTTGTCCCAGATGGCAATTCCTCTGCTGTTCCCAAATACGCTCATTTGCTGCTGGATGACCTTTGTTGTTTGATTTTTAAGGTTGGCACGACCTGAAAGTTGTTCTTCAGTGACTTGCTGGCTTCAGGCTCCCGCCCAGGACTGGACAGCGAATGGGTCGTATTTCAGCCTCGTTTGCCCCCAAGGTCAGCTGTCCAGGGTATGGCTCTAAAGGAGGCACAAGGGGATCCCGGGGGGGGCTCTGCGGTTGAGCGCCTGCCTTCAGCCCAGGGCGTGATCCTGGAGACTCGGGATCGAGTCCCACGTCGGGCTCCCTGCATGGACCCTGCTTCTCCCTCTGCCTGTGTCTCTGCCTCTCTCTCTCTCTCTCTCTCTATGTCTATCATGAATAAATAAATAAAATCTTTAAAAAAATAAGATAAAAATAAAGGAGGCACAAAACACCCGTGGAAGAAAGAGGAGACTCAGGGCCAGTTCACTCAGTCGCTACGTACAGAGGTGGGACCATCTTTGCAGCAGGCGCTGTGCAGGGCCTGAGGGCAGCTACTGGACGTGTCACTCCCTGAGCGAGCCCCTTTGACTCTGAGCAAGGCGGCTGCCACCCGTTTTAAGATGCAGGCACATGAACCGAAAGCCCAGACTGCACAGCGCACAGGACAGCGCTTCCGCACCGCCAGCGAGGGATGCCTTCTATTATCCAAATTGTAAACAGCTTAGTATCCCATTCAAGGAGCCCTCCGGTCTAGAAAACCACGCACTTCTCCCCAGCCCACAAGATAAATGTCCAGTGAACAGGAAGGGGCGCCAAATCATCCGCCAGCCTGGATGTCCTAGTCCTGTTGTGCCTGAGACCCTGAGGACCTCCGAGCTGCCTGTAGACCCCAAACCTCAGCAGCCAAGCCCTGGTTCCACGGAACACAGGGCATTTCGTGCAGCCGCGAGCAGTGCTGACACGGGGCGGGCCTCATTCTCTTCGGCCTGGACACGCTGGCCACACCCCGCCAACCGAAGCTGGAAAGCTATCTTGTCTTATTTTTACTTTATGGATTTTAATATTGATTTTCTTTAAACAGCTTTTTTGTGACATAATTCACATCCCATACGAATTCATCCGTTTAACTTGCATAATTCCATAGTCCTTAGATATTCACAGTTAGGCAACCATCGCCACAACCTAATTTTAGAACATTCTTGCCACCCCAAAAAGAAACTGTGTACCCACCAACAGTCACTCTCTATTTTCCTACATTTATTTTATTTATTTATTTATTTGAGAGAGAGAAAGAGAAAGTGGGGATGTGAGGTGCAGGGAAAACCGGAACAAACTTGTGCTGAGGGCTCCATCCTGTGACCCTGAGATCACGACCTGAGCCCAAACCAAGAGTCGTCTGATGGGATCTGAGTTTTGGGTACACCCCAGGCAAATTCTCCAGGTTGACTCTTGGGTTGGTCCAAGATGGGACGCGGCAGATTTTCAAGTAGCAATTTCTCCACCCGAGGATTTATCATTGTCAAAGCTCTGAAAGAGTGAGAATGCCAAGTATGGCCTTTGGGGGCCTGGAGGCCTTGGCCCTACCGCAACCCGTCCCCCAGCCAAAGTCACTAGAGGTAAATACGCAGTCGTGGAAGTAGAACAGCGTGTTTGCTGTGCAAACTCCACTCTGAGGTGAGTCCCCAGCCCTGGAGCCCCCCTGAGCTGACCTTTCTCTTTGGCTGAGGGAGGCCTCCTGCTGGGCCAGCCTGGCCAGAAGGGAGGAGTCCCTGGGGGAGACGTACACACACACACACACACACACACACACACATGCGCTCCCCATCCACCAGCTCAAGTCCAGGGCTTAGAGCACCGAGTCCTCCCCCTGAATCCGCTAGTATTTGGAGGCCTGAGGACAGCTCCAGGCGGATGCGGGGCCCTGGCTGCACCTCGAGTCTCCACGGGGAGGGCTGCCGGGCTGGCACAGCTGGCTCCCCGAGGCCCCCCGCCCCCCCAGGGCCAGGCCCACTGGGCGACCTCCTCCCCGGGCCAGCCGGCCCCCTTCCTCTGCCCTACCTTCAACTACCAGTCTCTCACAGGAGACGGTCCCCTTTGGTCTTTGTTCCTGCTACGCCAAAGTCCATCCAACAAGAGTAAACATGATTTGAATAATTGAAGATGCTCTGGCCCACAGAGGGCAATCCTGCCCTTCCCGCTCCTGATCTGCCCTCCGGGGCACACCCTGGTCTCTCGGGGCTCCGGTGGCCTCGTGTATGGCTCTCCCCATGCCCAGGACCTCAGAGGGCGCCCCTCTGCTGACAGAGAAACTTCCAGGGCACCGGGAGGTGAGCCCTGGGTTGTGGGAGCAGCAGCTACAGACCCCACATCCCAGAGGCCCCTGGGACTCTGTCGCCAGCCTGTCTCCTCCTAGGACGTGCTCCTGCTGTTTCAGTCATTCATTCATTCATTTGCTCTTTCGTTCATTCAGTAAATGTCTACTGAGCACAGCTCTGAGCCGGGCACCAGACACAGGAGAAAACCACGGTCTCAGTCGTCCAGACTCACAGTCTTCTGTTTACTGTGCAGTAAAGGGCCCCCTTAGCTAATAAGCTAGAAATAAACTAATTAATTAATAAATGAATTAACTGGGATTCCACTTCAGGTGACCAGAAACTTCTCAGTCCTCTGTGGGTCCTCCCTTCAGATCTGCCAGGGTGTCCCACTGTCTTCCCCATCCACCCCACGCACCCAGGCTTGGGTCCTGAAAGCCAGCCCCTCCCTCTCCCCGTCCAGGTCCAGGATCTCCACCCCAAACATTGTGGGGAGCAGGGTGGGCGAGGCTGGCCAGCCCGGAACACCCCAGCCTCCTGCCCCCAGCTCCCTTCTGCCATCAGAGACCGACCGCAGGGCAGACAGCAGGAGGGCACCGCCTTGGGTAGCTTGTGGTCTGGAGTAAGGCTGCCGCGGGGGGGGGGGGGGGGGGGGGCAGGCCACCCACCAACATCCTTTGTCAAGCATCAGTACACCTGGTACTTGGGCTGGGTCCACCAGACCCTGGGCTTTGTCTGTGATGAGAAGAACCCTGGCCCCCACGCCCTGAAGCCAGCCCCGTCAGAGGGCAGCCTCTGGCCTCAGGAACTGAAGGGCTCTGTGGCCCCCAGGGTGGTGCAGGCAGCTGCCAGTGGGCTGGGCCCAGCCCCCCTCCTGTCCTCCTCTCCATCCCCCACCTCCCCCGCAGGCCTGGGTGCTCTCCGTCCCTGGGTGTCATGCCCCCGGGATGCAGTCTGCTGCCTGCTGGGCAGGAGGAGAGCCCAGGTCCCGGGAAGTGAGGCCACTGAGAGGATAGGCTGGGGGTGGATCTGCCCCCAGTAAGGCTTCTGTCCTCCGGTTGTGCAGCTGCTCCCGCCCTGGCCCCCACTCTTCAGCCCCAGGACACAAGCAGGACTCCGACACCGCCCTTCCTTCTCTCCAGGGTGACGCTGGCGCAGGCATGGATGCTCCCAAAGAGCATGCCTGAGGTGTGTTGCCAGTGCCTGAGGTGTGTCGCCAGTGTTTTCGTGTTGATGGATGCAGATGGGGCAGGGGGCACATTTGAGTGGCCGCCCCACAGAGGGACAGCCCAGGCGAAGACACACGTGACATCTTCCACAGCCTGTAGGTAGTCCTGAGGCCGAGAATCCTGTTGGGGAGCGGGGCAGAGGCAGAGGAAGAGTGCGCAGGGGCTTTTGCGCCCTGCCAAGGGCTAGGCTTTCTCCTTTGGAGCTGAGAAGGGCCATCGGGGAGCCCAAACCCGGCAAGGGTACTGCCTACAAAGATGCTGGCAGAAACACCAGGGTGGATTTTGAGGGAAGAACTGGAGGCAGAGCGAATCGGTTGGAAGCAGTTGCCACAGGCCATGCTGGGTAGGATGATTGCTTGGACTTGGCGGTGGCTGCAGTGAGAAAGGACAGTCGAAGAGAGAGGAAATCTAGACTGCTCTCGAGCACCCGGCTCGGATCCTGGGCTGATGGGGGCACTGGCCCAGAAGACGGCGCCTGTGCTGCGCGCTGGGCACGGGGAGGGGAAGGGGTTCCCATCCTCCTCGTGGGGCCGACCGCCCACTCCCACTCCTAGACGCTGGCAGATGTCTCACCAGAGGACCACAGCAGCTTCTAGGAAAGGATCTTCTAGGTGCGACGGGATCCAGAGAGGCAGCATTCCTCGGATTTTCCTGTGTTCCTTAGGGTGACAGATTGTTTTCCACCGGTGGAAGCGTGTCCCTGTGAACCACCTGGGGACATCCGGGATGGTCTCCAGCTGCTTTGAGAAGAGCGCATCTCGGACTCTCCCGGGCCATCCCCAGGGCGGTCACTAGAGGGCACCAGACTCCGCCCGTCGGGGAGGAAGCCTGGGGCTAAGGGGGGGCCCTGAAGGGCCGGGCCCTTGAAGGCTGTCCATTCCCCTAAACCTGATTTAATTTAATTCTTTGGGAATACGCTCTTATTTTGGATATATTATTCTTATTAGTAGATTCTTCTTATAATTATATTCATGAAGAATCTATTCCTGAATATAAAGAATTCTCACAAATACACTTTTCTTACCCCCATCCCTACCTCACCCCACCCAACCTCCCCTCTCTGCTCTTTAGTCTTCAGAAAAAAAGGAACTGGAGCAGAAGTCAATTATACATTCCTTGGCGTTCTGGTGTAAAAAAATGAGAATTGTTCCAGTTAATTTAAATGGGGTCCGCAGACTGGCCCCCTCCCAGATGGGAACAGAGATGAGGGGCTGCAGGTGGCCAGTCAGTGCGCACCAAATCCTGAGCACCCTTGTGCCTACAGTCATCACCCCATCTGTGCCTCTGTCTCACCCAGGAGGGCACAGCGTGATGAGGGAAGGCTCGGCACCTGGACACCCAAAGGACAAGGGTGTGCAGCCTGGAACCCTGGACGTGCACGGTAGCTCCAGGTCCAGTACCTGAGCTTGCAGGGTGGGCAGGAGGTTCACCAGCTGCAAGAAGGGGCGAGAGTCAGCAGAACAGGCAATGATGTCGGTCAAAGGAGCCGCAAAGAGAAGGAGCCCTGAGTGAGGCCCAGGCGGGGCCTGAGTGGGTCCCACAGTGCCCTAAGCAAGGCTCTGGCAGATGGAGGCAGGTGAGGGAGGGCAGGAGCCCCAGGGCCTATTAACCACAATGTGTTAGGACTCTTCTGAGAAACATAGGATACAATGTACTTTCATCTTATGTTTTGCATTTTTCTAGGCTAGGAATTGAGGTGAGGAGGGGCCGTGGGGACAGTAGCTGGCACTTGGGGGGGGTGCTCCCAGCTCCTGGGTTCAGACACAGGCTCAGGGCCATCCTGATGCAGACTTCCTCACCCCACACATGGTGATCTAGTGGCATCAAGTCCTGGACACTAAGCAAAAGGGGTTAAATTGCAGAAATGGGAGTTGCAACTCATCTAGATCTCACCGGTGGGGTCTCCACTCAGCCGCCCGCTCACGGCTCCCTTCCTGTCTCCAACCCACCAGCGTGTCTGAGCGGCACACCTGAGCAGCACCCTCCCAGCCCAGAGCCTGTCACCCTTCATTCAGGGAGCCTGAATCCACTTTCTAAAAAAAAATTGCACCAACAGCATCGCTCCCCTCACCCCCACCCCAAAAGGCCCCGTGCTGCCCGCCCCGGCCCAGCCCCTGAGTCCCCACACTGGCATAGCAGGAACACCACGGCCACTCGCCCCTCAGTCATGCTTTTATTCTGCAGCTGGCAGGTCAGCATGCGCAGCTTCTGGCGTCACCGCGCTGTCCTGGGTGAGTCTAGGGCAGGGTCCAACTGGGGGAGCTGAGTGGGACTGTTGCTATAGATGACAGTGGAGGCCGGTGACAGCTCCCAGACAGATGGCTTGGCACTTCAGGAAGCCTTTGCTGTCTAGAAAAGTTGCCTCCTCTGGAGTGGGGCCTGTGCAGCCTGGTCCCTGGGTGGTAGCGGCCTCCCCGAGTCCAAAATCAATGTCCCTGCCTGCCCTCCCCTCCCACCTCCCGCCCTTTCCCAGCTGAGCAGAAGCCCCTCATCCTAAAGGTCACAGACATGCTCCTGGGGACAATCCTCTGAAAGGAGCTGTTTGAGGTCACTCCCTCACTGCCTCCTAAAATGTCAATGGCTGATTAGATTACGCTGCCCCCACTTGCATGGGAGAGGGAAGCAGTGGGACCTGGCCTCACTGGTTAACCGGGAAAGTGTGGCCCGGAGGGGCCTTGGAGGTGATGCCAGCGGCCTAGTGGGTGGGCTCCCCGCACCTGCCATGAGGCCACTGTCTACTGCACCCCCGCCCCCCCGGGAAGGGCTGACCTTGGGCCCAAGGCCTGAAACTGAGGAGTTAGTCAGTCAAAGGAAGACGAAGAACTCCCAGATCGGACCTCACAGGCCTCACTGAGGCTCACCCAGGACCTGTCCCTCGAAGCCACGCAGCCAAGGCGCTGTGCTGGGGAGCGTGGCCTCAGGCAGAGCGCATGCAGGAAGGGGCAGGGACAGCGGACCCAGACCCCCAGGGGGGCCGACGGGGGTGAGGCAGGGGCTAAGGGAAAGGCCTACCCTTCCCGTTACCCAGCTCCTCAGGCAGCCAGACCCGGGAGACAACTGGCCTGGCACCTCTGGGACCACAGCCCGAAGCTGGGACCCCCAGGCCAGCCTGGCCGACCGTGTGCTTTGGGTCTGCATGCACATGTTGTGTGTGTGTGTGTGTGTGTGTGTGCACGCGCCCATGCATGTGTGCACATGCTAGGAAGCAAGGCAGTTTGGGGAGCGGGGTCAGGGCAGTGGAGGAAAGTGAGCCGGGCCATGTGGCAGAGATGAAAATCCCTAAGAGGCCACCCCAGGCCAGGCTCCCGCAGAGGCCCAGAGTGTCCCGACTGCAGACAGGCTCCTAAATGTTGATGTTCTTCAAGTCTGCGGAGCAGCGGTACCTGCCGTCCAGGCACCTGGCGCACAGCAGGTTAGGCAGGCAGGGGCAGGTGTGGTGCTGGCGCTTTCTGAAGAAGGGGACCTGGGGAAAGAGGAGAAGAGGGTGACACCTTCATCGTAAGGCAGGTGGGCCTCCGGGCAGGAGCCTCTGGCCAGCCCAGCCCCTCCAACCAGCACGACAGTAACAGTTATCATAGAGGGGGAAACTGAGGCACAGAATGGCTGAGAGACATACCAAGCTCACATTTGTTCCAGAGCTGGGATTGGAACCCTGGCAATCTGGCTCTTGAGGGCGTAATCAGCCACGACGCTGTGCTATCCACACCAACCTTAAAACTCCTCAAGCCCCCACGCTGCCCAGCCAGGCGCAGCGCCTCGCCGACCCAACGCACGTACACACGTACACTTGTTGACTGGATCCCCCTCATAGCTCCGCTACGACGTGCTCAGCGCTGGTGGGTGATGCGGATGCCGCTGCCGTCTCTGCTCTGTGACTCTCACCCTGAGACTAGACCATTGCTATCTCCTCAGGGAGGGTGACAGGGATGGCCATGATCACAGGTAGTGCCAGACCCCCGGGTTCAAATCCAGGGTCTGACAGTTGCCAGCTGTGTGACAACTGGCAAGTTCTTTTTTTTTTTTTTTTTTTTTAAGATTTTATTTATCTACTCATGAGAGACACGCAGAGAGAGGGGCAGAGACACAGGCAGAGGGAGAAGCAGGCTCCACACAGGGAGCCTGATGCGGGACTCGATCCCGGGACTCCAGGATCCCACCCTGGGCTGAAGGTGGCGCTAAACCGCTGAGCCCCCCAGGCTGCCCTGGCAAGGTCTTTAGTGTCTGTATCTCAAGTTTATTATCCGCAAAATGAGTCAATAATGGCACCTACCACATATAGTTGGAAAGAGGTTTAAACTACTAATTGCCAAAGGACTTAGCCTGGAAGGTGGCCCGTGGGAAGCATCAGCATCAGCTGTTATTGCCACCGGTGTGACTTCGGGAATATAGATCTACAGCCGAACCACCTCACACACCCCGAGGCAGCAGGGACTGCCCCGTGCTGTCCCCTCCCCACAAGCAGTCAGGACTGGGAGGGTGACCACAGGAGGATGCCTCGAGCCCAGAAGAACCCGGGGCTCCTGGGTGCAGGCATGCTCCCCCAAGGACATAAGGGACCCCTGAACCACGGGGAGCCCAGGGGAGGTGGCTGGCACGCCCGGTCCCGGCAGGGCTGCAGTTGCTCCTGTACCTGGCCGTTCAGAAGCAAAGGCCTCAGAGCCCTTCGGCGCCCCCTGGGAAGCTAGGTGCGTAGGCCCCAAAGAGGAGGAGGGCCTCCTTAGAGCTTGTGCCCTGGGAGCGGGGCTTGCCATACCCTAACCAGACCTTGGATGGGAGGCCATTCCATGAGTCTTACTTCATGCTCTGGAGGGAAGGTTCCTGGGGGCAGAGGGCACTCAGGACCCCTTGAGAATCTGAATTTGTCAGATCTGAAAGAGACTTCAGGGGTGCTCTGTCTCATGCCCCTCGTATACTTGAGGCAACTGAGGCCCACAGCAGTCGCCCCAATTGCCCAAGAGCATCTGCGAATGAGCAGCTGGCATAACCCCTGAGTCTAAAAGGCTGTGTCATTAGTACCCCCAACTCCACCCTGGGCTCCTCCAAAAAGCAAGGATGCCCAACAGTCCTGAGATGGTACTAGAGTCAGAGTCAGAAAATCGGGGTCGGGCCCCAGCTGTCTCTGGCTCCGTGCCTGGAGTAAGTCCGTGCGGTACCTTGTGGCTGCCGGGGTGACACTCCTCTCCTTCCCGCCCCAGCGGGGTGCACATCCGAAGCCCACGCAGCCACAGGCTGACAGCACAGCAGGTGCCTGTGCCGCACTGGACATCCCGCTCACAGGCCTGCAAGGGGAGACAAAGGGGTGCTGTTAGTGCCACCCAAGGGACACCAGAAGGGAGAGGTACATCTAAAACCCTCGTGGCAGGGAGGGGCTGAGGGCAGCTCCCCTCACCTCAGCCTCACACCCAAGCAGCACATTCTTGCTCCTGCTCCACTCAGGGCTCAGTGGGGGATCAGATCTGCATCTGAGGACCCCTCCAAGCCCCGCTGCAGCCACCCAGTAGGGAAGCAACACTCCTCTTCTGACCAGCCTAGAGGTAAATGCTCAGAGGACGCTGGCAACATTGAATTGAATTCCTAGAGGTGCAAAGAGCAATGATGGTCCAGGCCCCTGGGTGGTCAGTCCTTTGATCAAACTCTCCAACCTTGATCCCACACCCTGGTTGGTGCCTCTGTTCCCCATGCCGGCCCCGCCTGGGCCCTCACCAGAAGCCCAGCCTCACCTGAGACACTAGCACCCCAGAGGACAGGGGTCCCCCCCCATGCTTCTCTGCTGGCCTCCTTCATCCCCAGATAGGGATGGGCCCCTCTGGGTTGGGCTCCAGAACAGGAGCGGAGCAGCCGTGCCTGGTTTCTGGAAGTTGCCATTTGTAGAGAAGCCCACACAAGCCTGCTTTAAACAAAAGCCTGAACTGGGGGAAATAGGCCTCTGAACAGCTCCAGGCTCAGGTGGGGCCACGCGGGAGAAGCACAACCTTTGCACCTCCAGAGAAGTATGGTAGCTTTCCTGAGCTGAGATTCGCAGTGGGGTTTGGTTTCCGTCTTTATGTCCAACAGAAGGCCCCAGAGCACCCTCTGGCTCCCTAGGTGGGCCCTGGCAGGAACTGGAAGCTGCCAACTTGCTCAGCCCCAGGGAGGGCGGGTGGGGGCGTCGGGCCTGCTTGCCCCTCGGGGACACGCGGGTGACATTCGCCCGTCCATGCAGGGCTCCAGCCCAGCAAGGGCACATCTCCCATACCACGCAGCCCCTGCAAGCCCAGGGCTAGGGCCAAGCAGACCTACCTGACCGAAGTGGGGCGTCATTGTCCCCTGAATCCAGGATGGTCACGGTCCGGGGAGCAGGGGCGCATGCCCATGCCGCCCAGCCTCTTCCTGGGAGTCGGCCTCGGGGCGGCAGCCGGGCATGAAGAGTGGAGGGAGGTCCTGCCCCCCAGCACTGGGTCTCCCCTCTCCTTGCCATGTCTGTCATGCATTTCCTCCTACACTAGTTCTCTCTCTCACTGTGCGTTTCAAAGTGTCCTCTTGAAGGGTTTACTAGAAAGATTTTACCACCACCCTTTGGCCAGATGTTGGAGCTGGCACAGTGAGGTCACCTGGCATCAAGGTCAGCCCACAGCTCCCATCCCTCTTGGTGGCTTCTCTCCTTTGTTTGCCTCACCGATCATCAGACTACACCCTAGGAGGATCCAGAGGCTGATTCATCAGGTATAATTTTGCCCTGACAATGTTATTCATGCTCTGGGTCTCAAAAGCATTGACTTGCCTTTAATAATTTGTTCATCTTTGAAACTCAGTCTTTTTCCTTTAAAAAGGAGATGAAAGAAGTTTTCCTTTCTGTGAACATGAAAACTAATGGGATTCCAGGAATCGTTCGGCATTTTTCTACATTTCCATTCTCTATGTAAAAAGTTGAAGGATGCTGGAAAAATAATAAATTTCTCTCTCTCCCTCTCCCTCTCCCTCTCTTTCTCTCTGGCAGCTTTTATCTGGAAAGCTCTCAGGTATTACTCTCTGTTTTAGTAAGAATGGTCCCACCACCATATCACATTTGGGGGTGGTCCCGGGGCGCCCACAGCCCGAATGTTGCGCATCTGACCGGCAGCAGAGCGCCCCTGCGGGGGAAGCCGCCCCCCCCAGGAGAGGAGATTTCTACTCGCGACCTGATGCTTGCTTTTGGGTACACCCAGCCAAATGCTCTTATCAGAACCAGGCACAATTAAAATACGTAAATAATAAAGGAAGGAAAGAATTTCAAGACAATCTCTTAAGAGTAGAAAAAGCAGAGGTTAAACGTCCCCAATTAAAGCTACTAAGATCACTGCCTTTAATTAAGTCAACATGCTGTGTAAATTACACTTGACATGTGGACCAGATTGTATAAATGAAAACCAAAATTTACACAAAAGATAAATCACCAGGTGCTAATCAACTTTATAAAGGAATTCCTTATTACACAATGGGCAATCTTCGTGTTACCAAAGGTCTAAACTTCAAAATGTTTGATGTTCTCCTAATGCAATTGGAAATAAGATTTGATTTACACTAGATCCCGTCTAGTGCGGTGAGGTCGAACTAATCTGCAAGTCGTATGGAACGGCCCTCTCAATGCTGGCTGACCACGGACACCCCAGGCTTTTTCCGGTTTGCCCCCGCGTGGTTGCAGCCTCCCATCCCATGCAGACCCCCACATCCTCCCAAAACCCAGGGCATAGAGGAAGGTGGATGCCTTACCCCCGTGATCACGGCACAGTCCGACACAGTCACTAGGAGGAACAGGATTGAAACTCGCATGGCACCTCTCATGGTCACTTGGGGTGAAGGCGCAACGCTGGCGGCGCCACTGCCTCTCGCTTGCTCCTGCTCAGCCCCGTGCGCCCTGGGCAGGCCAGGCTGTCCGGCCCCCTCCCGCCTCCTAGGTTTATGCAGTCGGATCCAGGCTGCCTGTGGGTGCCTGTCTCTGTTCTTCCGTTCCCGTCACCAGTGCTATTCAGATGA
Source organism: Canis lupus familiaris (assembly GCF_011100685.1). Taxonomy (NCBI): domain Eukaryota; kingdom Metazoa; phylum Chordata; class Mammalia; order Carnivora; family Canidae; genus Canis; species Canis lupus. Next base: position 42,008,377 of record NC_049227.1, read on the forward strand.
TCTCAGGGATGAACATGAGACCTGAATCCCTGATGACATCAAATCACCATCAAAACTAATAAAGATGAACAAACACATCGGGGGCGTTGACAGTGGCTCTAAGTGTCCAGGGAGTGCAGAGATGCGGTCGGTTATATACATTTCATTCCATGGTCTTCTGTGCCTCTGGGGGGGATGGGGGGTATCCTTCTCTTCTGCTTGGGGTGGGCGGTGGGGGCAGCTCTGGCAATGAATTAAGGGATTTACAACATCACCATTTATCTTTTTCTGCTCCAAACCATGCAGCATACAGGATCATCAGTCCCCTGGCAGTCAAACCAACAAGAATTATCTGAGCATTTACCATTTGTTCAGCACCGAGTTGGTGGCCGACAGGACACAGATGGGTGAGGCAGTGTCGCAGCTCCTCTAAAAGGTTAAAATTCCAATGGGGGGTATGAGACAGTGAGAAAATAAGGCCAGGCTGACGAGGTTTATGTCTCTGAGACACACACATGAGGAATTGCTCTACAAGGGGCTCAGGGGAAATACCAAGTGCCGCTTGGTACAGGAACCAAAGGGCAAAAGGTGAACCAGTGCACAGGGCTCTGCAGAGCACGCTCAGGCCAGGGTGTAGCCAAAGAGAGCCAGGAGCCTCCCCGCTGGGTTTGGGGTCAGCATGAGAGTGGGTTCAGGTACCAGTCTGGTAGGAAGTTGACTTCAGGCATGGCCCCTCCTGCTGGGAGAGGAAGCCCCCAGTCCCAGAATTCCCATGCCGGCCAATCCAGACAGAGCTCCCGGAATCCTGTACCAGACAGTTGGCTTCTCTCCACAAGGATGAAAGCTATTATTTGTAATGTATGCTTTGCAGTATGGTAATAGATGTGACACACACCAGTGAATACATAAAAGATGTCTATAGTCAACACTTTGGGAAACTCGTTATGCAAGTTCAATCAGGTTTTTTACTGCAGGACTTTTCAGAGCCTTTCCTTGGCTACCAAGCTGGAAATGCAATTCCTAGTGTTTCCCAAACTGAATTATCCATCAAAAACCTTTTTCTTGGAGTGTCTCAGGGAAATAGAGTTTCCACACAGAAACACTGGTAGGCGATTGTGAGTCCAGAGAGAGCTAACCCCAGAGGTTGACATCTTGACTTCTGATCCCAAGTGGTTCATTAGTTTTATGACCCCAAGAATATTGTCAGTCTCTCTAAACCTCAGCTTCCTCACCTACAACATGGGAGTGATAGTACCACTTACACCATGGAGTTTTGTGAATATTCATCTATTTATTTTTTCATTGACTATATATTTATTTATGACTACTCCATCGAAGGCACTGCTCTTGGTGCTGGGAATAAAGCAGTGAACAAAACAGGGTTTCTGCTCTTGTGTGGTTTTTCGTCTGGTAAGGAGATAGGTAATAGACACCCAAACAAATAGGTTTATAATAAAATGGCTAGGTGTGCTGAGTTCCATTAGGAGCAGAAGACAGCAGAAGTTAACAACAGGTGGTATTTTGGATGGGGTGAGTGTCTCTCTGAGGACACTAGAGAAGACCAAATAAAGTGAAGGAGTGATCCAGACAGGGCCTGGGCAGGAAGAACCAGTGCAAAGGCCCTGTGGCAGGGCCTCCTTGGCCAGTTCCAGGACCAGCAAGGAGGGTGGTGAGCAGGGGAATGAAGTGGATACAGTTGGAGCAGGAGCCAGGGACCATGCCCCACCAGCCTTGCAGGACACGGTAGGGACCTGACTGCAAGTGTGCCAGAGTTCTTGGACGGTTTGGGCAGGGAAGGGACAGGATGTAATTTACACTTTGAAAGGATCTCTCTGGCGGCAGGGAGAGAGTTAAATGAGATGATGGGTGTGACAAGCTTATCTTCATGCCTGGTACAGAGCAGCGTTCACTACCTAATAGTAATTTTTATCGCCAGAAAAAGATGGACCTATCTGCCTTAATATAAAACTCTCCTATGAGGTGAGAACCAAAATAATGAACCTGTGCAGCCCGCCTGTGCACTGTGGCACCAGAGACCCAAGAGACCACCGGCCTGTCAGATGCTTCCCTGGAGGAAGAAAGCAGAACCGTGCTGGGTGCTGGAGTAGCTCCTGCGGCGGCCCTGTGGGCTCTGGGCTCCCGCACAGATGCCACCTCCCCGGCTTCCCACTCTCACCCCCTCCCTCAACACAAAACTAATTATCCCACACGACTGGTGAAGAATGGTAGCCTGAAATACTGTCACAAATAAAGCCAATAACATTGATTGAAAGCGTTTCATTCACCTTGAACGCCGGCCCTTGAGGAAAAGCCAGCTTAACTGAAGGAAGGTAAGGGATATCTGGTGACTTTGGTGGAGATCCCAGAAGAGGTTTGGGGGAGCTTTTGGGGTTCTTTACCTGAGAACTCAATTAAGCAAGCATTCACTGCGTGCCTCCCACATGTCAGGCCCAGGAGCTTGTGGTTACTGGGTCTAATTTCTCTCTGGATCTTGGAGCTCTCCTGCTCCTGCGTACACGAGGATTTCGACAGTATCCTTAGCACACGTTAGCCAGATCACGGTTACTTTGGGCTGACAGATGTAGCACAGAAGAGAGAGCGGGAGGCGAAGGGACCCTGAACTACATGGGCAGGAACCCAGCAGACAAAGGAAAAGTGAGTGGTGAGAAGAAAAACACAATGACAAGGACTAACAATGAACTTGCGTCCCCCAAGGACAAGAAAGCTGGTAAGATGTGCGGAGCCAGAGGGGGTGAGGCAAGTGGATGGGGGCAGCCCGCTGCCCAGTGATTGTATGAGAGGGCTCCGTGCCACATGCCTCGTGACTGGGACCTGGCCTTACTTCCCACTGTAATTGAAACCAATGTCACCATTTTGCAGACTGCACAGCTCTGTGTATGTGTGCCTGTGTGTGTGTGTGAACACGTGTGCAGGTGGCAAGCAAGGGCCACTCTCTGGACCCAGATTGATGCTGACTGGGCTTCTTTCCCTGAGATGGTTTACCTTCATCCACAGAATAAATTTAACTCTGAGGGTGTTGGCGTTCCCTTCCAGCCATGAGGTCCCTGTCTACAAGCTACAAAGCAGTGCATGTCCAGGGACTGCCCTCACTGCCCCTACCTGAGTGGGACAGAATGTGATCACTACCATTAGTTCCTTGCCAATAATTAAGTGAGAGTTGACTCTGGCTCATTTAAGAATGATATGAAGAGGGGCGCCTGAGTGCTCGGTCGGTTGGACATCTGACTCTTGACTTTGGCTTAGGCTATGATTTCAGGGTCATGGGATCAAGCCCTGAGTGGGGCAGAGTCTACTCATGCTCTCTAAGTAAATAAATAAATAAATAAATAAATAAATAAATACTTTAAAAAAATTATATGAAGAAAGAAAACAACAAACAATGGAAACCAAAGCACTGGGACCAGGGATTCTGAACCTGGGGTCACAGCCTCCCAAGGAGTTCATGAATAGAATTCGAAGGACCCATGAACTTGATTAGAGAAAAGACTTGTGTCTTCATCCTCACTAAGGTCTAACCAAATTTAAACATTTTCTACAATTCTAACCGTAAGCCACAAACACAAAGGTATCAGTAATATCTAGGTCCTTGTCATCAACAGAAGTTTCAGATGTTTTCATATCCTATCACGGTTATTGCAAACAGCTCAAAAGATTTCTGCAATCACTATATTGAAGTCATGGGAGTTATCGGACCCACTGGCAGACTCTACTACTTGAGGTGTTAATGAAGAAGCACAGGGGCACCCTGGTGGCTCAGTGGTTGAGCGTCTGCCTTCGGCTCAGGACGTGATACTGGGGTCCCGGGATCGAGTCCTGTATCGGGCTCCCTATGGGGAGCCTGCCTCTCCCCCTGCCTGTCTCTACCTCTTTCTATGTGTCTCTGATGAATAAATAAAGTCTTTAAAAAAAGAAGAAAAAAAAAGAAGAAGCACACATTGGGATGCCTGGGTGGCTCAGTCAGTTATGCATCTGTCTTCAGCTCAGGTCGTGATCCAGGGTCCTAAGATCAAGCCCCAAATCTAGCTCCTTGCTTAGCGGGTAGCCTGTTTCTCCCTCTCCCCTGCCTGCCATTCCCCTTGCTTGTACTCTTACACTCTCAAATGAATCAATAAAATCCTTTTAAAAGAAAAGAAGCACATATATTACCATGTCACAAATGTGTTTTAAATATGTTTAATAAAGGGATCCCTGGGTGGCGCAGCGGTTTGGCGCCTGCCTTTGGCCCAGGGCGCGATCCTGGAGACCCGGGATCGAATCCCACGTTGGGCTCCCGGTGCATGGAGCCTGCTTCTCCCTCTGCCTGTGTCTCTGCCTCTTTCTCTCTCTCTCTGTGTGACTATCATAAATAAATAAAAATTTATTTAAAATAAATAAATAAGAGATAGATAGATAGATAGATAGATAGATAGATAGATAGATAGATAGATAAATATGTTTAATAAGGGACGCCTGGGTGGCTCAGTGGTTGAGCGTCTGCCTTTGGCCCAGGGCATGATCCTGGAGTCCCGGGATCGAGTCCCACGTTGGGTTCCCTGCAGGGAGCCTGCTTCTCCCTCTGCCTGTGTCTCTGCCTCTGTCTCTGTCTCTGTCTCTTATGAATAAATAAATAAGATCTTTAAAAAAATATGTTTAATAAGTGTATTTTAATATAATTGATTTCCTTTGTAATCTTACATATTTTATTTTATAGATTTAAAAACACTATTCTGGAAGGAAAAGTTAAGATGGCAGAGGAATAGGGGGACCCTATGCTTGTCTCATCCCTCAAACACAGGTAGGTAAATACCAAATCATTGTGAACACCCAAGACATCAATCTGAGGACTGAGAGAACAAACTGCACATCTAGAGATAGAAAAACGGCCACATTGTGGCAGCTAGGTACAGATTTAGGGGAGAAAAGAATTGTAGGTGCTGTGGAGAGGAGGGAACGCTGACCATGGAGAGAGGAGAGAGAGAGAGATAAAGACAGAGAGAGTCAGAGAGACAGAGGAACAGATTGAAAATGACACAAGGGATTGCACAAGAAAAAACTCTTCCCCAAAACCATTGACTGGGAAAGGGAGCAGGGCTGACTACTACAAGTGTTTATAAGCAGTGGAGCTCAAAGTCTGAAGTCTCAGAAGTCCGCACCATCGCCAAAGTCGTGCCTGGCGGGCTTAATGGTACTCCTGTGGGGAAGGAGGGCAGAGGCCCGGGAGCAGACAGCGGAGTCCAAAGATCCTCCAGGTCACATGCAGACAAACAGTTCCCCTGCTTTGAGAGCATTTGGGAGATATGGCACAGCCTCTCTGGGACACAGAGTGTGGTGGGAGCCGATGTGCTGCCTGTTTATTAACATAGGAACAGAGAGACACCTGCCAGGGGCAGCAAACCCTACTGCCAGCTTTTTGCTGCGGTTTACCATAAACTCTGAACCGCTGCGTGGTTGCACACATGTGCTTTTCTGGGACAAACCAGCACCAGCCACAGCGAGGCAAGACCCTCCCCCACGGGATCAGCACCATGCAGATCCCTAAAATTTGGAATTTTGAAACCCAGCCATGTGCCTGAGATAAAACACAGGAGTACTGTGCCACTGGCAGGCAGACAGCTTGGACACAAACAGGGTGAAGGCAGGGATCTGAGGAAGCTGGGGAGACAAGATGGAAGATTGTTTGCTCTTCTGTGAAGGCTTTCTGAAGAGTGGTGGGTGCAAACTCCCTGCTCCAAGGATGAGAGAGCAGGGCAATGCCATTGCCAACCAACACCACCCCCATCCGCACTGACTGACTTCAGGGAGCAACACAACCCCTCTAGTGGAGGCTGGAGCCCCTTAGACCAAGCCCCAACCCCCATCCCCTGAAAGTGCATCTTTACTAGGGCAAGTCCACCTGAAAACCAGTACAGCAGGCCCCTCCCCCAGACAACCACACATTTGTCTCACACGCACCAAGTCTGATCATAGAGCCCTGCAAAGCTTCAGCTCTAAGGGAACTAAGATCTAGCATCTTTTATTTTTTTTTAAGATTTTATTTATTTATTCATGAGAGACAGAGAGAGAGGCAGAGACATAGGCAGAGGGAGAAGCAGGCTCCACACAGGGAGCCTGACGTGGAACTCGATCCTGGGACTCCAGGATCAGGCCCTGAGCTGAAGGCAGATGCTAAACAGCTGAGCCACCCAGGTATCCCAGGATCTAGCATCTTTTAACAAGCAGATCAAACACACTTCGTTAAAATTTGACATACAGTGGACAAGGTCCAAATAGCCCCCACTGCAGGCAAGGAGAAACTGCAGAGCACTGACCTGAGGAAGGAGCAGCCAAAACATAGCAGCAGAGGGTACATTCTGAAACACTTCCTGAAGCACCAGGCCCTGGACAGCATAATCAAAACAGATATAAGCTCAGCAGTTTAGCACCACCTTCAGCCCGGGGTATGATCCTGGAGACCTGGGATTGGACTCCCTGCATGGGGCCTGCTTCTCCCTCTGCCTGTGTCTCTGCCTCTCTCTCTCTCTCTCTGTGTGTGTGTCTCTATGAATAAAAATAAATAAATAAAAATAATGAAGCTGAAAAGAAGAGAGAAAGAACGGCATTGGACTTATTGGACTCAGCAATGACTTAAGGCATAATAACATTCATACCATTGTGGTTACAGAAGAAGAACAGAGGGAAAAGGGGACAGAAGATTTATTTGAGCAAACTATAGCTGTAAACTTCCCTGATCTGGGGAAGGAAAAAGACATCAAAACCCAGGAGGCACAGAGAACTCCCATCAAATTCAAGAATAGCCAGGTATCATAGTCAAACTTACAAAATACACACATGAGGAAAGAATCCTGAAAGCAGCAAGGGGGCGGGGGGGGAAAGCTCTGACTTATAAAGTAAGACAAATAAGATTCACAGCAGATCTGTCCACAGAAACTTGGCAGGCCAGAAGAAAATGCCATGACATATTCAACATGCTAAACAGGAAAAATATGCAGCCAGGACTATTTTATCCAACAAGGTTGTCATTCAGAAAAGAAGGAGAGAAAAAAAGGAGCTTCCCAGACAAACAAGAACTAAAGGAGTTGGTGACCACTAAACCAGCCCTGCAAAAAATGTTAAAGGGACTCTTTGAGGGGGAACAAAGGACCAACAGCAACAAAAACTAGACAGGGACAGAGAACATCACCAGAAACACCAACTTTACAGGTAACACAATGGCACTAAATTCATATATATCAATAATCTTTCTGAATGTAAATGGACTAAATGTTCCAACCAAAAGACATGGGGTATCAGAATGGATAAAGAAAACAAACCCCGTCTGTATGCAGCCTACAGGGGACTCAGTTAAACCTAAAGATATCTGAAGATTGAAAGTGAGGGGATGGAGAACCATTTATCATGCTCATGGACATGAAAAGAAAGCTGGAGTAGGTATACTTATATCAGACTAACTAGATTTTAAACCAAAGACTGTAACAAGAGATGAAGAAGGGCATTCTGTCATAATTAAGGGCTATATTCTTGAAAAAGACCTAACGATTGTATTTATGCCTCCACGTGGGAGCACCCAAACATATAAATCAATTAATAACAAAGAAAGAAACTCACTGAAAATTATACAAGAATAGTAGGGGACCTTAACACCCCATCCTTACAGCAATGGACAAATCATCTTAGCAGAAAATCAATAAAGAAACAATGGCTTTGAATGACCCACTGGACCAATAGGCTTAATCAATACAGTCAGAACATTTCATTCTAAAGCAGCAGAATACACATTCTTTTTAGGTGCACATAGAACATTCTCCAGAATAGATCACTTACTGGGTCACAAATCAGCCCTCAACAAGTACAAAAAGATTGAGATCATACCATGCATATTTCCAGACTACAACACAATGAAACTTGAAGTAAACCAACCACAACAACAACAAAAAAAACTGGAAACACCACAAATACTTGGAGGTTAAAGAACATCCTACTAAAGAATGAATGTGTTAACCAGGAAATCAAAGAAGAAATTTTATTCTTTTTAAAGATTTAATTTATTTATTCATGACAGACAGAGAGAGAGAGAGAGGCAGAGACACAGGCAGAGGGAGAAGCAGGCTCCAGGCAGGAAGCCCAACGTGGGACTCAATCCCTGGTCCCCAGGATCAGGTTCTGGACTGAAGGCGGCGCTAAACCGCTGAGCCACCAGGGCTGCCCAAAGAAGAAATCAAAAAAAAAAAAAAAAAAAAATACATGGAAGCGGGCAGCCCGGGTGGCTCAGCAGTTTAGCGCCACCTTTGGTCCAGGGCGGGATCCTGGAGACCCGGTATCGAGTCCCACGTCGGGCTCCCAGTGCATGGAGCCTGCTTCTCCCTCTGCCTATGTCTCTGCCCCGCCCCCCCGTGTGTGACTATAATAAATAAATAAAATCTTAAAAAAAGAAAAATACATGGAAGCAAATGAAAATGAAAACATGACAGTCCAGAACCTTTGGGAGGCAGCAGAGGCAGTCCTAAGAGGGAAGCACATAGCAATACAGGCCTACCTCAAGAAGCAAGAAAAGTCTCAAATACGCAGCCTACCTTAAACGTAAAAGAGCTAGAAGAGGGACAGCAGTAAAGCCTAAAGCCAACAGAAGAAGGTAAATAATAAAGATTAGAGCAGAAATAAACAATATAGAAACAAACAAAAAACAACGGAACAGATCAACAAAACTAAGAGCCAGTTGTTTGAAAGAATTGATAAAATTGATAAACTCCTGGGCAGACTTGTCAAAAAGAAAAGAGAAAGGACCCAAATAAATAAAATCACAAATGAAAGAGGAAAGATCACAACCAACAACGCAGAAATACAAACAAAGAGAATATGATGAAAAATTATATGCCAACAAATGGGCAATCTGGAAGAAATGGACAAATTCCTAGAAATATACAAACTACTAAAACTGAAACAGGAAGAAATAGAAAAGTTAAACAAACCCATAGCCAGCAAAGAAATTGAATCAGTAATAAAAAATCTCACAAACAAAAAACCAGGGCCAGATGGCTTCCCAGGAGAACTCTACCAGACATTTAAAGAAAAGTTAATATTTATTCTTCTCAAACTGTTCTAAAACATAAAAATGGAAGGAAAACTTCCAAACTCATTGTATGAGACTAGCATTACATTGTTCCAAAATCAGACAAAGATCCTACTAAAAAGAATTACAGGGGCATCTGGGTGGCTCAGTGGTTGAGCGTCTGCCTTTGGCTCAGGGCGTGATCCCAGGATCCTGGGATCGAGTTCTGCGTCGGGCTCCCTGTATGGAGCCTGCTTCTCCCTCTGCCTGTGTCTCTGCCTCTCTCTGTCTCTCTGTCTCTGTCTCTGTCTCTCTTAAGAATACGTAAATAAAATCTTTTAAAGAATTTTAAAAATAATTAAAAGGAGAATTACAGGCCAAAATCTCTGATGAACATGGTTGCAAAAATTCTCAACAAGATGCCAGCAAATGAAAGCCTACAGCACATTAAAAGATTTATTCACCACGATCAAGTGGAATTTATTCCTTGGTTTCAGGCATGGTTCAATACTTGGAAATCAGTCAATGTGATACACCACATTAATGAAAGAAAGGATAAGAACTATATGATCCTCTCAATAGATGCAGAGAAAGTACTTGACAAAAGGTAGCATCCATTCTTGATAAAAATCCTCAAGAAAATAGATATAGATGGAACATACCCCAACATCATAAAGGCCATATATGAAAGACCCACAGCTACTATCACTCTCAATGAGGAAAAACAGAGCTTTTCCTCTATGTTCAGGAACAAGACAGGATGTTCACTCTCACCATTACTTTTTAACAGAGGTACTATTCACCTCAGCAGTCAGATAACAAAAAGAAATAGAGGGATCCAAATCAGCAAGGAAGAAGTCAAACTTTCACTATTTGCAGATGACATGATACTTTATGTAGAAAACCCAAAAGACTCCATAAAATAATTGCTAGAACTAATACATGAATTCAGCAAAGTTGCACGATATAAAATCAATCTACAGAAATATGTTGCATTTCCATACACCAATAATGAAGTAGCAGAAAAGGAAATCAAGGAACTGATCCCATTTATAATCGCACCAAAAACAATAAGACACCTAGGAATAAACCTAACTAAAGAGGTAAGAGATCTGTACTCTGAAAACTATAGAACACTTTTGAAATATCAGAAAGGGAGACAGAACGTAAAGACTGCTAACTCTGGGAAACGAACTAGGGGTGGTAGAAGGGGAGGAGGGCGGGGGGTGGGAGTGAATGGGTGACAGGCACTGGGGGTTATTCTGTATGTTAGTAAATTGAACACCAATAAAAAATAAATAAAAATAAAAATAAAAATAAATTTAAAAAAAAAGAAATTGAAAAGGACACAAAAAATAGAAAGATATTCCATGCTCATGAATTGGAAGAACAAACACTGGTTTGTTTGTTTTTTTTAAGATTTTATTTATTTATTCATGAGAGACAGAGAGAAAGAGAGAGAGGCAGAGACACAGGCAGAGGGAGAAGCAGGCTCCATGCAGGGAGCCTGACGTGGGACTCAATCCTGGAATTCCAGGATCACTCCCTGGGCTGAAGGCAGATGCTCAACTACTGAGCCACCCAGGTGCCCCAGAACAAACACTGTTAAGATGTGTATACTACCCAAAGCAATCTACACATTTAATGCAATCCCTATCAAAACACCAACATTATTTTTCACAGAGCTAGACCAAACAGTCCTAAAATTTGTATGGAACCACAAAAGACTCTGACCTAACAAAGCAATTCTGAAAAAGAAAAGCAGAGCTGGGGGTATCACGATTCTGGTCTTTAAGCTATGTTACAAAGCTGTAATCATCAAGGCAGGATGGTACTGGCACAAATACAGACACACAGATGAATGGAACAGAATAGAGGACCCAGAGATGGACCCTCAACTATATGGCCAACTAATCTTTGACAAAGCAAGGAAAAAAATATCCAATGTGGAAAAAACAAAACAAACAAACAAACAAAAAACAGGGACACCTGGGTGACTCAGCAGACTTCTAAAACAAAAACAAAAACAAAAAAAAACTTCTGCACAGTGAAGTAAACAATCAACAAAACTGAAAGGCAGCCTATGGAATGGAGATTTTTCAAAATGACATATCTGATAAAGGGTTAGTATCCAAAATCTATAAAAGAACCTCAATACCCCAAAACCAAATAATCCAGTCAGGAAATGGGCAGAAGATATGAACAGACATCTCTCCAAAGAAGACATCTGGATGGCTAACAGACACATGAAAGGTGCTCCACGTCACTCAGCATCAGAAAAAAACAAATCAAAACCACAATGAGATACCACCTTACATCTGTCGGAATGGCTAAAACTAACGACACAAGAAACAACAGGATGTGGAGGAAAGGGAGCCCTCTTGCACTGTCGGTAGAAATGCAAACGGGCACTGGGGGTTATTCTGTATGTTAGTAAATTAAACAGATTTAAATTTAAATTTAAATTTAAATTTAATTTAAACAGATTTAAAGACTAATAAGAGTAACTCTTAAATTAAACAGATTTAAATTTAAATCTTTAAAAGGTAAGTTAATTAAAATGAATTTTTTTTAATTTTTTTTTTATTTATTTATGATAGGCACACAGTGAGAGAGAGAGAGGCAGAGACACAGGCAGAGGGAGAAGCAGGCTCCATGCACCGGGAGCCCGACGTGGGATTCGATCCCGGGTCTCCAGGATCGCGCTCTGGGCCAAAGGCAGGCGCCAAACCGCTGTGCCACCCAGGGATCCCAAAATGAATTTTAAAAATAAACTGCTAAGTACAAAGTGTCATTTTCCACCCTTGTCTGTCCTGCATTTTGGCAGCTTTAGGCACAGGTAACTACTCTTCCTTTAAATGCTTCTCTTTTACTTTTCCTGACACCATTTTCTCATTCGCTCCCTGCTCTCCCCCTTCAGAGATTCTTCTGCTCTTTCCAACCCTTAAACTTTTCCCTGGGGTCACACTTAATACTGTGAAGGTGCACTTCACGGCCCCCGGTGTGCTTACGATCCCAACCTGTGACCCCACCCTGGGCCCCCCAGTCTCGGTCCCTACAGCCAATAGCCCTAAGGCTGTCACACAGTGGCACCCACTGGCACCACACAGGTCTCTGTCCCCAGGTGTGTTGAGGAACAGGTGTCCAACAGCAAGTCCCAGAGCCACACCACAGAACTGCCTAACAAGGCCGTGTGCCTCCCAAAGCCGAGTCTGCGGCGACCTCCGGGCCCCACGTGCAGCGTCTTTCTTCGAGATGCTTCATTCCGGAGTTGACTGCAGAGACGGGGCCTTGCCTTGCGCCTCCCGCGAGCACATGGACAGCGTAGTGGCCGACTCGTCACTGAAGACACAGAAAGCGTTTAAAGCTCTCAGGCAGCTGTAAGCACGGCAGGCATCCGGCGCCCCATGCCTCCTCCTGTGTCCCCTGCTCAGCCAACGGCACCACAGCAGTCAGGGGCCCGGCCCTGGAGTGCCTCGTTTCCTGAAATTCTCTGCTTTTGTTAGTCATTGCATCCTCTCACTTGTGCCCCCCTGGAACTCGCACACACACCCCTTACCATCTCCACCACCACTGTCCTTTCACGTCTTCCAGGGCTGGGCCCCTCCAGGCTGACCCCTCTCCATCCCAGGTTCCCTACAGCCCCGACATCTGCGCTGCACCTCTGGGAGATCATAAGTTCCCCAGGACACTTCACTGACCTCCAGATCAAGCCCAGGGTGGAATGACCCTCCCTGCTCTCACCTTCAGCCTCGCCCCGCCATCCCCACATGCACACACTCACCTTTCCAGCAAAGCAGCTAACTCCTCAGGGCTCTGTGTCATCTCACCACATCTTCCATGTGCCAGTCCCCCGGCCTGGGTGGTGAAGCCCCAGGTCTCCATCCTAGTCCAGCCACTTCTTGATGGTGTGAATCCAGAAAGCTACCACACATCTCTGAACCTCAGTGTTCTCTCTTGAAAAATGAGAATTATATCCTCCTGCCAGGTGCTTTGTGAAAAGGCACAACATAACTCTGCAGAGTGTTTAAACGTTGCAGTGGGTTCAGAGGTGGCCCTCCAAAAGATTTGCCCCCATCCCATTCCAACCTGTGAATGTTACCTTTGCAGATATAACTAAGTGAAGGATCTGGAACAGAGCTCAGCCTGGATTAGCAATGGGAGCTAAACCCAATGGCCAACATCTTTATAAAGAAGAGACCAGGGGGAGGCTGTGGAAGACAGAGATGGGAGCGATGCCACCACAAGCCCAGGAGTGCCAGCAGCTGCTGGAAGCCGGAGAGGTAAGGAAAGCTTCTCCTCCGAGCCTTTGGGGGAGCACAGCCCTGCCAACACCCTGATTTCTGACTTCCAGCCTCCAGAACTGTGAGAGAATACATTTCCATTGTTTCAAGTCACCAAGTTTGTGGCAGCTTGCCAGAGAGCCACGGGAGCCAGCGCAGACACACGAAGGCCATCTCTCCTCCTCCCACTCCATCCTCACCCGTTCCAGCTGGGGCCCCGGGGCCAAGGAGGCCAGGCCCTGGCCAGTCAAGAGCACATCAAAACCCCTTTAAAAATGAGCACCATGGGGGCGCCTGGGTGGCACAGTCGGTTAAGTGTCCAACTCTTGATTTTGGCTCAGGTCATGATCTCAGGTCATGGGATCAGGCCCCTGTTGGGCTCCATGCTCCGCAGAGAGTCTGCTTGGGACTCTCTCTCTCCCTCTCCCTCTGCCCTCCCCCCACTGGCACATGAACACGAGCTCTCTTGTGCCCTCTCTTTATCAAAAATAAATAAAATCTTTAGAAACAATCACCACAAAGAACACCTCTCAGGAGAGTGAGGCTGGAATAGAGACACTGCACCACCCTCACCCTTGGAGGAGAACAGGCTTCCCTGGTGGTGCAGAGCTAGTGAACCTAGGGGCACCAGCTTCACCACCAAGGGCAGGGCAGGGGATGGGGACTAGCTCCCATTTATCTTAGCTTCTCGAAAACTCCTCAGAAATTTACAGCTTGGGGGCAGCCCCAGTGGCGCAGCGGTTTGGCGCCGCCTGCAGCCAGGCGTGTGATCCTGGAGACCCGGGATCGAGTCCCACGTCGGGCTCCCTGCGTGGAGCCTGCTTCTCCCTCTGCCTGTGTCTCTCTCTCCTCTCTCTCTCTGTCTCTATGAATAAATAAATAAAATTTAAAAAAAAAAAGAAAGAAAGAAAGAAATTTACAGCTCGGGACACCTGGTTGCTCAGTGGTTGAGCGGCTGCCTTTGGCTCAGGGCGTGACCCTGGGATCCCGGGATTGAGTCTGACGTCGGACTCCTTGTGAGGAGCCTGCTTCTCCCTCTGCCTGCGTCTCTGCCTCTCTCTGTGTGTCTCTCATGAATAAATAAATACAATCTTAAAAAAAAAAAAAAAGAAGAAGAAGAAGAAGACGAAGAAGTTGCTGAGCCCAGAAAGGTTATGGAACTGCCTGAGGTCGCACAGCCATATGGGGGGAGCCCCAAGTCTGCCCCGCTGTAGTGGAGGAGGCAGGGGACAGGCAGGGAAGGAAGAGGGCTGCTTTTGGATCCCAGGTGCGCCACCTAACTCTGTTGGCTTCCCTTACTGCTCCCGTCCCTTGTTTTGGGGAAGACCCAAGGAGAGGCGCTGTACTGACACCCCTTGTGAGCTGGGATGTCTTTCACAGAAGTGGGACGCAGGTCCTCAGCCCCACGGGAGCCCTCATGATTTAGCTCTAGAGCTGAAAAAACAAGTAACAGAATCATCTGAGGTCCTGGGAGTGGGACTCTTGCTAAAGGTAATTGTGAGGGATCCCTGGGTGGCGCAGCGGTTTGGCGCCTGCCTTTGGCCCAGGGCGCGATCCTGGAGACCCGGGATCGAATCCCACATCGGGCTCCCGGTGCATGGAGCCTGCTTCTCCCTCTGCCTTTGTTTCTGGCTCTCTCTGTCTCTCAGTCTTTCATGAATAAATAAATAAATAAAATCTTTAAAAAAAAATAAATAAAAAAAAATAAAGGTAATTGTGATGAGCTAGCAGAGCACGGAAAGGAGACGTAGCCTGGCAAGACCTCATCAAGAGCCATGCTTGTAGCGCCTCAGTGTCTGGCCCACCCCAGGCCCAGGTTGGGGCTCACTCGGAACCGCAGGCAATAAGGATCAGAGGCGAGGCCAAGGGGATGGTAGTAAACTCGTTCCTGCCCCACCATCATCCTCTCCCCCCACGCTGGGCCGGCTCCCAGCCAGCCCCAAAGCCAGACTAATAATGCTCTCTATCCAGCCCCCGCCCCTGCCCCTGGGTGGGGATCTCCAGAGAGAGAACCTGGGGTACAGGAGGGAAAGGGCGGTCAGGGCCCTGGAGCCCAGAGCCCCACTCCATGGCTTGGACAGGGTGGAGCTTTTCGAAACCGCCCAGTGCAGGAGGAGGCCTGGGCTCCCTTCCCTCTGGGTCTGTGTTCCCGACGTTTTGGGGTCAAGCTTGAGTTTGGAGGTTAGTTTGGAAGATTGACAGACCAAGGTCCTGCCCACCTAGCTCACCAGCCCTCAGGCTCCACCCCAAGCGCCAGCCTGCTTATCTACCTTCTTCCCCAGACAGTCCCCAGCTGTCCTCTCTCCCATTGGGCTGTCACCCATCAGCTTCAGACCCTCCAACCTCCGATGGCAGAGCCCCAAAGCCCCCCCTCCCATTCCCCTGCCTCACCACAGGCCCGTTTTCAGCAGAGCACAGGGCAGGGCAGGTCTTGAAACAGCAAGCAAGCTCGGGAAGGAGAGCTGGAGGGGCTCAGCCCGGAGAAGCAGGCATGACGGCAACCTTCCGTTGTGATGATCATCACTCAGCAGTCCCCTGCGTCCCCTGGTTTCATTCTTACAACAGTCCCAGGGGATAGCATCACCCCATCGTGAGGAAAGGGAGGCTCCGTAAGTAACCAGGGCCAAACAGATGGGAAGTACGGGGCTAGAATCCGACCCCAAATCTGACTTTAGCGCCTGCTCCCAACCACCACTCTACACCGCCTCTTACACATGAGAAAGGCCGCTGGAAGGAAGGTGGGACACGCTTGTTCCAGGCTGCTTCAGAGACAAAAGCAGGATTAAAGTGTGGGAGGTACAGGGAACGAGATGTTAGCTCAGTCCAAGGAAGACTAACACAGCAGAGGAGGGAAGGGGCTGCCAGGGAGGCAGTGAGCCGCCTGTTGCTCCATGTTTCATGGCTTACCATCTGGCAGCAAGGCCACGGAGGAAATTCTTGTCTTTGGTGGCTTTTAAGATCCCAAGACCCTGAGCATACAAAAGGACAATGACCAGGCCGCATTAAAAATAGAATTCTGACCCACAGTCTGCAGTACACAGACCAGGAAACCAGCCCCTTATCTTAGGTCATCGGCTCAGGAAGCCTGGCTGCTAGAATCAGACCTGTAGGAAGTCAGCTTGCTACCTCCAGAAACAATCCAGGAAGCCGAACAATAACCCCTACAAACAATCAGCCCAGATAGCCAGGACTTGCTTAATACCTAACAGCTCCCCTAATGTTTTATCCCTACTTACAACTAGGCTCAACCAGAAAAAGTTAAGGAGGACGCACCCCTAACCAGTCACACAGGATGCCCCACTTCTAGTTAGGCCACCCACAGCTTCCCTACGCAGCTGCCTCCAGCCAGGGCACACAGAAGCCTCCCTTCTTCCCACTAGAGAGCTTGCCCATCTGCCTGTCTTCCAGTCTTTGCCAAAACTGATGGTGGCTGACTCTCCTGCTACAGCAAACTCTGAAAATAGCCTTTGCTTTTCTCATTTGGTCTTTATTTCCACAATCCTTTAAAATGCTGAGTAAGGGGATCCCTGGGTGGCTCAGTGGTTGAGCGCCACCTTCAGCCCAGGGCGTGACCCCAGGGTCCCAGGATCGAGTCCTGGAGCCTGCCTCTCTGCCTGTGTCTCTGCCTCTCTCTCTCTCTCTCTCTCTCTCTCTCTGTGCGTCTCTCATGAATAAATAAAATATTTTAAAAAAATAAAATGCTGAGTAAAATGAAGGGGTGGGTGTATGTGTGTGTGTGTGTGTGAGAGAGAGAGAGAGAGAGAGAATGTGTCTGGGATTTTATGCCTATATTCAGATCATGCACATCCACACAAATGTGTATAACCTCCTCTGTTATTTTTTTTTAAGATTTTATTCATTTATTTATTTGAGACAAAGAGAGCACAGGCACATGTGCACAAACAGGGGAGAGGGGTAGAGGGGAGGGAGAGAGAGAGAATCTCAAGCAGTACCTTTGCTGAGCTCAGAGCCTGATGGCATGGGACTCAATCCCACGACCCTGAGATCATGACCTGAGCCAAACCAAGAGTTGGACACCCAACCAACTGAGCCACTCAGGTGCCCCTGCTCCTCCTATTTATTCTTGCTTGTAGAGCCCTGGTCTCCTAGGCCCCAGCCCATTATCTTCCTGGACCTCGGATAAGTCCCTTGTAGAAGGCACCACTGGGGCCCCATGATGACATATCCCCTAGACCCATCATAGATTTCAGGAGCAGGTGACATAGAAAGTTCCACATGGGCTCAGGTTTCCCTGTGCTGACAAGGTCTACCTACAGACAGCCACTTCTTCCCGCCTGAGGCCCCAGAGTCTTCTCTGCAGAGCAGGAGCTCATCCTGCAAGTACAGAAAGTTGACCCCCACCCCAGCCTGGGAGACCTGTCAACCAGGGGGACCAGAAGCCAGTGGAAAAATGCTCCAACCTGGAAGACCCTAGAAAAATCTAGCCCCCAACCTCAAAAACACACTCTTTATTGGCATTCCCTGTCTCTAGCCTTTCTCTCCCCATCCCTCCCTCTTATTTCCTGATCACCACCCAAATAAAACACTGGCAACCAAGCCTTTGTCTCAGGCTCTGCTTCCTGGGGAGCCCAAGCCAAGGTATCACTCGTCATCTTAGGACTGATTTCACTTCCTTTCTCTACAAAATAAGAAGCTTTTAGAAGATGTTGAGCCTTGGGGGCTGTCCTGGGAGAAAGGGGACCTCCCACTGCCGGTGAGGTCCATCAAAGAGCCCCCTACTCTAACAGAGCAGCTCCATCTCCAGCTGTCTTTTCTATTGGAGCTCCACGTGAGTTCGCGTTTGTTTTTTTTGTTTTTGTTTTAAGATTTTATTTATTTGGGCAGCCCAGGTGACTCAGCGGTTTAGCGCCGCCTTCAGCCCAGGGCCTGATCTTGGAGACCCGGGATCGAGTCCCAGATCCAGTCCCGCGTCGGGCTCCCTGCATGGAGCCTGCTTCTCCCTCTGACTGTGTCTCTGCCTCTCTCTCTCTCTCTCTCTCTCTCTGTCTCTCATTAATAAAATCTTAAACAAACAAAAAAAAAGATCTTATTTATTTATTCATGAGAGACACACAGCGAGAGAGTCAGAAACACAGGCAGAGGGAGAAGCAGGCCCCCTGTGGGGAGCCCCATGTGGAACTCGATCCAGGCTCCAGGATCACACCTGGAGCCAAAGGCAGACTGTTAACACTGGGCCACCCGGGCTTTTTCAAAGGCCTGTGCCTGGGCTTGTTAGAAGACACCGGTCTGTTCCCTCCTGGCCCTGGAGGCAGTTCCAGGAAAGAGAATCCCGGTCCTCAGCCCCTCCTGCTGAGGCAGCATTACTCAGGCATCTTCTCCCAGGACAGACACGGAGCCTGCGGCCCCGTCGCACCAAAACGAAGCAGGGGGTTAGTATGTGCCCTCAACTGGACATTTCCAATAAATTTCTGGACACTCATATCTGGGATGTATTTCTTCTTTTGGTAAGAAGATCCCTCTGGCACCAGAAAGCTCTCTGGCTCATTAGCTCATTGGTTCCCCTGAAATGTCAGAGCCGCCCTGTCTATGGGAGCACAGCCATGTCTTTGAAGTGGCTGTGGCCCTAACGAGCCCTGGTGCTGCCTTGCTCATGGCAGGGCTGGGAGGCTCAGAGACAGTTGGACAACGTCAGCCTCCCTGCCCACTAATTACTCTCGGCTCAGCGGGAAGATGCCCTGCAGTTGCAGAGCAAAGAGGGCAATTGCTAAAAGACAGAGGTCCAGAAACCAGGAAGCTTGTGGTGGGCAGGACCTTCTTCCCTTTTAGCAGTTGAGGGAGATTTGTACGTCTCTGTGCATGTCAGAGCAGGGTTCTCAGGAAAGGAAAATCCACGGGTCAGTATCCTGGCTAGTTTCCATTGGGTCCAGTCTATACAAGCTTCTTTCTAGGTGTAGTTGGGCCTTGAGCCAAAGAACATTGTATAATGTCATCTCATGCAACTGCCCCAACAGCCATAACAGGCACCCCTTTTATGGATGAGCAAACCGAAGCTCAGAGTTTTAGCCCAAGAACACAAAATTAGGGAGTGGGAGTCAGGGATTCAAACCCAGGTCTGGGTGACTCCAAAGCTCTTGGTCTTCACTGTCACTCAAGATGCTGTTGGAATGTGCCTCCCAGCTCCAAAGAAGGGCTTGGCTCTGGCCAATGTCTCCAGAACAACTATTCCAGCCTGACTCCATCAACATCCTGAGATAATGCAAGTGGGAAGATTCTGGAACTTATAAACCTGCCATAAAAATGCAATCTCTGTCATGATGGCCAAAATAATGTTGCTCTAATTTAGACAAATGGGGTGTTAACTCATTACATTGTAAGGGTATCTCCGCAGAGAGCTGAGGCTATGCAACAGCCACGGGGCCATCTGTAGCTCGTACTTCAGATCCATTAGCTCATGGAGTTTTCATAGCAACCTAGTAAGTGAGCAGGATGCATGAGGCCCAATTTATTTATTTGTTTGCTTGTTTGTTTTTAGGGTGATCTCCCTATAATCTCTACACTCAGTATGGGGCTCGAATTCATGACCTTGATATCAAAAGTCACATGCTCCACTGACCCAGCCAGCCAGGAGCCCCCATGAGGCTCATTTTAGAGATAAGTCAACTGAGGCCTGGGGGTTAACACTATTTGCCTAAGATCAGCGACCAGGCCAAGCTTAAATCCCAAGGCCAGTCTTGATGGCCAGGAGATCGTCAATGCAATATGAATTCTTAGCCAACATTTAAAAATCAAGAGATTTTACAGTAAAATCCTGTTACTGGCTTCTATGAAAAGTCAGCCAGTCTGGCTTCACTGGCCTATGTCCCACATGGCCACAGCTGGCTGGAGCTGAATGGTGGCTGTCTCTTCAGGAGAACATGTGAGCACTGGGGGTAACTTGCTACCAACTTGCATCACACATATGTGGTTCTGTCCTGGCCCCTGCAAGGCTCATGTTTTCCTTCCAGCTCTGTCCCCATCTCTCTGCATGACCTGCAGTAAGTTATTTCTCTTCCCCGGCCCTCTGCTGGCCCTTCCATAAAATGAGGGAGTGGGATCCATGGTTTTGGAGGCCCTTCCAGGGGCCAGACTCCAGGCAGACTCCAGGCAGAGCGGGGGAGTTATGAAAGCACACAGCTCTGCTCCTGGAAAGTGCTTCAGTTGTCTTTTGCTGTATAACCAATCATCCAGGTACGATTTCCAAATAGGAAATAGGTAGGAGTGCAACCAGCACAGCCAGATGAGGCCAGTAGCTAAGTAAGACTGCTGGGGGGACAAGGTCCGTCTTCCTGCCCCTGATGAACAGCAAGCACTTCCTCGGCATGCGGATGCTCTCTCTCTCTCTCTCTCTCTCTCTCTCTTTCTCTCCCTCTCTCTCAGCAGAAGTGCTGCCCATAACTAGCATTTTAATTTTCCAACCTGACCTGCCAAGCTTCCCGACAGCCCAGCATCCAATCTTTGTTGATGGAGCTTCAACTCTAACTGGATACTCAACAATTTAAACCTCCAGAAACAGGGGATCCCTGGGTGGCTAAGCGATTTGGCGCCTGCCTTTGGCCCAGGGCACGATCCTGGAGTCCCGGGATCAAGTCCCGCATCAGGCTTCCTGCATGGAGCCTGCTTCTCCCTCTGCCTGTGTCTCTGCCTCTTTCTCCCTCTATGTCTATCATGAATAAATAAATAAAATCTTTAAAAATAAATAAATAAACCTCCAGAAACATACTCTAGAGGAGGGAGACAGAGCATCAGAAAGACTAGAAGAGACACAGAAAACAGGAAATGAGGTGGGAGGACTTGCAGCCTGGCTGCTCACCCATAACAGTATTTATTGAGCACCTACTGCATGTCGGGCGCTCTCCTCACTAACTCCGTGAAATTGATATTCCTTTGGAGAGAAGAGTACAGGGAAGTAGAAGGTCAAAAGCTTAGAAATCAGCTCTTCCATTCGACCCCTGCTCTGCCACATGTCAGATGGGGAGGAGGGCCCGAGTCCACTGATGGATACTTACGGGGGTCACCATGCGGTGGGCATCGTGCTCAAGACAAGAGGCACAGTCTCTGTGCTGGGAGTCAGCCACGGGACAAGTGTAACAGCTCCCACCCTACAGCTGTCCACATGGCCTCCGTGAGCACAGTACCATGCCAGTGGGTTGGAGGGTTAGGTAGGCTGAGAGACCGGGGAATTTGAAAAGCATCCTGGGAACAAGCAAAGCCTGATTTTCTTTGGAAGAGGATGTGCAGAGATGAAGCCGGCTCTAGCTTTAGAGCAAACATTTAATGCAAAACGGAGTGAGCATGTCAGTAAGCCGGCAGGAGCTCGCGGAGGACTTGAGTGCCTAGATTTGGACTTCTAACCAAGACCCAGGTAATGGGGACCACTGAAGGGTTTTTCTTTTTCCCCACGATTTTATTTCTTTATTCATGAGAGACACAGAGAGAGAGGCAGAGACCCAGGCAGAGGCAGAAGCAGGCTCCACGCAGGAAGCCCAACGCGGGACTCGATCCCAGGACCCCAGGATCACGCCCTGGGCCAAAGGCAGATGCTCAACCACTGAGCCATCCAGGGGCCCCCCTGAAGGGTTTAGAGCAGAAAAAGAGCATAGGCAGGTGTGCTTTGGACGGTCTACTACTGAGGAGTGTTAGCGTGCAGTATCAGGATGGGCATTAGGGTAATAATTATCATTACCATTAGGATTGTTAGAATAATTATGATTATTTTGTGAAAAGCTTGAGTACAGCTCTTGTAACTTCCAAATGGGAGCAAGGTCCCAGCCCTCCAAGCTACGGGACACAGCCCAGGTCCCTGGTGAGGGGGGTCGCCATGTGTGCTGATGTCTGAAAAACAGTCCAGCCCCCTTCAGCTCTGGGAAATGCATGCCCGTTGCTCTTCTCTTACTAGGACCTCATAGCCTGGAAAGCTCATGTGAGTGCCCTCCTGCTCCCTGTGTCCTGCTACTACAAACCCCAGGTTAACAGGGGACCACGGCCGGCCGTGCTGGGAGAAAACAGCAAAACCACCGAGCTCCGCAATCCCTTAAGGGGATGAGTGTTGTAAATGCTCAGGAGGGGGGGGGTACCCCAGGATGGTCTCAGCAGAGCCTTGAAGCAGCAGCACAGCAGGGAGCTGTGGGGGCCACCCACCCCCACGGACCAGGACCCAAAGCCGGGGGCTCCCCAGGGTTGATTGAACAGGGCAATAAACAGAAGCTCGAGGGAACAGACAGCCACGCTTCATCCTGGGGGATAAATCAGAGCCGACCAGTTGCCCATGAGAGGAAGGGCATCCTCCGGGGAGCCGGGAGCCCCTGGCCCAGCGGCGGCCCACAGCACTCTCTTCTCTTTAAGAGGTCATCTGTCAATTTCTGAAGCTTCAGAGAGAGTATGTGGCTGATTGCTTTAATACCATTCTCGACCTATGTTCCTTTAGGCATTTGAAATATTTCATTAAAATAAATAAAAACAATTAAATTCAAAACAATTCTCTTGTTGGCAGATTGGGGACCTTTGTCAGCAAAGGGACATTTGCTACTTCCTTCTTTTTCTCCCCTACATTAAGATCTAGCAACTTGGGGCAGCCAAGGGGGCTCAGCCACTTAGCCCTGCCTTCAGCCCAGGGTGTGATCCGGGGGGATCCAGGATCGAGTCCCACGTCGGGCTCCTGCATGGAGCCTGCTTCTCCCTCAGCCTGGGCCTCTGCCTCTCTCTGTGTGTCTCTCATGAATAAATAAATATAATCTTTTTAAAAAAAAATAAGATCTAGCAATTGAACATGCCATTTCTGGAGGAGCAAGAAGAGCAGGGTATGGAGAGGCCCAGCTGGTTCTCGGGGGGCCAGGCTCTCAGGAAGCGCGGCCAGCCGGGCCGTGCACACAGTGGGCCGTGGGCTGGGGCTCTGCTCCAGCCTGCCTCGGGGAAGAAGGGCTCCCCAGCCCCCACTGCCTGCCCCGAGGTGGGAAGAGTCCCAAGAATGGATTAGGAAGAGGCAGGGGCGGGGCTACTTTGTGGACCATGAGGAGAGGCGCACCTACTCTTACATCAGAAAATGGTAAGACCGGAAAAAAAAAAAAAAAGAAAATGGTAAGGCCGGGACAGCGGTCTCCTCCCCGACCTCCACCTCCCCTCCATCCCACGCAGCCACCTCCCCTCCACACTCCCGAAGCCACCTCCGCTCTACCCTCGAAGCCACCTCCCGCCCTCACTCTTACAGAGAAAACAGACGAACCTGAGGCTCTTCTGAGTGTTCTGTCCGGTGGGAGCTGGGCACACAGCTCCTGCCTGGGGTAAGGAACTGATTCAGGAACTAATTCTCTGGCTGCCGAGAACATCGTCCTGAGGCTGAGCCTGAGCCTGAGGCCATCTCAGGGCTCCACGGGAGAGGGTGCCAGCATTGACTGGTGATGTCTGCCATGGGGATGGGTTGGGAAATACTGGCACTAGTGCCAGGCAACCCTACTCAGAAAGAATCCTTTTATGTAAGAAAATATCCAGGAGGTAACAACCACAGGTTCAGGGGGTTCCAACTCCTGGTTATGCTCTTGCCTCTGATTACAGAAATTAACTCCGGCAATGCTTCAGCCTCTGGCTCAAGTCATCCAATTGGAATCAGAGTTCTTCCTTTGAGAGCTATGGGTTGTTGGTGCGTTCCCCTTTTCTAGCGGTTCGGGGAGTAAACTAAACTGCTTTATCTTTTTTCTTACCCTTTTAGTAAGGAGACCAGGGCTCACCTCTAGAAACTCTGTCTCCTGGGGTAACAAACAGTCCTTTCTAGGGAGGCCACCCACCCTGGCCATCCTGGGCAGAAACTATGTGAGCCAAACACATGGGCTAAGATGATTTCTAGAGGCTCAGGAAATTTCCCCCAAACAATGAGATACTCTTCATTTTTTCCTCAGTTAATGTTTACCCTCTCAAAATAGTTCTTTTCAGCTCTGAGCAAAATAAGACCTAGCACCTCCAGGCCTCAAGGTCTCAAGGTCAGTGGTTCAGGTCTCAAGGTCAGGGGCTCCTGCCATGCCCATGCAAGTTCACTTTGAGAATTGTTTTCCAGAGGTTAGTAACTGATTTCCACTGGGAAACAGGGACTGCAGTGGCTGCAAAGGGTTAGCCGTCCTAACAGGGATGTGGCTTATCTTCCACATACAGCCCTCTGGCTCTAAATCAACTGTTGAGGAGGAAGGGGCCACACTGCCTTTGGGAGTGTCCTTCTGGAAGGGCACTATATCATGGATGAGCGGCATCTCTCTCTCTCTCTCCCTCCCTCTCTCTCTCTCAGATGGGCTTTGAGCAAGTTAACAAGCCCACCCTGAGTAGAGTTTGCCAGATTCACAATGCAGGTATGTGCCACTTGCAAAGCAAGTCCCTTGGATACAAACCAACTCAATCTGCTGGAAAGAAGTTTGGTGTCCCCACCACCCCCGGGGGTACAGCCCGGAAAGGAGAAGTGAGACTGGACACAGAAAACAGAGTTGGGCAGGATATGCCTTGGATAGAAGTTAATGAGCCCAGGGCTGGAGCTCATGATTGATGTGGGGAAATGTTCATATTACATTGCTAAGTGAAAAAAGCTGCAAACAAAAAAGAATGTTCAATGTAATTCCATTTTGCGAGTGTGGGGGGCGGTGGCCGTGTGTGCATACACATACACACAAAGAAAAAGAAGGTTGGAAAGAAAGGAGCTAAAATGGGAGCACTTCATCCTGGCAGGAAAGAACTGCTAATGATGTTGAACTTGGTTTTATTTGTTGGTCTTTTTTTTTTTTTTTAATTTTTGTATTTATTTATGATAGTCATACAGAGAGAGAGAGAGAGAAAGAGGCAGAGACATAGGCAGAGGGAGAAGCAAGCTCCATGCACTGGGAGCTTGACGTGGGACTCGATCCCGGGTCTCCAGGATCGTGCCCTGGGCCAAAGGCAGGCGCTAAACCGCTGTGCCACCCAGGGATCCCCTTATTTGTTGGTCTTGATGGTTCTTCTGTCTTCATACATTTCCACGCTTTCTAACTTTATGGTTGAAGCATGTACTTTTTGTAATAGAAAATAAAGTAAATGTCTCTTTCAAATAATTATAAAGGGTAGAAAGGGGAAAGTATAAAAGAACAGGAGTATTGGGATAATTGAGAATTCCACCCAGATCCTCATTCAGCCCTTATTTACCTGATGGCCTTGGAGAAATTCTTTCTTTTCCCAGGGCCCCTGTTTCCTCTTAACTCACCCACAAGGTACATGCTTGGAGAAGACAGGGCTGTTTTCATGGTGCTTGGTCATGGTTTGCAGAGAAAGGGTGCTTAGCAGCCAGTGGTTATGGTGCTAAGGGACTTTTGGTTTCCTCTACGGAGACCAAGGTCTAGAGAGGGCAGACAAAAGGCAGCCTGGGGGAACCCAGAAAGTGGTCCTGCGGGGAGGTGCCCACACTTGCCATCAAGTGCCCAGCAGCGCCTCCAACCCAGACACTGGGAGCACAGAACAGCAGAAACCTTGGGACCCCAGGGAGTGAGACTCCAACCCCATCTATGGCCATGACTAATGTGAACTGATGGGGAAGAGGCCAGGATGTAGTCTCCAAACAGAATGTTCTTTCTGAAACGGTGTGTGTGTGTGTTTGCAGGTGAAGGGCCAAACTGGATTGGGAGGGGCAGATGGATGAATCCACCCGCAACTTGGTGAGACCCACAGCCAAGAGAAGTGGCTGAGCCACCGCGGCAGTGGCATATGGGACACAGAGAGGATGCCAGGAAAGGGCTGAGCATGGCCCCAAAGGCCTGTGGGGACATTGCATACCATGGGAAAAATCGTGGCGACACCCACTATTTTTCCCACTGTGTGGCCCAGCAGCACCCGCCAAAAGGAGTAATCCCGGCCCCATTCTCCCAAGTAAATGTAACTCCAAAGCACTCAAGTTAACTTCAGCAAGAGGACCCCAGAGCTCCCACCTGGGCACAGCATTTCACCCTCTTAATGGATCACCCAGCATCTTCCTCCTGTTGTAAGAAAAACAAGAAGAGGAACAACCAGAATTTCCCAAGAAATTAATTGAAAACAGCATTAAGCGTCTCATGAATACATAATAAAACAGTAATTTGCTCCTTTCTCAAAAGCAGACATGGAGGCTGGGTCCTCTCCCCCTAGGGGGCCTGCTCGGCCTGGGGCCCCAGGCTTCTGGGAGGAGGCATTCCTGCCACTAGCGAACAGCAGCTGCTCTCTGTCTAGCGAAACTACAGGACAGCACCTCCTCATCTGCCTCCCAGACGAGGGGCCTGGGCCACAGACCTCACGTGCATCATGGGTGGCTCTTGCAAGAAAAACTAGAAGATGCCTGTGCGTATCACACGCACCCGAAAGAGGCCCTTTCATCTATTCATTATATGTTTCGTCTGCATGTTTGCATCAGTAACTCCTTTCTTGGGTGGATGACAGACCAAGCAAGAATCCAAGCATCTGAGAGGTGGGAGGGAAGCCAGAGAGTAGATGGCATCCCCAGTGCCCAGCACTGCACCCAGCACTTCAGTGCAATCATTTGGTGGGTGAGAACATCAAGACCCCAGGGAAATCACAGGAGCGGTCATGGTCACAGGCACAATGAAAACACAGGTCCTCTGCTCCCAACTCGTCCTACCACGTTGCTTTCCTCAGTTCTGTTCAATAAACCAGAGCAGAGTGAGGAGGCAACAATGAGTAAGACAGAGTCCCTGCCCTCAGGGAGGAGTGGGAAAGGCAGGATATAAAAGACTGTGATGTTAAAAAATAATAATAAAAACTATAAATAAGGCCACGAGAGGACACCATGTCCTCCAAACATCATTTGGTCATTGTTACACAAGCCCACCCAAGGATTACTTAATTACCTAGGGGACGGAGTTCTGTTGGACTTGACTATTTACCATTAAGGGCCCAGACTCTGAAGTTGCATATGAACTTGTAGATGGTGTCTAGTGAAGATGTAAATAATTTCAGGGCTCCTGACCGGCTCAGTCGGGAGAGCATGCAATGCTTGGTCTCGGGGTCATAAGTTTGAGCCCCATGCTAAGGGTAGAGATTACAAAAAAAAAATAAATAAACTTTAAAATATATATATACATGAATAATTTCTATGGAATAGAAAATATAACACCAAAGATTGATTTTATAATTATCCTATAGAACATCAACCAGTTTTGTTTTATTTTTTGTGGTAAAATATACCTAACAGAATATGTTACCATCTTAACCATGCTAAAGTGTACAGTTCTATGGCATTAAGTACATTTGTATTCTTGTGCAACCATCACCACCATCCATCTCCAGAACTTTCCTTTTTTTTTTAAAGGTTTTATTTATTTATTCATGAGAGACAGAGAGAGAGGCAGAGACACAGGCAGAGACAGAAGCAGGCTCCCGTGGGGAGCCTGATGTGAGACTCGATCCCAGGACCCCAGGATCATGCCCTGAGCCAAAGGCAGATGTTCAACCACTGAGCCACCCAGGCGTCCCATCTCCAGAACTTTTCATCCTGCAAAACTCAATGCCCATTAAACAATACTTCCCCATTCCTCCCTCCTCCAGGACCTGGCAACGGCATTCCACCTTGTGTCTCCATGAATTTGACTGCTCTCGCCCTTCATGTGCGTGGAATCATATGGATTTGTCTTCTTGTGACTGGTTTATTTTGTCTTCAAGTTTCATCCATATAGTAGCTGTATTGGAACGTCTTTCTTTTTTAAAGCTGAATAATATTCCATTGTGTGTATAGCCCACATTTTGCTTATCTGTCCACCTGTCGACATCTGGGTTGCTTCCACACTTTGGTTACTGTAAATAATGCTATGAACATGAGTGTACAAATATCTCTTCAAGATCCTGCTTTCAGGGGATCCCTGGGTGGCTCAGCGGTTTAGCGCCTGCCTTTGGCCCAGGGCGCGATCCTGGAGACTGGGGATCGAATCCCACGTCGGGCTCCCAGCATGGAGCCTGCTTCTCCCTCCTCCTCCTCCTGTGTCTCTGCCTGTCTCTCTCTCTTTCTGTCTATCACGAATAAATAAATAAATAAATCTTTAAAAAAAAAAAAAAAGATCCTGCTTTCAGTGCTTGTAGATATATACCCAGAAGTGGAATTGCTGGATCATGTAATAATTCTATGTTTAATCTTTGAGGAACCACCATACTGTTTTCCACAATGGCTGTACCATATTACAATCCTACCAACAGTGCACGAGGTTCCAATTTCTCCATATCCTTGCCAATACTTGTTATTTTTCAGTTTTGTATTTTTTAGGCTTTTTTGGTCCTAATCAATTTAAGATGGTATTTCATCGTGGTTTTGATCTGCATTTCCCTAATGATTAGTGATGTTGAGCATCTTTTTCATGTGCTTGTTGGCCATCGGTACATCCTCTTCGGAGAAATGTCTATTCAAGTTCTTAGCCCATTTTAAAAATCAGGTTATTTTGTTTGCTGTCATTGACTTGTAGGACTTCTTTATGTATTCTGAACATTAACCTTTTATCAGATACATGACTGACAAGTGTTTTCTCCCATCCCATGAGCTGTCTTTTCACTTTGTTGATAGTGTCCTTTAATGCACAAAAGTTTTTGTTTTTGTTTTTTAAGATTGATTCATTTATTTTAGAGAAAGAGAGTGCAAGCCAGGGGAGGAGCAGAGGGAGAGGAAGAGAA
Source organism: Canis lupus familiaris (assembly GCF_011100685.1). Classification (NCBI taxonomy): domain Eukaryota; kingdom Metazoa; phylum Chordata; class Mammalia; order Carnivora; family Canidae; genus Canis; species Canis lupus. The sequence continues at coordinate 42,037,330 of NC_049227.1, forward strand.
AGAGTCCTCAAGCAGACTCCCCACTGATCATGAAGCCTGATTTGGAGCTCCAGCCCAAGACCCTGAGATCACGACCTGAGCCGAAATCAAGAGTAGGATGTTCAACCTACTGAGCCACCCACACACCCCACAAAAGTTTTTAATTTTCCTATAATGCAATTTATGTATTTTTCATTTGTTTCTTGTGCTTTTGATGTCATATCCAAGAAATCATTGCCAAATGAAATCTCATGAAGCTTTTCCTGTATGTTTCCTTCTAAGAGTTTTTAGTTTTAGCTTTTACATTCAGTTCTTTGACCCATTTGAGTTAATTTTTGTATACTGTGTAAGGTGAGAATACAACTCCATTCTTTTGCACGTGGATATTCAGTTTTCCCAACACCATTTGTTCAAAAGACTGTGGAATGGTTTTGGCCCTCTTGTCAAAAATCATTTGGCAATATATATATATATATATATATATATATATGGGCTAACCAGCTTTGTTTTAATTTTTTTTTTAAGATTTTATTTATTTATTCATGACAGACGCACAGAGAGAGAGGCAGAGACAGAGACACAGGCAGAGGGAGAAGCAAGCTCCAGGCAGGGAGCCTGATGTGGGACTCCATCCCAGGTCTCCAGGATCACCCCCTGGGCCGAATGCAGGCGCTAAACCACTGAGCCACCTGGGGATCCCCAGTTTTGTTTTTAACCTGGAAATTTTACTCAAACATTTCCTTTTAAAAAGTGCTTATAAATACCCAGTTCCTCAAAATGCTCTTCAAACCAGCTTTGCCACCTTACTGGTTCCCTCACTCACAAGTTACTAAATTGTTTGAAATGTGCTTATTCCGTATTTAATGAGAGCCATGTTTTTAAACGTTTGAACATTATGCTTTGATGGTAACGTACAAAGTGCTATGCGTGTCTGGGTGAAGATCACTTCTGGTTGGGGGATTCAAAAACCTTTCCACTTTTGAGATCAGCATTCTGATTAATGAGTGGCTTCTGGTAGGTAGAAATGGAGATCTGTGGCGGACACTTAAGACCCCAGGAACAGCAGGAACGGTGATTTCCTTCCCGTTGGCTTCCTCTCTTGTGTGTCTTAGCCAGCAAAATCTAACAGCCAACACAGATGTGATACTTTCACACAAGAAAACCTAGGAAAAACCCTTGCCTCTCATGTTGTTTCTCCTCACAGCCCTTTCTGGGGGGGTCCCTGTTACAGCTCCAGGATCCCACAGCACTTCCCAAACCCCCACCTCCACTTCTCCCCCTTTCCCTACTCCACAAGAGGCTAGAAAGGTCCTGGGCCTTTCCATCCACACTTCAGACCATCTTTGATGCTGACTTAACTGGGGAATCACATTTCCTGGCTGTCTCAATCCAACCACATGGGGCATCTGTGAAATATCTTCCTGACAGACTAAATGTTACCAGCATCAATCACGGGGATAAACAGCAAACAAGCCTGAGACAGAGCAGCCATCTCTGTCGGACCCAAAGTGGTATTAATTAGAAAACTTACTTCTGGCCACAGAGCATGAGACCTGCAGCCCTCGAATAACCTTGGCTTTGGCAGCGAGTGTCTCCAGGGAGGGCTGGTGGTGAAGCCCCTCTCTTGGGGCTCCTCACTCTGGAGAGTGCTTCTGCCCCTGGTTGAAGTGAAGCGTCAAAATTTAATGCTGAGACGTGGGTTTTCTGAAGATCTAGGGTATATGTGTTCCTTCTTGGGTTTTTGAAATCACATTGGTGTTGTTCCCAGACCTTCCCTAGCCCCTTGGTCATTGTGTTCTCCTGGGCTCTTGGTGGCCACAGCAGCCCACACTGGCCAGGCATTCTGGACGTTTCAGCTTCTGACTAGCCCAGAGACCATCACTGACCTCACCCCTCCTCTCCTCCGTGGAAATTCATGCACGGCAATAACCAGGAGGAGCTTTAGCAGAGTCTGGGGCCTGGCCTGCCCACCCCTCTACCTATTCCTGGGCCTCAGTTCTCCAGATGCCCAGTCTGAGCCTCCAGATGGTCCAGCCCCTCAGCCCTGGCTCAGCCACTACAACCAGCAAAGGCCATCTCCCCCTCAGGGTGAGCAGGGCTACCAAATGTGCTGACCGAGGAAGGAGTGAGTGGATTGGACTGAAGCACAGCAGTCTCGAAGCCAGCCAGGGCCATCTGGACTACTTTTCAGGCTCAGTAACCTGCACACCTGTGTGGGGTTGAGGGCAGGCACAGGGGCAGCCAGGCTGCACCTGATTCACCTTCACTAGCTAAGTAACCTTGAGTGAGTCACTCCACCTTCTGAGCCTCAGTTTCTAAATCTGTAAGATGGTGATGACGATAACATCTCATAAAGCTGCTGGAGAGGAAGAATAAAACATTTAGTACAGCCCCCGGCAATAATCAGTCCCCAGCAAATGTTAACTACTTCTTGGGGGTCAAGGGAGGATCTTGTCCTGTTTGTGCAGTTGTGTGGATACAAGAAACATAAAGTCTTAGGGAAAGGACAAGGAAAAAGGCCAGAGAACTTGCTGCTCGTTTCCCTAGACATCCTCCTTGCTGATGGATGTTTCCACCGACTCTGAAAGGAGGTTAGTCCTAATTTCATATTCGCTTGTCCAGAGAGTGATAAACTGTTATCTCCTTAAAGTAATCCACACTGCTTTCAGATGGGCCCTTCTCCGCCTTGACAGATGGGATTATATTCATCTCTCTTCCCCTTTAGCAATTGGAAAGATCAATGAGACATTAGTCTCCTTGCTTCTAACTTTCTCCTGGGGGAAAATGCTGATGGTCCAGAATTAATGTGGAGATTGATTTCCTGTGTGGTGTCTAAAGGCAAGCGGACAAGCTCTCCCACCAGTGGGAGGGGAGGTGGGGGAAGGCAGCCTTTGGCCACTTTATGGGACTGGCTCAGAGGCCTGTGTTGTCTAAAGTGGTGGAGAAGATAGTTTGTGGAGCGACTGACTGATCCGGGACCTACACCCTGGCAACTGGCTGCCCCTAGACTTGGAGTCTCCAAGTCTCCACACTTTCAAGTTCCTATGTCCTTAGACAGTTTACTGACTGCTCCAGGCCTCAGTTCCTTCATCCACAGAATGGGGATTACAGATCCCCCATCACAGGATGACTGTGGGATCAAAAGGAGGTAATGTTTATGAGCAGATGGGCTTTGTAAATGTCAGTTTTTCATTTTTCAGAGCAAGAGTAAAGGGAATGCCCTTGAATGAGAAACTGACCAAGTTTTCAGATGTTAAAACCGAGGCCTAAAAAGAGGAAATCTGGGATCCCTGGGTGGCTCAGGAGTTGAGCGTCTGCCTTGGCTTGGGTTGTGACCCTGGGGTCCCAGGATCGAGTCCCACATCAGGCTCCCTGCATGGAGCCTGCTTCTCCTGTCTCTGCCTCTCCCTGTGTCTCTCATGAATAAATAAACAAAATCTTTAAAAAAAAAAAGAGAGAGAGAGAGAGAGAGAGAGAGAGAGAGGAAATCTGTAACAGTAAGTTAGGGAGACCATCCACCATCTTCCCTGCTATTGAGAGCTAAGATCGCCACCGTTTGTACTGGCTCCTTGGGAGCTGGAATACTGCACAGATGAAGGCGTGTAGAGGGTCAGCTTGCTCTGGGGTCTCCCGCAGGGTTCCTTCTTTACTATAACAGACTTTACTGAACACCTGGTGTGGGCCAGATGCTTTTCTAGGGACCATGGGGAGTGAGGACCACACACTCCAGTTCTGAAAAGGCCTTGGCTGTGAGAGTTCGGAGTTTCTCTCTTCGTCCTCCTGCTCCCCCCTCTCTCATCTTCTCCTTCCCAGAAGCAGCTCTGTCTGTCCCTGACAGGCCTGGGGAGGGACCAATGCCGCCCCACTGAGTCCTGTCTGAAAACCCGGGGGCCTGGAAATGGCAGTGCTGGTCTCGGGCTCCAGGCAGGGCCAGACATGCAGGCCGTCATGGGCAATGATCATTGGTCTGAAAGCTTTCTCCTACTCAGAATAAAACCTAGGGCTTTATTTTTCATTATCTGCCCTATTTGCTGCATAGAACCCAGGATCCTTTCCTAGGGAAGCTCTGCCTGACTTACCACTCGTGCTCCCTGCTCGGAATCTGGTGAACCAGGACCGCAAAATCCCCGGAGGAAATGAAGTGTAGACTGACAGTGCGGCCTGGGCGAGCTGGCGCACAGCCTAGCCAGGGCGGCCCTTATGTCTAAGAGCACAAGGCACAATCACCAATGTTCTGGAATTCCCAGCAACGGGCCTCAGGCAGAAGAAAGGGGGAGAGCGCTCCCTTCCCCCCTGCAGGGAGCAGGAGGTTGCAAAGCATGAAGCCCTCTGGCGGGGGGACACTTGAAAGGTCCTGCTGCCCTAGGAATGCCTTTCCGAGGACACGGGCAGTGTCACCTCGGTGGAGAGCGCAGCACGCTCCCTCCCCCGCCTCCACTGTGTGACCACTCCGGGAACACTGCACTTGCTGGCAAGGGAGGCCACGGAGGGGTGGCCCCAGGACGTCCCGGCTGCGGGCTAGGTCCCCCGGACAGGTGGCACGGGGCCGCGGGCTGCGGGGCAGGCGGGCAGGGCAGGCTGGAGGCGCCAGTGCAGCCCCTCAGGGACACCAGGCCGACCCCCTGCGGGGACACCCGGGCTGGGTCGGCGCCCCAGTCCCCAGCGGCCGCCACAGCCCTGCAGCCCGGCCAGCTGCTCCGCTCGCCTCCGTGGGCTGGGGGGCACCAGGGCGCCCAGAGACTGGGGCAAGGCCTTCCAAGAGGCGAACCAAAGGCCGTGACAGCAGGACGGCACGCCTGAAGCCCACGTGGCTAAATAAAGGTAGAGCAACACTGTCGGGGAAAGGACCTCCCGACCCCACGGGGCTTCTCCACGGGGTTAGGGTCGCAGGGCGGATGGTGAGCCCACAGGCCTCCCGAAGGCGCCCGGGGAGGCTGTCGGTAACCGCCTGGTGGCCCAGGAAGCCAGAGGCCAAGCAGCATTCAAAGCCCCAGTACACAAGCCTGCACAGCAAGTACATTTTAACACAGGTCATTTCTTTTCCGTTCGTTGTCGGTATTTATTTCATTTACACAATTCCAAGGCCGATAAATGTTGACATTAAGGCTGATTTGATGTGGGATACAGACAGTCAAGTTAAGGGCAAGATATTGTATCAGTTCCTCTAAATTTTCTTTTCTCTGGTCGACAATTTTTTATACTGGGTTGATCATTTTTTTATTCATAAGGGCTTCATTCCCATTTGTCATGGCTGCATTGACTGGGCATCTAATGAAGGCTTGGATATGGAAGTCTGCATCTCATTTATTCTCAATAGTAAAATTACTAAAGCATCAGGAAAATAGCTTCCTAAGCTGGAATTTCTTTAGCCTACCCTGAGTCATCTAAAATATGTTTTGCTTGTGTCCTCCAGGATTGGGACTCAGCTGTACACTTTGGGAGACAGTACCCAATTCCGACTTTTTTTTTCTAGCTTTTATTTATTTATTTGAGAGACAGAGAGTGAGAGAGACAGAGAGAGAGCAAAAGCTGGGGAAGAGGGGCAGCCCCGGTGGCTCAGCGGTTTAGCACCGCCTTCCACCGAGGGCCTGATCCTGGGGTCCTGGGATCAAGTCCCATGTCAGGCTCCCTCCATGGGGCCTGCTTCTCCCTCTGTCTGTATCTCTGCTTCTCTCTCTGTGGTGTCTCATGAATAAATAAATAAAATCTTAAAAAAAAAATTTATTGTCTCACAGTTCTGGTGGCCAGCTGTCCAAAGCCAAAGTGTCAGTGGGGTTGGTTTCTTTTGATGTCTGTGAGGAAAGAATCTGTTCCAGACCCCTCTTTAGCTTGCAGATGGCAGTCTTCTTCTTGTATCTCCCTGTATCACTGTCCCCTCCAGGAACGTCTCTGTGTCCAAATTTTCCCTTTGTACAAGAACACCTGTCATATGGAATTAGGGTCCATTGTAATGCCCTGATTTCAAGGATTATCACTGAAAGCCCTATTTCCAAAAAGGTCCCATTCTGAAGTACTGGGAGCTAGGACTTCAACACACGAATGTTAGGGAGACACAATTCAACTTGTAACAATGGAGGTCTCTGACGTTGGTTTAACTACAGCTCTAAAACAGCCTCCAGGGACGCCTGGGTGGCTCAGTGGTTGGGTGCTTGCCTTCAGTTCAGGTCATGATACCAGGATCCAGGATTGAGTCCCACATCAGGCTCCCTGGGAGGAGCCTGCTTCTCCCTCTGCCTGTGTCTCTGCCTCTCTCTCTGTCTGTGTCTCTCATGAATAAATCAATAAATCTTAAAAAAAAAAAAAACAGCCTCAAGTAGCACAATATAGTTAGAGTCCTGGGTAAAAGGTGAAGAGTATTAAGTTCAAGTTCTAAATCAGCCATTTCCCCTCTCTGAGCCTCAGGTTTCTTCCCCAGAGAACAGGAGATCTAGATGGGGCCTCCAAAGCCCTCTTAACCTTTCCAGGATTGTGTCACCAATGAAGTGAGAGAAGTTGAGGCCACATAGTAGGGGAGTCCACAGTGAGGCTCCATCATTTAAAAGCAGAGTGATCTTGAGCAAGGACTGACCTTCTGAGCCTTAGGGGGTTTTAAACTGTAAAATGGAGAGAAGTGATAGGAGCTACTTCAAAAAGTTGTGAGAACTGGGCACCTGGGTGGTTCAGTGGTTGAGCGTCTGCCTTCAGCTCAGGTCATGATCCTAGGGTCCTGGGGTTGGGTCCCACATGGGGTTCCCTGCATGGAGCCTGCTTCTCCCTCTGCCTGTGTCTCTGCCTCTCTCTCTCTCTCTGCTTCTCCCTCTGCCTGTGTCTCTGTCTCTCTCTCGGTGTCTCTCATGAATAAAGAAATAAAATTAAAAAAAAAAGTTGTGAGGACTATATGATAGAATATTACTCAGCCACAAAAAGAACAAAATCTTGCCATTTGCAAGGACATGGATAGAACCAAAGAGTACTATGCTAAGCAAAATAAGTCAGGGAAAGACAAATACCATAAGATCTCACTAATGGAATGAATTTAATAAATATAACAGACAAGCAAAAGGAAAAAATAAGAGAGAGAGAGAAACAAACCAAGAAACAGACTCTTGGGCAGCCTGGGTGGCTCAGCAGTTCGGTGCTGCCTTCGGCCCAGGGTGTGATCCTAGAGTCCCAGGATCAAGTCCCACATCAGGCTCCCTGCATGGAGCCTGCTTCTCCCTCTGCCTGTGTCTCTGTCTCTCTCTCTGTGTGTCTCATGAATAAATAAATAAAAATCTTAAAAAAAAAAAAGAAACAGACTCTTAACTCTAGAGAACACACTGATGGTTCCTTGAGGGGAGCTGGTGGGGGGATGGGTGAAACAGGTGACAGGGTTTAAGGAGGGCACTTGTGATGAGCACCAGGTGATGTATAGAAGTTTGGAATCACCGTACTTACACCTGAAACTAATATCACACTTATGTTAACTATACTGAATCTTTAAAAGAAACTTTTAGTAAAACATAAATATTCTACTAAAAACAAAACAAAACAAAAAAGACTGTGAGGACCAGTAAGGCCTATGACATGAGCAGAACCCTGCTGTCCTCACGTATGTGAGCTGTGAATGGTATTACTGCTCTTAGTCAGGCTTTGGGTCTAGGACTCAGGCCTCTGGTGGTGCCCCTGTCAGAAGGCGGGGACCAGCGTCCCACCTGGTGGCTCCCATGGAGCGAGATGTTTTAGCAGCAACACTCTGGCGACCCTTGTGACCCGCCCTTCCCTGGCTCCGCCCTACCCAAATCCTACCCCATTCTGTCACATTCATGTCATTGGGGTTAGGGCTAGGAATTCAGGGGATTTTTTCCTCTCCCTGTATTTTCTAATTCCTTTACCACACAGAGGTGTAATGACGCATATTGAGTTATGGCATTTAGCACAGCTCTGCAGAGCAGCTGTGTGAATCTGGCCCTGTGACCTCGCTGCCCCATGAACTCAGCTGCTCAAGGTATACCTCAGTATTTGGCTCATACCTTTAGCCAAAGGTACTCTTTGGAACTCTCCCTAGCTTCTCATGGGTGTCCTCACCTGGACTGTAAACAATCTGAGGAAACAACAGAGCTTCTTACTCAGATTTAGCAGAGCTCACTTACTGACTCCCACAGTGTGTCAGCTCCTCCTCTGTAAAGTACCTCATAGAATCCTCCCCACCGCCGCATGAGGCGCGCACTGGTGCTGTCAACCTACAGATGAGCCCCTGAAGCTCAGAGGTCACACAGGGAAGCAGTAGCCAAGCCAGGATGCAGTTCTACCTCTGTCCCTCTGAAGCACAAGGCTCCCCTCATCCAGCTGCACCAGCTCAGATGTGCGGATTGCTTCCCTTCACCTGTTATCCTCCAGCCTGAGCAGTTTTCCATGGCCGTGGTGCCCCCTAGTGGCACACCAGGGCCCATTCCCCAGCCAGGTTTCCGGCTCATTCCACCGCAGGCCTGTGATATTAAGCACTGCCAGAGTGACCAACGGTTGGCCTGGGATAGCAGACCTATAGGACCAAGGGAGAACCAGACCCTCTACCAGAGCTGTGCATCCTCAGTGGAGCCCCCAGGAGGGCTCTGCTCCTGAGAGGTGAAGGAAGAGGGGCCAGGGTCTCTGAGGCCAACAGCAGCAAGAGGACCTAGAAGGTCTGGTTGCCCCAACTGTGCTTCTCACCTCCAACTCGCCAGTCAGGATATGTGGGCATGGCCATTCTCTGCTGGGCCCTCCTGGGACTTTGATTTTAAGAGCTTGTTTTATGGAGGAGAGGAGGAAGATGAGGATAAGTGTGGCAAAAGTTCAAGATTTAAAAGTTTTGCTTTTTTCTTTGTTTTTTTAAGTAATCTCTACACCCAACATGGGGCTCGAACTGACAAGTCCTAGATCAAGAGTTGCACACTCCTTCAACTGAGCCAGCCAGGTACCTCACCACTTACATTTCCTTTCCCAAAAGACCCATCAAGGGCAACCTGGGTGGCTCAGCTGTTTAGCACCGCCTTCAGCCCAGGGCCTGATCCCGGGTCCTGGGATTGAATCCCACAACCGGCTCCCCGCAGGGAGCCTGCTTCTCCCTCTGCCTGTGTCTCTGCCTCTCTCTGTGTGTCTCTCATGAATAAAGAAATAAAAATATTAAAAAAAAAAAAAAAAAGGTGGGGGGGAATCCCTGGGTGGCTCAGCGGTTTAGCGCCTGCCTTCGGCCCAGGGTGTGATCCTGGAGACCGGGGATCGAGTCCCATGTCAGGCTCCCTGCATGGAGCCTGCTTCTCCCTCTGCCTGTGTCTCTGCCTCTCTCTCTCTCTCATAAATAAATAAAACCTTCAAAAAAAAAAAAGGCCCATCGAGATTCTTCAATAAATACTGAATCCTATTGTGCTCTACAATGCTCAGGATGCAGAAACGGAGGAGACACTTCTCCCTGTCTTTGAAAAGTAGGCATATAAAGAATTACAATGCAATGAGGGAAGTACTTGAGTATGGGGCTTTTCCTGTCACCCCAGAAGTGGATTCAGCACTGAAAACTGAGAAAAAGAATGATGAAATACCCCCACCAAATGATGAATGTGGAAAACTGTGTGGGGTCAGGCACGCCTCCAGCAGTCTCCCCTTCCCCCAGCACCTCCCCAGCCTATACCAGCGGCCTGCTCCTTCTGCCCACCTCGCAGGGGGGGACAGCAACAGGGCAGGGAGAGGGGTAGGGTGGACTTGTCTGCCCTCTTGCCTCTGGGGTGGCAAGGATGTGTGGGCCAGCACTGTCTGGCTTTGAGAGAATCAGAGGTTCCCTGCAGCTGCGTTAGCCAATCTGGTAGCTGTTAGCCACAAGTGGCTACTGAACATTTGAAATGTGGCTAATTGGAATTGAAATGTGCAATGAATGAGGTACCTGGGTGGCTCAGTGGTTGAGTGTCTGCCTTTGGCTCAGGTCGGGGTCCTGGAATTGAGTCTCGCATCGGGCTACCCACAGGGAGCTGCTTCACCCTCTGCCTGTGTCTCTGCCTTTCTCTCTGTGTCTCTCATTAATAAAAAAAAAAAGAAGAAGAAAAATGTTTAAAAATTTAGAAAAAAATTACAAATATGGCTCAAGTTAGAATTACACAGGAGATATAATTTGTAATCTCTGCCGGGGAGGTCACAAACCAGGGAGAAGTCCTAGAACCGTAAGCTTTACAGCGCGTTGGGCCGTAGGGGGCGCTGCCGCAGAGCCAAGCTTCCGGCCCGCGGGACTTAGGAGGGCAGAGGACAAAGTTTTGTGGGTTTTTTTGTTTTTTTTAAGATTTTATTTATTTATTCATGACAGACACAAAGAGAGAGAGAGAGGCAGAGACACAGGCAGAGGGAGAAGCAGGCTCCATGCCGGGAGCCCCATGTGGGACTCGATCCTCGGACTCCAAGATCACACCCTGGGTCGAAGGCAGGCGCTAAACCGCTGAGCCACCCAGGGATCCCCGAGGACAAAGTTTTTAATGCTCTTTCAAAGATAGTTTTAAGCTGCTTTTCCTAAACTTTAATTTTTTTAAAATTTAAATGGCCCAAACTATGTTAACATAAATAATTTTTCTAGGTAAAAGTCTGAAACTCCTGAATTACAACATTGAGTTTTAAGGAAGCTGCGAGTCTCACTATCAGCTGGGGATGTAGCCTTCGACCCAGGAATCCCATCCTAGTAATTTATCATAAGGAAAAATTTAACGTGCACAAATATTCAGCTACAAGGATACTTATGCGGTATGTAGTACCCAGCCCTCCCCCCAAAACTGACAGACTAACTGGACACTAATAAGGGTTCACTTAAATCATTTATGGCACAACTATACTATGGAGTATTTTGTAATTACTACAACAGATGTAAATGGATACTTACTGACATGGAAAGACATTTATGCTAAATTCTGTGAAAAAGGCCAGCTACATAACTGCATGTCCAGTATTGTGTCAATTTTGCCTAAAAAAAGAAAAAAAATGAATAAGAGCATACACTTGCAGGCAATGGGCTGAAAGAATATTCTCCAAGAGGTTTTTTTTTTTAAGACTGTATTAATCCGGGGCGCCCCGGGGGGCCAAGAGGACTAGGCCCCTGCCCCTGCTCAGGTGCTCAGGTCGGGGCTCAGGTCGCGGCCTGAGCCCGGGGCGGCGCCCGGCACTGCGTGGCCGCTCCTCTCCTGCTCCCTCTGATCTGCTCTGGCGCGAGAGGGGGACGGGCGGGGCGGGCCGCGCCTGGGCACCGCGGGCGGAGGGGCGGCGAAGTTTGTCCCTCTGGTGGCGCCGTCCCCGGGGCGCCGGTCGCGTCACGTGGCCCGACGCTCCCGGCCGGGGCTGAGGCGGCGGCGGCGGCGGCGGCGGCGGCATGGAGGCCACCCTGGAGCAGCACCTGGAGGACACGTGAGTCGTGCGGCCCGCGGCCCGTGCCGAGGTCGCGGCGGAGGCACCCGGAAGTCCCGCGCGGCCCGCCCCGCCCCGAGCGGTCGACCCGCTCCTCCCCGCGGGCGGCGGGCGACGGGCGACAGGCGCCCCTCAGGGCTTCCGGCCGCAGCCCCGCGCCCAGCCCGAGCCCGGGGCACGGCGCCCCCGTCCCCCCAGACACGTTGGCTCGGGCGCCAGGCTGACCCCAGGTCACCGCGACGCCCCTGCCCTGGAGGGCGCCAACGCAGACGCACTGCCGCGCCCGTAGAGCGCGAGCCTGGTCTGCAGGGCCCCCGCAGGCGCGGCGCCGAGCACTTAACCCCGTTTCTGACCCGCTGTGCTTCCCTCCCCCGCGGCCCCCGGAAGCAGCATGAAGAACCCCTCCATCGTGGGCGTCCTGTGCACGGACTCGCAAGGACTGAACCTGGGCTGTAAGTCCCCGCCGTGCGCCCCCCGGGGGAGGGCCGGGAGCCTAGCCCCTCTCCCCTCCCCGCGCACCTCCCGCTGGCCTGCCACCTGAGGGGCACCTCTGTCAGACGGACTCTGTCTCCACACGGGATTAGAAAGGGGAGACCTTCCCGGGGCGCCTGGGCGGCTCAGGCGGCACCTGCCTTCTGCTCTGGTGCTGAGCCGGGGCCCAGGTCCTGGGATTGACCCCAGGTCGGTCTCCCTGCTGAGCAGGAACCTGCTCCTCCTCTCTCTGCCCCTCTCCCCTTCTGGTGCTGTCTTTCTGAAAGGAATAAAATCTTTTTTTAAAAAAAGAAAATTGGGGGATCCCTGGGTGGCGCAGCGGTTTGGCGCCTGCCTTTGGCCCAGGGCGTGATCCTGGAGACCCGGGATCGAATCCCACATCGGGCTCCTGGTGCATGGAGCCTGCTTCTCCCTCTGCCTGTGTCTCTGCCTCTCTCTCTCTCTCTCTCTCTCTCTCTGTGACTATCATAAATAAATAAAATTTTAAAAAAAATAATAAAAATAAATTAAAAAATAAAAAAATAAAATTGGGATCCCTGGGTGGCGCAGCGGTTTGGTGCCTGCCTTTGGCCCCAGGGCGCGATCCTGGAAGTCCCGGGATCGAATCCCACATCGGGCTCCCGGTGCATGGAGCCTGCTTCTCCCTCTGCCTGTGTCTCTGCCTCTCTCTCTCTCTCTCTCTCTCTCTCTGTGACTATCATAAATAAATAAAATTAAAAAAAAAAAAAAGAAAAAAAGAAAATTGGGATCCCTGGGTGGCGCAGCAGGTTTGGTGCCTGACTTTGGCCCCAGGGCGCGATCCTGGAGTCCCGGGATCGAATCCCACGTCGGGCTCCCGGTGCATGGAGCCTGCTTCTCCCTCTGCCTATGACTCTGCCTCTCTCTCTCTCTGTGACTATCATTAAAAAAAAAAAAAAAAAGAAAAAAAAGAAAGAAAGAAAATTAAAATTTTTCAATTGGTATTTATGAAGGTAGACATGTTTTTGCAGTTCTGGCACTACAAAATTGTTTCTACTAAAATAGAATTTGAATTATTATTTTTTAATTTGAATTATTTTAAATTGGGTCTAGCAGATAGTAACATCAGGTACCATTTGTTAAATGTCTACAGACTACCAGGCTTGGCGCAGTTTATCTCTAATTTTCACAATAACCCAGCGAGATGGGCGGTGCTATTTTGAAATCCAACTACACTTACCAGTAAGAGAGTAGGCAGTAAAAACAGGACCTTCAGAGTTGAACACACTTGGGTTCAGCCCCCTGTTCTTCCTCTTGCTTAATAGTGTGAACTTGAACCAAAAATAGTGTTTCTGAGCCTCAGTTTCTTTACTGGATTGCATCGGTTGATTGGTTGGTTGTATAGATTTACTTTCAAAGGGCAAAAACTCTTAGACAATTTAATTTTTTTTAAGATTTTATTTATTTATTCATGAGAGACAGAGGCAGAGACACAGGCAGAGGGAGAAGCAGGCTCCCTGCAGGGAGCCCGATGCGGGACTCATCCCTGGATCCCAGGATCACACCCTGAGCCGAAGGCAGAGGCTCAACCACTGAGCCACCCAAGTGTCCCTTTTAGACAGTTTAAATACAAGTCTAACAGAATTACTCCCTTAAAGTCAGGTAATGCCAAAACACATTCTCACTTCCAGACACCCGTATCTTCCTTGTCTTCTCTCAGTGAAGAAAGGGGGTCTGATACTTTATTCATGTACCTCCTTATCCCTAGTGTGACCTTTAATTTCTTGTGCACACATTAACTTTTGCACATCTGTCTCAGGAATTTCAAACCTAAAGTCATCTTGCATGGCCAAGATAATCTCCACTTGATCCAAATGGTCTAAAGCCATTTGATCTTTCATTACGTGGGAATTTACCTAGAGCTTTTTTGGGTCATTGTTGTCATCAAGTTTTAAGATATAAAAAATACGGTCCTTGATTCCCTCTCACGTCAGAGGAGGCTCATCACTATACAGGCAGCCCTCATCCAGGCCCCCATGGCGCAAAGACTGGTGCTAAGCAGCCAGGCCTTGGGCAGTGAAGATGGAGGGCAGTTGGTTGACGCAGGTGGAAAGGATGTGAGCTGCCAAGGCTACTCTGAGCCAGGATCTCTGTACTGGGTTTTTGTTTAATGACAGTAATTATAGAATTTCATTATTAAGCTCTTATTACGTGCCAACCACCATTCTAAGTGCCTTCCCCAAATTGACTCATTTAATCCTCCTAACAACCCTGTGAGGCAGATAAATTGAGGCACAACGACATCTGGGGGGCTCAGTGATTGAGCGCCTGCCTTCGGCCCAGGGTGTGATCCTGGAGTCCTGGGATCGAGTCCCGCATCGGGCTCCCTGCATGGAGCCTGCTTCTCCCTCTGCCTGTGTCTCTGCCTCTCTCTCTCTCTCTCTGTGTCTCTCATGAATAAAAAAATATAAAATCTTAAAAAAAAAAAAATCCACTGACTGCTATAGTGGCGTGTCTGTTACCTGCCATAGTTCCAGGCAGGTGAGCTTGTGCCACCTCCCTTTTCTTTTTTTAATTTTTTTTTTAATTTATTTATGATAGTCTCACAGAGAGAGAGAGGCAGAGACATAGGCAGAGGGAGAAGCAGGCTCCATGCACAGGGAGCCGGAAGTGGGATTCGATCCTGGGTCTCCAGAATCGCGCCCTGGGCCAAAGGCAGGCGCCAAACCGCTGCACCACCCAGGGATCCCCTTGTGCCACCTTCCTATGTGGAAATAATAAACTTAGTCATTACTTTTGGTATCTGGCACCCCAAGATTTAGTTATCTACAGGCTAAAACAAACATGAACAAAAAACAGTTATGTTGATATTTGAAAACAGCCAGCTTACTCTAGTAGAAATAACAGAATATTCTCATATACACTGTCAAGGTGATCTTAGGGCTGAACTCCTCTGAGGTTGAGCTCACTAAAAGGAAATGAGATGTCACATGAGGAATTAGTTTCAAGAGTCTCTTGCCCTTTCTGACTGCTTTTTGTCAAATTCACCTCTGAGTGTCTTGGTTTCAGAAAGGTTCCTGTAAAATGAGTTTATGGCTTTCAGATGGATTTCAATTACAGCTTCCTTATATGCGTGAGGAGGTGTTTAGAGATGGTGATGAGAATGATTGAAAATTGAGTGTCTCCTGATGCTTTATTGATTTAAGAACTGTCTCTGGCTTCCTTACTTATGTAACCAGCTTAGTATCAAGACAAAATCATTTCATTTCGGTACCTAACCTAAAAGACCGTGAACTGAGCCTTCTTTTTGTGAGTAAGTCAATGAGAGGTACTATTATAGCTCTAGACTCCTTTTTGGACAATTAGTGACCTGGTGACATCTCTGTCTTCCAGGCCGTGGGACCCTGTCCGATGAGCATGCTGGGGTGATATCTGTTCTAGCCCAGCAAGCAGCTAAGCTGACCTCAGACCCCACTGATATTCCTGTGGTGTGTCTAGAGTCAGATAATGGGTAAGTAGTTGTTAGCAGATCCTTTCCTTTTTATAAATGGTGAAAGAGGAATACGGAACTATGCAGAGTATGATCACAGCTTTGTAAAAAGAGAAAAAAAGTGTGCATGATATACATGTAGGTAAATGTGTGTATGATATACATGTAGGTAACAACATAGTAGTGGTTGTCTCTGAGCAGTAGGATTATAGATTCGTTTAATTTTTCATATTTTATATTTTTCTCTTTCCCAAATTTTTGTGTTGATATATTGCTTTTGTATATAAAAAA
This sequence comes from Canis lupus familiaris, assembly GCF_011100685.1. Classification (NCBI taxonomy): domain Eukaryota; kingdom Metazoa; phylum Chordata; class Mammalia; order Carnivora; family Canidae; genus Canis; species Canis lupus. Next base: position 42,052,907 of record NC_049227.1, read on the forward strand.
ATGATAAATATTTTTTTTTAGTTGTGTCCTAAACCAAACAGCATGTTTAATCTTCAACAGTCTCCCACTTACAACATTTTACTGAATATCTTTCGCTTTGTCTTTCAGGAACATTATGATCCAGAAGCATGACGGCATCACGGTAGCAGTGCACAAAATGGCCTCTTGACGTCTCATCAGTTCTCCAGCAGCCTGTCGTAGAGGCTCCATCCTACCTACGTTGATTATCTTGTAGAACGACTAAAGTTCCAATAGTTAGGCCATTTATTTAGTGTGCATTGGGCACTTTTCTGTTAATTTTAGAGTAAACTGCTTTTGGACACCCAATGGACCGACTTATCAGAACATTAGTAAGAAAGGATCATGTTTTGAAGCAGCATGTCCAGGTCACTTTGTACGTAGAGTTTTCTTATGTTCAATAAATCTGGTCAGAGGAAAGCTTGGATCTTTTCTGGATTCTTTAAATTCTTATCAAATGTTCTTTTTTTTTTTTTTTTTTTTTCAATTTACTCTTCTTTTTCAGAAGAAGCTTCCCGAACTACACACATCCTCACACAGTGTCCATAGATATTTAAAACAAATTAAGCCTATAATTAACAAGCCCACCCCATAACAACAATATAGCTAATATCACTAAGTACTTGTACCAGGAACTCATTCTCACTGATGACCCTACATGGTATGTACTCTTAGCTGCCCCATTTTGCATTTGTGTAACTAAGGGATTTGCAGAAAAACCTTTTGGATTTAAGACTCCCAACTCAGGGGTGCCTGTCTGACTCAGTCAGTGGAGCTTGTGACTCTTGATCTCAGGGTTGTGTGTTTGAAACTCATGTTGGGTGTAGAGGTTACTTAAAATCTTTAGGGCCTCTGGGTGGCTCAGTCAGTTAAGCATCTGACTTCAGCTCAGGTTATGATCTCAGGGTCCTGGAATGAGCCCTACATCAGGCTTCACACTCAGCAGGGAGTCTGCTTCCCCTGATCCCCCCGTTTGTGCTCTCTCTTTGTCAAATAAATAAAATCTTTTTTTTTTTTTTTTAAGAATCTGTTAAATGAGAAGTCACCATAGGCTTTGACTCCCTTTTAATAAAATTATAAAAATAGGACACCTGGGTGGCTCAGCGGTTGAGTGTCTGCCTTCGGCTCAGGGTGTGATCCCAGGGTCTGGGATCCAGTCCCACATTGGGCTCCCTACATGAAGCCTGCTTCTCCCTCTCGTATTATGTCCTGCTTTTCTCTGTGACTCATGAATAAATAAATAACTTATTTAAAAAAATAAAAAAAGTTTCCTGGGCCTTATCTTGTTAGCAGAATGGAATTTGGGATATGTAAGTCAAATAAATTTGAGCCTAAGGATTAATCTGTTGAGGTAGACCAAACTATTTTTCAAGCAGAAAAATTTCCTCAGTACGTATTTCCAATTCCTTTTTTTTTTTAAGATTGTATTCATTTTTTCATGAGAGACAGAGAGAGGAAGAGACACAGGCAGAGGGAGGAGCAGGCTCCATGCAGGGAGCCGGATGAGGGACTCCATCCCAGGTCTGCAGGATCAGGCCCCAGGCTGAAGGCGGCACTAAACCGCTGAGCCACCAGGGCTGCCCTGTATTTCCAATTCTTAACCCTGAGTGATAAGAACCAATCTTTTAAGTTTTTGCTACATACTAGACACATGCTAAACAATTTACATGCATTTAGCTCATTTAATCTTACAAGCTATTATCCCCATTTCAGAGAGGAATAGGCTCAGCAAAATAAAGTCTAGCACAGGATCAAATAAAAATATAAAAAATTGGCAGAAAGGGAACAAAAGAATGCAGGGCTAGAGATTACTGGATAATCTAGAGCTAGGAACAACTGGGTTCTTTGGAAAGAAGCAGTCAACTCAGGAGAATTACAGAGCAAAAATGGCTGGGTTTGACTTTAGGGATGTTGAATTTCTAACAAGATACGCTGGTGGTCACGCCTCCTAACAGTGCTATTAGGGCCTCACTGTAGCAGGCACGGTGCTAAACTTCCCGTTGCTCCTAGAACAAGACCTAAAGTCCATGTGTCTCCCACAGGGAGATCCAGCCCCTGCCCACGCCTTATGCCGCATCCTCGGCCACCCTGCCTACACCTAGCCGCTCGGTCTGCACAGAGCCTGGCCTTTATTGAATGAAATTCATACACGAACATACCTTGTTCTCCGTGACAACCTTCGAGGTCGGGCATGGTGCGCCCACATTCATGGATGGAAGAAGGGCTGCAGAGAGCTGAGGGTTGGAGATGGCTGATTTCCTAGTCCGTACGGAGCTGCAACTCAAGTAGGATTGTGTGTGATTGTATGCTGCTGGAGTAGGATGGTGTGTGTGTGTGTTTGTGTGTGTGTGTGTGTGTACGCGCGTGCACGCACATCCAGGTGGATCTACTGGTTCTGTTTCTTCTATCAGTCCTCACAGAAAACTTGCAAAGTAGTATTAGCTACATTTTACAGGTTTGAAAACAGACTCAAGAGTCTTCATGCTTAAAAAAACCACAAAGTTGGGATGCCTTGGTGGCTCAATGGTTCACGGCGTGATCCTGGGGTCCTCGGATCGAGTCCCACATCCACTCCCTGCAGGGAGCCTGCTTCTCCCTCTGCCTGTGTCTCTGCCCTCTCTCTCTCTCTCTCTCTCTCTCTCTCTGTTTTTCATGAATAAATAAAATCTTAAAATAAATAAATAAAATCTTAGAAAAAAAAAAGAATGGCATAATCCTATAAAGAAAAATTTAAGAGTTTGAGCAAAGACTGATTTGAATTGGGCAGCACTGAACCAGAAGTAGGAACACTGTGCCAATAGAAATTTGGGGAGAGGCTTTCATAGAGAAAATGCAGAAGCAAGGAAATTATTGATTGGAGATATATAGCTTAAAGCCCGGTTTGCTGTGTTTGGTTGTCCTTAAGTAACAATCTTGTAACCTTCAGGCATTTATGGGCTTAGAGTTGGGTTTGCTTCTGTAGGCTCCCTGAGCATTTGCACCCTCTTCAGTCTAATGGTGTCCTATTGCTTTAGCGAAGAGGTTTGTTCATTTTTTGTATTTGTTACGATACCAGGTGCGTTGATCCAGGTGTTGGGGAACAGAGGGCCCACTGAGGACAAAGCACAAGCTGATATCCCACAAATGACACCCCCCCCCAGGTTTCACACCCCCCCCCAAGTTTCCCAGGGTGGGATATGTGTGACATTCCTCTGGAAGCTTCCCATTGTGTTAATATTAATGCTTTGCTAGAGGGATGAACAATCTTTAACTTGGCAATGGCAAGACCTCCAGTATTCTGTAGATGCTCCTTAGCATATGAAAATCCTTTTGAAATCTCCCTTTCCTCATCTGCCCCAATTCTGCAAGTATATAATCAGCCACTCCTCACAAACCTGGGGAAGTAGCTCTTCTTGCCCGAGTCCTGTCCCAGGGCTTTAATAAAACCACCATTTTGCACCAAAGACTTCTCAAGCATGCTTTCTTGGTCCTCGGCTCCGGGCCTCACGTATATTCCAAAACTTATCACAGGTACAGCAGGAGATACTTGCTAGGTAGAGACTCCTCCTTGTTCAGCCAACAGGTAATCTAAAGCAATTCTATTATCTAAAACCACTCTGGGAAGAAAGCCTAGGGCCTTCTGTTACACAGCATTGGCAGTACATTTAGCAATAGTTGCCAGAATTACTGAGCATTGTCTCCCTGTGCATTAACACAGAAAAAAAGGAAGTTGAGGAAAGTCAAGAAGAATATCAAAAGGATGGGGAAAAGGTTGGAAATGTCAGTTTGGAGAATTGTAACCAGATCTGTGAGGTAACTAGAATTCAGGATCCAGTCTGGTTTACAAGTAGATAGCAAAACTTCAAAGACTGAACAGCACTACAATCTGACCTCTGTTGGGGAGGAAGAATTTCCTATGTCCTTCAAGGTCCTTCTAGCTGGACTAAAGATCAACTGATGTAAGATTAACAGAAAAATTTAGTTTCATAAATATAGAGAATCTACAGACATAAAATTGTAAAGACCGTGAGACAACCTGATGCTCACGCCCTGAGGGATAGGGCTCTGAGGATACAAAGGAAGAAAGGCCATTAGCAATGTGACAGGTGTTTGGAAAACAAAGGTTATATAGATAAGTTTCTTAGGTAAATAGGAACCTGTTAATCTCTCTCTTCCTGATACAGGCAGGCAGTTGTAGGGGAAGTAAGGAGCCTTTCCTGAATCTTAAGGGTTTTGATTGCTTTTAACTCAAAATAATATCTATGCTCACGTGGCCCATCTTGGGCAGCCTGGGTGGCTCAGCGGTTTAGCGCCGCCTTCAGTCCAGGGCGTGATCCTGGACACCCGGGATCGAGTCCCACGTCGGGCTCCCTGCATGGAGCCTGCTTCTCCCTCGGCCTGTGTCTCTGCCTCTGTCTCTCATGAATAAATAAATAAAACTTTTATTTTATTTTATTTTTTAAATAAAACTTTTAAAAAATAAATAAAGTGGCCTATCTTGTAGTGGCCTGCCCTTGGCCCCTACATGTTCATGGGTCAACTGTAATCTGTTGCAAGTAAGCCTAGTCTCATTAGACTTGCCCTACTTACTTACACAGGTGCAATAATAATAATGATTGATCATATAGGCTCTTTTTAAATCTGCTTTGCTGGAAGTTATTATGAGAAATCTTAGATTTGACTTTTAAAGTCTCTCCAGTTCAAAGAAAATAATCCGCCAAGTCAAGGCCTCATCATCACACTTCACCTAGAAAACCTACAGATTTGGGTTAATGTCTCTGTCTTTGAGGTCCCAAATGGTGGGGAGCAGAAGGCTAGCTGAGGACACAGCACAGGCTCACACCCAGCAAACCACACCCTCCCCTCCAAATCCTGGGTGAGATATTTGTGACATAGCTCCAGGAAGCTCCCAACTATCTTAAAGCCTTGCTAGAGGGAAAAACAACCTCACTTTGACAATGGCAAGGCTTCCAGGATCTTGTAGGTCCTCTTTAGCATATGTAAACCCTTTTATTTTTTTTAAGACTTTATTTATTTATTCATGACAGACAAAGAGAGTCAGATACCTAGGCCGAGGGAGAAGCAGGCTCCCTGCAGGGAGCCCAATGTGGGACTTGATCCCAAAACAGGATCATGACCTGAGCCAAAGGCAGACTCTCTACCATAGAACCACCAGGTGCCCCTATGTAAATCCTCCCTTTTCCTCACCTCCTCCAACTCCCAGATATATAATCAGCCACCCCTCACTAGTCCAGGGCAGCGGCTCTTCCTGCCCTTGGGTCCTGTCCCCGGGCTGTAATAAAACCACCATTTTGCACCAAGATGTCTCAAGAATTCTTTCTTGGTCCTCAGCTCCAGACCTCACCCCACCAAACCTCACCTTGATTCCAAAACTACATCACTAAGATAGCCGGACCTTCCTGGGCCTGCCAGAAAGTAACCTTCCTCACTCAGGCTGCTAGGAATGCTGTAAAGAAGGTACTAGGCCAGTTTTTCCAAAGGGCTTTAGTGGCTCCATAAAATCAACTTTAGTTCCTTAAAACTGCATGGTCAAATGCATATTTTATGCATATTTTACTTACATGTTTTATGCATATTCTCAAATAATGACATTCCAGTCAAAACTTTGATAACTTAATCAATGTCTTTTTTTTTTTTAAGATTTTATTTATTTATTCATGAGAGACACGCAGAGAGAGGCAGAGACACAGGCAGAAGGAGAAGCAGGCTCCACGCAGGGAGCCCGACATGGGACTCAATCCCAGGACCCCGGGATCACGTCCTGAGCCAAAGGCAGACACTCAACCACTAAGCCACCCAGCAGTCCCCATAACCAATGTTTTCGATTATATCCTGTTATAAGGACAGATTGTTACTGAGCTTATGCAAATAACTATATTGTCATGAAATAAGATGATTCAACAAATTTCTGAATTTGGGACGGATCAGATAGGGAGAAAAACTGTTTCAATTCTGTTTACAAAGGTATACTTTACCAAATTGCCTTAAATCATAACTAAAGAGAAAAAGATTTCCTTAAATCTGGAAAACAAAACATTAAGGAACCAGCAATGTTTCAAAGAAACAGTTGTAAAAAAAAATTATAATCATCCTTATAAATTCATTTAATCTCATGTTGTTAATTCGTTTTATTTATTTATTTTGTTTTATTTATTTATTTATTTTGTTTTATTTATTTTTTAAAAAAGATTTTACTTGTTTATTCATGAGAGACACAGAGAGAGAGGCAGAGACCCAGGCAGAGGGAGAAGCAGACTCCATGCAGGGAGCCCGACGGGGGACTCGATCCCAGGACTTAGGATCACGCCCTGAGCAGAAGGCAGACGCTCAATCCCTGAGCCACCCAGGTGTCCCAATTCTTGTTCTGTTTTAATCCAGTTTTTCCATTAGTTTTGGAAATTCTTACCCAGCTCAATGTTATGATCTTCAAGTTACCAGAAACCTATATTCTAGGGACACCTGGGTGGCTCAGCGGTTTAGCCCCCGCCTTCAGCCCAGAGCGTGATCCTGGAGACCTGGGATCGAGTCCCACTTCGGGCTCCCTGCATGCAGCCTGCTTCTCCCTCCTCCTGTGTCTCTGCCTCTCTCTGTGTCTTTCATGAATAAATGAATAAAAATCTTAAAAAAAAAATACATTCTACTCTCCCCCCCTCCTTTTCTTTTTTTTTTTTTTTAATTTTTATTTATTTATGATAGTCACAGAGACAGAGAGAGAGAGAGAGAGAGAGGCAGAGGCAGAGGGAGAAGCAGGCTCCATGCACCGGGAGCCCGATGTGGGATTCGATCCCGGGTCTCCAGGATCGCCCCCTGGGCCAAAGGCAGGCGCCAAACCGCTGCGCCACCCAGGGATCCCCCCCCTCCTTTTCATACACAGTTGTTTCCTTTCACCCATACTAAGTTTTAATTATACATTAATTAACTCAGAATCCTTAACTCAGAATCCTTAATTTCTTTTCTTTCTTTCTTTCTTTCTTTCTTTCTTTCTTTCTTTCTTTCTTTCTTTCTTTCTTTCCTTCTTTCTTCTCTTTCTTTCTTCTTTCTTTCTTTCTTTTTTTTTTTAAGAATCCTTAATTTCTTATGAAAATAGAGAAGTAAGCAATTGTGGACTGCTAAACATTCCATGGACTGGAGAATTTATAAATACGTTTGATAATTTCTAGTAGTGTAGCCTTCCTCATAAATTTTTCAATGTCACATAAAACATACCAATAGACTCACATCTTCAGTTCCTCTGCATAAGGAGCCAAAAGTAAATAAATTTATGTTCAATAATTAATATTCTAGTATTTTATCTTACTTGATAATGTAGATATTCAGTGAATACCATCATTTAACCTAACCTCGTATAACTTTCTCCTACTTTCCAAGCAGGGCCCCCCACCGGCAACTCCCATTTCTCTTTTGTCTTTTCTGTTAAGAATTACCTCCCTGAAGTCTGCACTTCAAGGAAATGGCTCTGGGTACCTGGAGAACCGAAGTAGAACATTTACATCTCAAAGGCACAGGGAAAAGATATAAATTCCAGGAAAAAGGACTTTTATTCCCCAAATCCAGTTGTTGTTGTTGTTGTTTTTTCAGTATCTACAAGCTTTTTGAGAGGAACAAGAGAGGTTTGGGGGTGGTAAAATGGATGGCAGACTTTGAACTGTTTCTAGAGCCACATTTTTGTTCTTGTAAAGATGAGATTTGTCAAGACAGTACAGTTGCTTTTGATTCCTCAGAGAACTGGGTTGCACCCTGAACGTCATCGAGAGGCCAGCTGACCCTCCCATCCACTTACATGATCTTCAATTTGCTGCTTTACTTATTATTTATCAGGGGGATTTCAACTAAGATGGAAATTAAAAGATTCTCATATTCTAGGGTTAAAGCTGTGTGCCTTTATGATTTAGTAAATCTTCTCACAGTAGCTTGGGAATATTTTTTTTTTTCCCTTCTGGGTACATACTTTCACTTTAGTTTAGGGAAAACAGCCTTTTTATTTGTTTATTTTTAATTTTTTAAAAAGCTTTTTTTTTATTTGAGAGAGCTAGAGCACAAGAGAGACAGAGCCAGCGTGAAGTGGGGGACAGGGGGAGAGGGGGCCTGACAGAGGGCTCAGTACCAGGACCCTGCGATCATGACCTGAGCTTAATAACCGACTGAGCCTCTCAGGCGCCCCAGGAAAAGGGCCTTTTAAAAAGTTCCTCACAGGTTCTGAATATCAGCTTCCAATCTGGCCAACTTCTGACCACAAAGCTCACTAAAAACCTTTCAAATATTTTATTAACACTTTTTAGCTAGAAAAACAGTAAATATTTTTCTTTTTCTTTTAAACCAAAGGTATCCGTATCAGGTGAATTCAAAACCCAAACTAACAAACCTCTTCTGACTTAACTATGGACAGAAGAGGTGCCCCCAAAAAAGGTGCAAGAGATATTGCCCCCCAAGACCCAGACTTATTCCCAAAAGGAATTGTACAGAAGACTTCTGGGAATCCCTCTGACAGCCAGCCATGGCCAGTAGGACACTAGTGCGTTCGGGGTGCAGCCCTATTGGTGCCCCGCCATGGTTTTAAGGCCTCCAGCCCTGCAGTTGAGCTCCCTGCTCTTCCAAGGGTCCCAAGGGGCAGAAGAGCCAAACAAGCTCTCAGGACAGAGATGAGACAAAGTGGGGAAAGGTAGCTGTCTCCAGGAAAAGACTGCCAACCACTGCTGTCCAAGTAGAAATTCATGAGCCACAATTCAAAGATGTAAGTCTTACACAAATGTTTTTCTCGGGCAGCCAGGGGTGGGGGTGGGGGCTCAGCGGTTAGCGCTGCCTTCATCCCAGGGTGTGACCCTGGAGACCGGGGATTGAGTCCCGCGTCGGGCTCCCTGCGTGTAGCCTGCTTATCCCTCTGCCTGCGTCTCTGCCTGCCCTTCTCTCTCTCTCTCTCTCTCTCTCTCTCTCTCTCTCATGAATGAATAAATAAATAAATAAAATTAAAAAAAAATGTTTTTCTCCTGTCAGTCTGACCTCGGAAAGAAGGGACACCATGAACCTTACCTTCCTCTCGATCAGGCACCACAGACAGAGGTCCAGGACAGCTCACTTTGGTAGGAATTCTCACCCTCTGCTGGCTTCTAGCAGTTTTTTCCAGGATCCCCTCTGCAGGCTCTGGAGTGAGTGGGGTGTCCCAGGAGGTCTCATTCTGGTCACCAGAAATCGTAGAGGAGGAAAAATTGTATTCCACCTACCTTTTATAGTGAGTGCTTGGCTAAGACTCTTTTATCTCTAGGGAACCACATAAGTGGATGCATTCACCTAAATTAAAAGTTCTCCGCTGTGGCCACCATCATCCAAGGTTGATCACCTTTGGTAAGGCCAAGCTGCCTGTTCAGCTTTTTTTTTTTTTTTTAATTTTTATTTATTTATGATAGTCACAGAGAGAGAGAGAGAGGCGGAGACACTCTAAACCGCTGCGCCACCCAGGGTTCCCCCTGTTCAGCTTTAACACCATATTTTATTTACCTGAGGCCTCACACTGGACCCCAGCCCAGTTTAAGTTGGACCTTGTCTGTCCCCAGAGCCAGGCCAGTTTTTAAGTCGAACCCAGTCCCTAAAAAGAAATGCTTGAATAAAGGCTGACAGTTTGGAATCTGAAGGCAGTGGAGCTAGGATCCAAGAGGGCCTTGCCCTTGACCTGAAGAGGCAGCAAGAAAGCCTCAAGCTCTGGGCTTGTGGGGTACCTGCACCCCTTGCTCCTTGTTCCTGGGGTGCACAGGTGTTTCCTTTTGTTCCCTCTTCTGATACTAGAACTGTTTTTTTTTTTGATACCAGAACTGTTAAAAGGTAAACTGAGGCATATTAAGTAAATATGGTTAAGAGTTTATTTGAGCAAAAATCAATTCAAATCAGGCATTGTTAAATCAGAAGTATTTAGCAGCACTCTATCAACAGGAGCTCAGGGACAGGCTTTTATATAGAAAAGGTGGATGCAAAGCAAGGAAGTTGTGAGTGGCTTTTTTTTTTAAGATTTTATTTATTTATTCATGACAGACACACACAGAGAGAAGCAGAGACACAGGCAGAGGGAGAAGCAGGCTCCACCACAGGGAGCCCAACATGGGACTCGATCCCGGGTCTCCAGGGTCACGCCCCGGGCTGAAGGTGGCGCCAAACCACTGAGCCACCCAGCGATCCCCTGTCCTTCCCATTTTAATTTGGTAACTTCGAGGCATTTACAGGCTTAGATTTTGGTTTGCCTACATGAACCACCTCGGCATTAGAGCCCCGGCTGTGTAATGGCTTCCTTGTGTGATTAATTTAACACTAGTTACCAAAAAGGATTTTCTACTTGGTTTACTCTGATACTTGCTTCTGAGCCTAGGGTGAAATTCTACTTTCTGAGTCTAGATGGGTGGAGGGAGGGCCTGGAATGATGTCAAATCGCATTTTCCTCCTCCCCTCGGGAAGTAAAGTCCACTGGCAGGAGTGACCGCGTTGGCTCCAGCCTCACAGACTTAGAATGCTCGCACGTGTTCACAGCGGAAAGAAAGGCCTTTAAAAAAGAGTAACTTTGTAGGAAATTGTATATTTTTCTTCCCAGATTGCCTCATCGGTGGATTCCTTTGCTGAATACCACATCAAAGGTAAAATAAAAACTTTTAGCCTCTGCTTAGTAAAGGGAATTCCTAAACCCGAGGCTCCTCCTCTCTTCCTTATTTCTCTTAAGTCAGGAGCTCACGCAGAGGATCGGAGGATGATGGACAACTTTCCCTAGGATGTGGCTTGCAGACCTAGGGGGAGGACATGGAGGACAGTGCTCGGAGCAGCCACGCCACAGTGGGGTCAGGCTTTGTAATCTCCTTTGCAATTCCTGCCTGAAATTAAACGAGTGGTCCTCTTTCAGATGCCATTCAGATCTCTGTGGTAGCTTTGATGTCCCTCAAATCATGGCCTTTCACTTGTTTTTTCTCATCTGTCTGGTTCTGTCTGGATGGTGATTATGGAGTAAACAGAGATAGGGAGACATTGTAGTCAGGCAGATTTTACTTGTAACTAAGGACATGCCTCAAGATAACTGTCAAAGTCATCTGGATTGCCAGGTGAAGCTAGGCAGCAGGCCTCCAGAAAACCCCCAAAGATGCCCTGCTTGCATTTTTGAGGTTGAGATCAGAGTCTGTAAACAATTTAGAAATCAGGAAATCATCTATTTTTAAAGGGGTAAGCCTAAAAATATTACACATGGTTTTATATCACAAAGTTTAAAGGTTTACATCAGCTTCTTGTCAACTGAATCATCTGTCTTGGTCTTGTCACAGGGACCAACCATCATGGTGCAGAGGGCAAGGAAGGCCCGACCTTACACTAAAGCCCTGGATGGAGGTTGGGGATGGATGATTGTATTTCATTTCTTCCTGGTAAGAATTTCCTTTCCCCTTTCCTACTGCCCACAAGACGGTTCCTCTGGAGAAGGGCTCAGAGCAAAGCCAGAACTGCTGAGAGCTGCCAAAGTCCGTGGCCTACATTGAACTTCAGAGAAGGTTGAAAACGTCCTCCTTGAGCGAAAGCCAGTTCCCCTCTGGTCCCCTCCTTGCTACCACTCCGACACCTAGAGGATGCTCTGCCTCCAGCAGCGCCTCTACCCTGGCTGCATGGCAGTTAGGATGTGCAGGTGCTGAACGTTGCTGTTGGGTGGGTTCCCAGCTCCGCCCGTATACACACTGCGGCAACCTCCCTCTCTCCTGGGGATGGAGATGTTTGCAGAGGGAGAAGCAGGCTCCCTGCAGGGAGATGGATGTGGGACTCGATCCCCAAACCCGGGATCATGCCCTGAGCTGAAGGCAGATGGTCAACCGCTGAGCCACCCAGGCATCCCGGGCACACCATTTTCTAATTAATTTATTTCCCTCCTCCTCCTCCTCCTCCTCCAGAGGCTCTTAAGGTTGTTGTGAGATAGTAGTGATCTGAGTTGTTATCATGGCCATTCTAGAATATTGTTGAGTCCCATTCCAGCTATGCCCCAAACAAGACTGTAACAGTGGCACCAGCTCCACATTCTGTGTGTTTCCAAATAAGCTAACTTTGAGATGTACCCACAAAGATACCCTATCTCTCCTGTCCTCCTCCTCCCCTGCTCTGCCTTACAGTAAGAACCTCACAAAGACGGGACTGTGGGTCACGGTGACTACTAATTAACGATCCTGCAGTCCACAATGTGATCACTAAGAGCTCCGCAAATAGGATGATGGGAAATCATGCCTCGCCCTAGTGACAGAGGAGGAGAAAGCAGGGTCACAGGTCCTCAGGCAGGATTTATGTAATACAAATCTCCTAACCAGAGGACTATTTGTTAAACATTAGCTTCATTACCAAAGAATGTAGACTTTTCTTTTCTCCGAGAAGTGTCACTAATAAGGAAACTAAGGATGCCCTGTCTGAGAGCCTTCCCAGGGGCTCCCACCTCCCCAAATCACAGGCTTTGCAGAACCAGCACTACTGGTGAGGATCTCCAGATCTCCCACCTTTCTTCCCAATAACGAGTCTTACTTTTCCTAATTATCCTCTAGGGATAAAAGTTATTTGACCAGTGTAGTTGGTGATAAGAAAGACTACCTAATAATCAGATTAAAAAAAAAAAGATTTTATTTATTTATTCATGAGAGACCCAGAAAGAGAGGCAGAGACACAGGCAGAGGGAGAAGCAGGCTCCATGCAGGGAGCCCGACGTGGGACTCGATCCCAGAACCCCAGCATCATGCCCAGGTGTCTCCTAATAACCAGACCATTAAGCAGTAACAATGAGGATGGAGAAAACAGGTCAGTGCAATATGGAGGAGACAGGCCTATAAGATTTGGACAGTTAACAGAGTATACCAGGGAGAAAGGGAATCAAGGAGTCCTGCGTTGTTGGCTTGAGTAACTTAGAGGATGATGCATCATTCACTGAGTTAGAGGACACATGAAGAAGGGAAGAATATTTGAAAATGCTTGGATGGTTTAATCCTGGGCAGGGTCTGTGGGACCTGTAATGTCACCAATAATGTGTTCAGCAGCTCACGTGCAGGTGGAGCACGGAATCTGCATACTGAAATCTGAATCATCAGCATACATCGGTCAGCTTGAACCAACAGGCAGGATGGGTAAAATCATCAGGGATGGGGAGAAGAGCAACTCAGCAGAAGCCTGGGGAAAACTGATGTTGTGATGTTCGGGGTTGGTGGAGAGTAGCCCACGGAGGAAACTAAGACGCAATGGGAGAAGCTACGATGCAGCACCAGAGAAGCAAAGGCAGAAATATCCAGGAGCTAAGACGAATAGATGCTGCCTTGAGGTTGGATGCCACAGAACTGATGACGGCTTTGTTAGTTCAGCAACAAGGAAGCCTCTGGTAGCCTCCCTGTCAGTGGTGGGAGGTGAGGAAGCAGAGATAACCTAAGATTGCTCTCTAGTTTGTGTAGTCCAGGAAGGAAGAGCTGGGGTGATAACAGAAAGGGACCCAGAGTAGAAGGAAGTTGTTAAACAATAATTACCCAATCCTTTCTGACAAAGCCTGATGCTCTCTATTCAAAAGGGGCCACTGTGGCTGATCCAGCCCCCCTTTCTCAAGATAATATTGTCATGAGAGTTGATCTGAGAGAGCTCTGTGTGTGTGTGTGGGGGGGGGCCGGGGGGGATTGCTCTTGAAGATACAATTAAAATGAGGGGGCTGAGTCAGCCATGGGAGAACTTCTAGGGGCTTTTATTTTGGGGTGAGTTTACAATGATTTACAATGTCTAAGGTGGACTCCGGAACAGGACTCAAACCCACCTACCTTGGTCGAAAGCCAGGATGAAGTAATGAAGTCCTAGAATATAGACTTACCTAGTCTACTTGGATAACTAAGGGAAAATCCAGATCTTGGGGAAAAAAATTTTGATATCTGAGCCAAGATACAAACAAAGTTGGAAAGTTACAAGTTAAGGGAGGGAGGCAGAGCTGATGCAAAGGCTGTGTCCTTGGCTTTCTTGACACACAGTGGAAGACACAGACCCACTCATCAAAGGCAAGTCCTATCCACTGACTGTTGCTACACCCACCCACCAAGGACAGACCAGAGAGGAAACTGAACTGGGGGGAACAGAACCTAGCCAAATTCAGGTGGCTAAGAAAGGTCAGCAATCATCTAGACACCAGCCCAGAACCCATGTCCACAGAAAAAGAGGAAGGGTATTTTACAGAATGATGCTTCACTGTGGCGTCCCTAGCTCAGGAAAGGATGCAATAGCCACTGTGCATTCTGAACTGAGAAAAACAAGTGGGGGCCGCCTGAGGCTTGCTATGCTCTCTAGCCTCATTTCCAGATAGAAGCAACTTTGAGAAATATGAGGATTACACATTGCCTGAACAAGGGCCTGATAAAATGTCTTTTTCACTCGTGAATGTATATTGGCCAGGTGTCCATGGCATTGTTCACTCTGAATAAGGACAATTTTGTTGCTACTATCAAATAAAAATGGGGAAAACATTAAAGGATCCTCTTCTCACCATACCCAACTTTATCATAGTTAACAGCTTGAGTATCATCAAGTGCTATAACTTACCTGAATTTCTCTCAATCTTCAGTTCTATGAGCGTAACATTTTATCTTCACTTTACAAAAGAGAAAGCTTGATTTCTGTGAAGTAGTTTGCCCAAGATCACACCCCTTATAGGAAGTGGAGTCCAGATTCAGGCCAAGGCAGCTGACTGCAGAACACTACTTGGAACTATGATGTTATGAATATGCTGGTGGGAACTTAAATCTGTACCTGTCTATGGAACAGGTACAGAGTGAGATGAGTGAATGACAGCGGGTAATGCATACTAGGCAGAGAAAATGGAATTAGTGAAAAGGAAGCCCAGGGTCTATGGCTCATAAGTGATGCAAAGCCATGCTGGAAGCAGAGAAAGTCTGCCTTGGAAAGCTAAGGCCACTGAAAAAAAGAAAGGGAGGGGGGGACGCCTGGGTAGCTCAGTGGTTGGGCATCTGCCTTTGGCTCAGGGTGTGATCCCAGAGTCCCGGGATCGAGTTCCGGGATCGAGTCCCACATCGGGCTCCCTGCCTGGAGCCTGCTTCTCCCTCTGCCTGTGTCTCTGCCTCTCTCTCTCTCTGTCTCTCATGAATAAATAAAATCTTTAAAAAAAAAAAAAAAGAAAGGGGAAGTTTGGAAGTCCCTGCAGTACACGTGGCTCCTGTGCTGAGTGCCTCAAACCCTGGCTGGGTGGCTTCCTGTCCAGTTTCCCCCTCCTGACCTCTGCTCTTCACTGCCCTCAGGATAAGTAGAATTCTAAGAAACAAATGTTAATAGGCAACAGAAAGAAAACTTGACCTCAAAAGGGATATTCCTCCTCCTGGAAGGGAGAAGGCGGTGCTGGCCAGGGGGATTAGTTGAGACAAAAGAAAAGGAAGGGGTGCATGACCCACCATAAGGTGAACCTCCAACCTGTTTACTTTTGCTGTTCTGGCATAAAATAGTAGTGCTCCTTTCCACTCTCTAAGATTGTATTTATATATTCCTGAGAGAGACAGAGAGAGAGGCAGAGACACAGGCAGAGGGACAAGCAGGCTCCATGCAGGGAGCCCGACGCGGGACTCCATTCTGGACCCAGAATCCCGCCTTGAGCCGAAGGCAGACGCTCAACTGCTGTAAGCACCCCTTGTGAGTTTCCATTTGGATGAGACATTATATGGCCATCCTATTTATATATCAAGTGAAGAAGGGTACTCAGTTCAAGAGCAAAGTTAAAGCAAAGCCAATCTGAGAACTGATGGGAACAATTCATCTTTTGGACCAACATGCTTCTCTCACAAAGGTTAAATGGAATTAGCTGTCCTTAATGGACGGGATTCTGACAATATAGTTGTTGGTCTGGAGTTAGTCTATCTGGGTTCAAACTCACCCCCATCTTGAGCGAATTTTAATCTCCCTAAACCACAATTTGCAAAAAATAAAAAAAATAAAAAGACTGACTCCATAGCTTTGTAATGAGGATTAAATGAGATGCTTTTGTGTAAAGTACTCAAGAGCTCCAAGGGCATGGCCACCTCACAAAATACAAAATGTATAATGTGAAACCAACAAACAAACTGGTTAATTCTGATGACCGGGGGTGCCTGGGTGGCTCAGTTTATTAAGCATCTGCCTTGGGCTTAGGTCTTGATCCTGGGGTCCTAGGACTGAGCCCAGCATCAGGCTCCCTGATCAGCAGGGAGTCTCTGCTCCTTCCTCTCTCTCTGCCTTTTCCCCCTGCTCTTGTGCTGTCTCTTTCCCACAAATAAAGTCTTAAAAAAAAATACTGGCGACCTGGGGCTGGTGGCAGGGTGGTGGAGAGGCACAGAGGGAGGCAATCTAAGCGCAAGCTGCTGTAACCTCTGTAATGGCTCGCCTCACCACCTGACTTGGACTCTTTGGTCTGCTTTGATTTAGGTAAATGTGTTTGTGATGGGGATGACCAAGACATTTGCAATTTTCTTTGTGGTTTTCCAAGAAGAATTTGAAAGCACCTCAGAGCAAACTGGTTGGATTGGATCCATCATGTCATCCCTTCGTTTTTCTGCAGGTATAAAGCTGGCATTAAGCTTGCTGTCCAAGGAAAAGCACCACAAAGGGCAATCCTGAGAAGATTCATCTGTCAGTCATTTAAGACTGAAGTGTTGCTAAAACTCAGATTCATTAATAGATAAAGCTAAGAAAAGTTAGACTTGCAGTGTTTAGACTTTACTTGACAAAATCAGAATAGGGTTCAATGCTTAAGAATCCAACTATTTAAGTCCATGATTCAATTTTTCATGCCTTGTTTCTTTTCACAGTGCCTGAATACAGGTTCAGTGAGCCAGTCTATCTCGGAAATCAGACCATGAAGTTCTTCAGCCATCATCTAAGCATATTCAAAACAACATATAGAACCAATTCCTCTTCCTTTGCTTTTATTTGGGGCTAAAACGTGGTAGAGTAATGATTCAACCTTGTTCTACTACTCATAGGTCACTAGGTGCAATCTCATTTGTAGATTTTTTTTGTAGTTTTTTTTTTTTTTTTAAGGTTTTACTTAAGTAATCACAACACCCAACATGAGGCTCAAACTCACGACCCTGAGATCAAGAGTCCCATGCTCTTCCAAACTGAGTCAGCTAGGTGCCCCTCATTTTGTGGTCTTATAATGCATTTTCAAATCTGCTTATTTATAATCCTCTTTAAAACAGCTCTTTTTCCAAAAAACAAAGTAGTGTGGGACTGGGAATATTATGAAACCTAACACAGACACCTTTCTAAAGGATATACAACTCCGAACACAAGTCCTCTTGTTTTCCTTCAGTTGCTCATTTAAATTGCACATCAAACGCTAAGAAATGCCAGAGCATGTTTAACTTAGTACTTGCCTCTCCCTTTTTCCGAGGTCCCCTGGTTGCCATTATGTGTGACATAACTGGAGAGAAAATTGCCTCCATTCTTGGGGCTTTCCTTGTTACTGGTGGATATCTGATCAGCAGCTGGGCTACTAACATCCCCTTTCTTTGTGTGACTATGGGACTTTTACCTGGTGAGTCCACTATAAAAATAAGACTGTAAAAAATGGAACTAGGAACCTTCTTTTTTACTGTCTCATCCATGGGCCCAAAAGGCCTACTTAAATTATCTCAGGTCCAGGAGAATATCTCATCTGATACCAAGCCACTCTGCGTGATTCCAAGCTATTGTTTTTCTCTTTAGGTTTGGGTTCTGCTTTCCTGTACTACACAGCTGCTATGGTGACTATCAAATACTTCAAAAAACGATTAGCTCTTTCTGCAGCTATTGCCCGTTCTGGGATGGGACTGACATTTCTGTTAGCACCTTTTACAAAAGTCCTGATAGATGTGTATGACTGGACAGGTAAGTCATTCTGTGTCTGAACTACCTATTCCACAAGATAATGTTCAGCTCTTTCCTTCCCTCTGATGAATGGAAGTGAATTTTTGAGCCAGGGAAGAAATAAGCATGATTTCTAAAGTAAACATGTTCCTCCCCTTCCTTGGAGAACACACAGCAGAAGACACGCTGAACTACTTGCAGGTTTTGCCACAGCCCACACAAGCAAATCCGAGTTCCTAAGATTCATGTTTGAAAGTATGGAGGGCAAAACCCCTTGCAGGGAAAGTGATACCCCTGGGGATGCAAGGATTCCCTTCTCCTCCTTTCACCAGTAAGGCACTCTCTTTTCAAATAGTCCCGTAAGAAAAAAGTCCACGTTAAAAAAATACCTCCATCTGACTCACTAAAATAGACCAAGAAAAAGAAGTGGGTAAAAGAACATTATGGTCTTTAATCTTTTATATACGGTCATCTATAAATTTTTCACAAATGAATACCATTCACTCTACAATTTGCTTTTTGCCTGAGCTAAAACATTCAGATTAAAATCTTAAGTTACTGGAAAAATATATGCATATGTACTTCTACATATATAAGAATATATACAAGCCTATTTCTACCTACAGAGCGTTTTTGTTTTTCCTTTCCCAAATGAAAAACTACCTACCAGTAGTCTAACAGTAAACAGAACTAGCTGGCAAATCCCTAAGACACGACAGCAGAACCTATAGCCAATTCCATCTTCAGACTACGCTGAAATGAAGCAATGACTCAGCCTCCAAAGCAAGATTGGCAACTGTCTTTCAAGGAAATTAAAAACGGCATGAGATGAAAGGCTGGCCTCTCTTCTAAGGCAGGTTCCGAAATGACTCTTAACATCTAATTCTGTATATTGTCCCTAAATTTCTATCACACTTTAGGGTATCTTAAATCCCTATTTAAAACACACTGTAGGGATCCCTGGGTGGTGCTGGGATCCCTGGGTGGCGCAGCGGTTTAGCGCCTGCCTTTGGCCCAGGGCGCGATCCTGGAGACCCGGGATCGAATCCCACGTCGGGCTCCCGGTGCATGGAGCCTGCTTCTCCCTCTGCCTATGTCTCTGCCTCTCTCTCTCTCTCTCTGTGACTATCATAAGTAAATAAAAAAATTAAAAAAAAAATAAAACACACTGTAAAAAAAAAACCAAAACACTGTAATTTTCTAACATTTCAAATATCCACTCCTTATACTCCACTCCTCCACCCCCCGCCCCCCCCCCCCAAAAAAAAAAACCTTTTTTCCTCTTGCACAAATAACACTCCCTCCTTCCAGGCCATCTCCTGGTTGCAGCTTTCTGGTTTTCTATTTTCAAAAGACGCCTTGTCTTCACAAAGATATAGTGGTGTGTAGGGCTAAAAATGAAGTCAACAGATTTAGATACTTAGTTAAATTTAGGGGACAAAGTAGGGTTTTCAGGAATTACTGCACTATGACTGAATATATTTAGTGGTGGAGCCCCTTCTGTGCCTAAGAACACAGAGTACTGTGAGAGGGGTAGGTGGGTATGTATGGATGTATGTATTTATTTATTTATGAGACAGAGAGGCAGAGACACAGGCAGAGAGAGAAGCAGGCTCCATGCAGGGAGCCCGATGTGGGACTCGATCCCCGATCCCGGAACTCCAGGATCATGCCCCGGGCCAAAGGGAGGCACTAAACTGCTGAGCCACCAAGGGATCCCCGGAGAGGGGTAATTTTTAACCTAACTTCTCACTTTCTCTCCCCCATTTAGGTGCCCTTACATTACTTGGAGGGATCACATTGAATTTGGTGCCTTCTAGTATGCTCCTAAGACCCATTCATATCAAAAGCGAGAACAATTCTGATATTAAAAATAAAGGCAGCAGCTTGTCTCCAAGTAGTCTGGGGGCAGTGTGCACAACAGAAACGTCATCCTGCGATGAAACACAAGAGGCCACCATCAGGGACAGTGCTCTGCAGAAGGCTGGACAACCTGGTACAAGTTTAAGAGTCTCACAAAATAAAAACAAAGAGCTCAACCATGAGCCTAATGGGGACAGTTATGAGAAAGAGGCTATTTCATGGAGCTGTAAACAAAAAGTCTTTGACATGTACCTTTTAAAAAACCCTTTCTTCTACATATTTACCTGGTCTTTCCTCCTCAGTCAGTTGGCATATTTCATCCCTACTTTTCACCTGGTGGCCAGAGCCAGAACACTGGGGATTGACACCATGGATGCCTCCTACCTCATTTCTGTAGCCGGTAAGCAAGCATACTTTGATCTCAAACTCAAAAGGAAAAATGAACTTAACTTTACAAAGATTTATTTCATTTTATAAAAAACTAAAGAAAAACAGTTTTTTAGAAAGGAATTATGGGAGGGCCAGGAAAGAAGAAGTCAGGCTGGTGGGAGCACCAGGCATGTCCTCCACAGATCTGTCACTGCACCATGCACACAGGTACTCTATATCGGACAGTGGCCCCCTAAGCAAGTCTTGTTTATTTTCATGTCAGTGTCTGTCTGACAAAGTATACATTAAGTATTTGCTGGATAAATATTTGATTTTAAAAAACTGGCAACAGACACTCCAGGAAGCAGGAAAATCAGATAGCTTAATAAGGCAGAGGTTGAAAGGACTGGTTCTAGAGCTAGACTTCCTGGGTTCAGGTTTTGCTCTGTATTTCCTAGCTGTATTAACGTGGGCAAGTTAGTCACGTTCTCTGTGCCTCAATTTCCTCATCTGTATTATAGGGATAATAGTACCTATCCTCATAAGATTATCAGGATTGAATGAGCAATGCAGGAAGAGTTTAGAATAGTACCTGGCCCATCATAAGCTTTCAATAATGTTCTATAAGTATGTGTAGCTAAGAATTTTCCCCCTTGCACTCATAGTAAGACAGATAAGTACACCTGTTAAGGCCATTCATTGATGACTGGGCTGATGACTGGGCAAATTACAATGTTATGAAAATCATTTTAGTGGAGTATAAAAATGTAAGGAAGTAAAATGCTTAGTTTTTTTTTTTAAAGGAAGTGGGTTTCTCTCAATACACACAATAGGAATGTTAAAAAAATGAAAAGGGATGACATGGAAATGAACTGTTCTAAACATCTGGAAATTCTAAGTAGCCTGATATTAACTTTTCTTTCCCGAATTTCTTCAAGATTGCTTACTCAGTCCTCACAAAACTGACTATACCCCATTCCTGCAACTGCAAAGATACCCCACACTTCAGCCAACTGAGCCTTGTGTAAACAAGAAAATGATACATAGCTAAACTGCTTTTTTCACTAAAATGTCTGGTAGTCATCAATTTAGATCAGATTAGGTGGTGCAACAGGACCACAGAACATAAAGAACATATGAATGTAACAAAGTTTCCATACGTATCCTAGGAAATAACCAAAAATAGAAGTAGACTAGTATGCATTTTCTGTCCCCCCCTCCACCGCCCAACTTTTTTTTTGTGGAGCAATTTAGGAAGAATTTAAAGTACAAAGCAACTGTAGCACATGCTACTCCTGGTAAAATGTTTCATTATTTAAATGCTACATTAGTTCATAATCAATAAAAAATAAGAATGTTCTGTTACCATGAAACTGAGATATGTGATTCTTAAATTTTGTTTACACCCTAGCTCTACTGTTCAAAATGATCATGCATTTCCAGATTTCCAAAAAAGCAAAATAAAACAAACAACATATTTTCTGCCTATTTCCAAGTTAAGCATCATACCCTTAAAAGGAGCACTTAATTACCAAAACCTTATTAAGAACGAGTCCCAATCTATTTTTCTTCAGCATAAGGCTTTATTATTTATAATGTCCAGTTTTCCACCATAGTCAGCAACACTGACTACAAGATCTACCAGTCTTTCAGAACTCTCCCTCACCTGAGGGAGGCAGGAGGCTTCTTCTTTTTCTTCTTCTTTTTTTTTTAAGATTTTTTATTTATTTATTCATAGAGACAGAGACAGAGACAGAGACCGAGAGAGAGAGAGAGAGAGAGAGAGAGAGAGAGAGAGAGAGGCAGAGACACAGGCAGGGGGAGAAGCAGGCTCCATGCAGAGAGCCTAACATGGAACTGGATCCAGGGTCTCCAGGATCATGCCCTAGGCAGCAGGCGGCGCTAAACCGTTGTGCCACCGGGGCTGCCCGCCCCCCCCCCCGCCCCTTTTTAAATGATTTTACTTATCTATTCATGAGAGACAGAGAGAGAGAGAGAGGGGCAGAGACACAGGCTGAGGGAGAAGCAGGCTCCATGCAGGGAGCCCCATGTGGGACTCGATCCAGGGTGTCCAGGATCAGGCCCTGGGCTGAAGGTGGTGCTAAACTGCTGAGGCACCTGAGATGCCTGAGGAAGGCCCTGGGTCCTCTGTAACCAGAGATTCCTAGTTAGGTGGTACAAGCTTTCCAAACATGATGAGAAAAAAAAAACAAAAAAACCAGAGGGGTCCTCTACCCAACTCTGGAGGAGCCTTTTTGGCATTGTATTTGATGTATTTGGAACAAGTAAATAAATGATAGAATCTACTGAGAGATAAATGAGACCATTTTTCTATGTCCTTGACTCAGGATGAAAGTCCTATTACTTAGGGAAAAAGGTCTTATGCAGTTAACACTTTCCAAAGGGGCTAGGGAAAAAGGAATAAGGATTTCATAGGGCCATTTCAATCTTGTTCCAGGTATCACTGAGACGGTCAGTCAGATAATCGCTGGATGGGTTGCTGATCAAAACTGGATCAAGAAGTATCATTACCACAAGTCTTACCTCATCCTCTGTGGCATCACTAACCTGCTTGCTCCTCTGGCCACTACATTTCCACTACTTATGACCTATACCATCTTCTTTGCCGTTTTCGCTGGTGGTTACCTGGCAATGATACTTCCTGTACTGGTGAGTAGACATACTCATTAACAGTGTTAATTCATTTAGTAAAACCAAGTATTAATAATAACCTCCCCAAAGATAATACATATTTTGTATTAATTTTGTAATTTAAAAAAATCATATGCAAGGCCTCACAAACCTGGTAGCTATATCCTATCCAGTTTTTCGTCTTACCTCTGAGGGGACAAATGATGGGAAGACTATCTACATGAAAAAAGAAAAAAAAGCAAAAAAGGGATCAGCAGGATTCCACTTTGCTTCAGTCTCCCAAAAGGTTAGGTTTCTGCTTACTTCTTTCAGCTCCAGAAATTTGACTCCTTCTAAGACACCACCTTGAGGGGTTCCCTCAGAGAAAAATGGGCTTCCTGACCAGTGTGGCTCCTCTCTTGCTGAAGGAAGTTCTATGTACTTTAATAGGGATATTGTTTAATTTCTCTCTGTTTTGACCCCAAATTGACTTAAAGTCCTGTACCCAAAAGCAATGGAAATACTCAAATACTTCATGGAGTCTTCTTAGAACTTAGGTGCTGAATGTACTGGAACAGAATCCCAGGGAAACTTCTGGCCTGATACTAATATTCGTGTAAGGGCTGTAGGATATTATATGAGGCTTTTGCAAAAACCAAACTTTCTAAAGCTGAAATCAACCTGGGAAGATGGACTTCTTACAGACCAGTGGCTGGTATTTAGCCATAGGTGGATTTGGGAATACCACTGTTGGCTCAGAATATAAATACCACTTCCTAATAGAGAAAAGCAGTGAAGGTGAGGGGAGAAAAAGTACCCTTGAGACACCTCAAAGATTTAAAATAAACCCCATGTTCCTTACTAATATAATGAAAACACTGCCTGCCTGGCACAATTACTCTTCCCTGTTTGCCTCAGCTCTTTTATAGTATCAAGGCAAAGGGCCATCCAAATCACCTAAGAAGTCAACTGCTCATAGTATTTATCCCTTTGCAAGCATAGGTCTCTACAGAACTTCGCCCTCAATATAGCTAACACTGGATTCTAATCCCTTTAGGTTGATCTGTCTGGGAATTCTAGAGCACATCAGTTCTTGGGACTTGCCAGTTTCTTTGCTGGGATGGCTGTCCTTTCTGGACCACCGATAGCAGGTAATAGCCCAGCTGTATTCTGAACAAACTTCAACAGCTATGAAAGAAAATGATCCATTATGAATGGTAACATACAATGACAGTATCGGGGTAAAAAACTGATGAGATTTCCGCTGTTCCTACATTGACTCTCAACACTCCATCACCAACCCAGGAGAATCTGAGGATTTACACAATAGATAGTAAGAGGTTAACTAAGCACCTTCTTACATTATCTTGGGAGTCTTAGAACTGTGTGTGTCTACTTGCCAGGGGAGACAGCCCAGAGTTTTATATGATTCTTAAAGACCTATGATGTCTTCAACCAACCAACCAACCAACCAACCAACCAACCAACCAACCACTAGCATCTTTTATCTGAGCAGGAGTCATTAAAGAACTTAAAGGCTGCCTGACCCCTTTGCTCTTCAGATGAGCTATACACATAGCTGCCCAGGGCTTCCCAGCATCTTTTATTTTCCAAGAGGGATGATGGAGGCCCTTCATATTCTATCTGTACTGAAGGTGGGGGGACACTTGGCCTACAGGCCAGAATCTCTATGGAAAGGATGTGTGGGGCTAGCCACTGGTAAATATTAAATACAAGTACAGGAAAAATATTAAATACAAGTACAGGAGTTCTGATTATTTAAGCTAGCATTAAGACTGAAACATTATTTTGTATGCACTTTTAACCTAAATGGACATTTTGTGCATGCTGAACATTTAATCCAAGACTCTTGACTACTCACACAGAAATATTTCTAGAGAAGACTTAAACTTTAGTGTTTTACACACTACAGGTTCTCAATGTTTACATGTACAAATTACTACAGAATTTTCAATCATACACAAAAAGGAATTCAGCTTAAAATTTCCTTTTACTACCTTCAATCCTGAAGTGAAACAGAAAAGATACGATTTTGTCTATCATTTTTTAAAAACTAAGTTTTATGATGATCCTATTTAGGTGTGCAGCTAAATGTAAGGCCTAGAAAAAGGCAAATATCAAAAGGGAAAGTATAAGATTAATAACAAAAATTACTTGAAAGAAAGCAAACACCATTAAATGAAGTTCAATCTAGGAAAATTTTTCTAAGCTAAAAGTGTATACAAATATACAACCAACCCCTATTCGTGTTTACAAGCACACCTTAGCCCATGTGGTCTAGCTTAGCCTATACCTCACACCTGGAAAGCAGGCTTGAAATTTTAAATTCAGGTTCAGAACTGTGATTTAGGGACTGGTAACAGGAGACCACAGAGGTGCCTAGCTGAGCAGCGCTATAGCTAGTGCCAGCGAGCTAGAAAAAACAGAGCTCAAATATAGCTTGCGCCCATGCATTTTCTTGATCTTTTTTTTTTTTTTTAATCCTTCTTCACTGGCCATCCCAGTGATGCCTTCAAACTTTCCAAGCCTATTAGGTCCAAAGCAGAGGGAGATAATAAATACCAGGGCACAGAGTATCTTATTCAAATGATAAAGGCAGGTAACATGTTTAGAGATTTCAAGTTTTGTATGTTTTTATATACATCTTAAAATGTTTCAAGAGTTCAATACATGAGAAGTTTTTTTTTTTTTTTTTTTTTAAGATTTTATTTATTTATTCATGAGAGACACAGAGAAAGTGGCAGAGACATAGGAAGAAGGAGAAGCAGGCTCCATGCTGGGAGCCCAATGTGGAATGTGGAACTTGATCCCGGGACTCCAGGATCACGCCAGATGTGTGTTGGGTCTTAAAACCAATTTGTTGGGTCATGATCTTTAAAATTTTTTTAATGAAGAAGAATAGACTAGGGGCACCTGGGTGGTACAGTCAGTTGAGCACCCAACTCTTGGTTTCAGCTCAGGTCATGATCTCAGGGTCCTGGGATGGAGCCCCACGTTAGGCAACATGCTCTGCAGGGACTCTGCTTTTCTCTTTCCCTCTGTCCCTTGCCCCTGCTCTCTCGCTATCTTATTTAAAAAAAAGAAAAAGAATAGACTACAACAGAACAGCTTAAAAAACACCGCATCACTTTATTTTAAATTTTTAGTTCATACACACACACACACACACACACCTGTGTAATATAAAGTATATGTGATATCAAACACACATTTCTTACAGTCAATGAGTCAAAAAAAAATTTACAATCCTTTTATTACCCAATGTCCACAATACCCTAGGTACTATATAAGGAGAGCTCATGAAAAGAATTTTTAAACACTAATTCTGAGAATATTATCTAGGCATCATAAATTGTATAAGTTCTACAAAATAGTCAAAGGAAATGATAAGGCTGATGCTGATAGCTTATATAAAGATTTTTAGTCTGGGAGTTGCTCACAGTATCTTAAGATTATAATAATTAAATATAAAATTCAGTTAAATTTCCTTTTTTATACCATGATCTCTCACCGACAGCAAGGCTAAGCATCTTGTTAAAGGGAGAAACTTCAGTAAGTCCTTACTCATGTTAAGTCATTCCTCAGTGAAACGACAAAGAGAATTTTACAAAGGCCATTAGACTTGTTCCTAACTTCTGACTCCAGCAGCAAGGACCAAAGAAACATCAGAGATGTTGATTTACAGATTGACTCAGCTCTCAACAGGTATGGGCAGTCACTTTATCGCCTTCAGCTTTAACTAAATCCAAAGTCTTACTGGTTATAAAGTATTAAATTCTCAACCAAATTTAGATTTTCAGAACTGCAGGAGATGCTCATTTTGTACTTACCTAGATCTGTTATTATCAAATTGCAAAACCTGAAATTCCTAGAAAAGATTACAGGCATATTACAGGCATAGGAATCTAGCAAACAGTAAGACTTTTCACAATAACCCTCAGTTAAAACACCAGTTAAAAACTGTAACATCAATTACATGAACAGTATTTTCTCCTTCCTGTATGGAAATGAAAAAAGAAAAACAAGTTAGTCCTACACAGCATATTTTAATAATTCAAGGAAAGAAAAAAAAAAGCATAAGAAACCCATAGGAATCATATGACTGAGTTTTTAAAAAATACTTTTCTTTTAAAAAATGTAAATAGAGCATACAGGCAAGACCTTCACAAACCTTGATTAAATATGGTAAGAAACATAGGGGCAACAACATGTATCAGATCTCAAATGAAAATAACAGACCTGGACAGAAATGGAAAGAAGTAAAAAAATTACGCCCCACACCCAGTCTGCTTCTTCTACCCCACAGCCCCTCCTATTCCTAACCCTGTGACAAATTCAGTGTTAGTTTCCTGACCTAGAGTAGTCAACAGACCTAAGTGTAGGTCAAATGTCACTGCTCATCCAACCCCAACTGCTATTTTTTGCTGGTAGATGACATCTAGAGCTACAAGTTGGCCCAGACGGAAGCCTTGGAAGATTGTAGAAAAATAAAAAGTACTAATGTTTTAAAACTTTACTATATTTGTAGTTAATCCCTGTTAACAAAAATGAACCTGCAAAAAGCACTATAAATACAAAAATCATGCCCTGGGCAAACCAAGCATATAATCATATTCCCTGACATATAAGCAGGAATGTGAAATTTCTAATCTTATATCCAACACATTTGACATGTGAGCTCAAAAACGCTAAAGGCTCAGTTTCACTTAAAAACATCACCATCGGGGATCCCTGGGTGGCTTGGTGTTTTGGCGCCTGCCTCTGGCACAGGGCACGATCCTGAAGCCTCGGGATTGAGTCCTGTGTCAGGCTCCCGGCATGAAGCCTGCTTCTCCCTCTGCCTGTGTTTCTGCCTCTCTCTCTATCATGAATAAATAAATAAATCTTAAAAAAAAACAAACAAAAAAAACAGCACCACCACCACCAAGGTGCCTATAAAACAAAACTGAATACAGTTCCCCTCTCTTCCACTGCCAATGGATGAATGCCTATATCACGCTAATATATACATTTTAGATATATTTAAAATCAATCATAAATATAACCTGAAAATGCTCTTAAACTACCACCAGTTAATTATTTGATTATAATTCAGTATTCATTCAATAATCATCAAGCAATTAGCACAGCGCTCTCCTAGCTGCTATAGGGAACACAGAAGACAGAAGTCATTCTGTTAATGTTCTTCTACAGTGCCTAGGGTCATGGTGCAGCACTGTCACATAAACTGCCAGAAATTAATACTAAGGACAATGGTTTAGAGCCTCTAAAACTAAGAATTATTAGAATATATATTCTTTCTCGACTTCATTAATTGAAAATCTGGTTAAGTCACTATAATTTAGTTAATATGAAAATGAGTTAACTCTGTTTTACCTTTATTTTTTATTTTTTTGAGATTTTATTTATTCATGAGAGACACAGAGAGGGAGAAGCAGGCTCCTTGCAGGGAGCCTAATTTGGGACTCTATCCCAGGACCCTAGGATTAACTGAGCCACCCAAGCGTACCTGGAAAGCCATTTCTTAACACTGAACTATAAGTTGATTCTATTCCAATTAAGTTAAATAGTTTCTAAAGGAGAAGTGCATCTCCCTCGTGCTGTTAATTGTTAACCTCACACCACATCAACAATACCATGAGGGAAACTGGTAATCTTACACTAACTCATCTGTGTTTTACAATGGCTAAAATGGAAGTTCACCCATCTAAGCTGGTTTCTTGTTCCATTAACCCAGATAAGGTCATCTCCTCATGAAATGGTCACTCCTTCTCTCTATTCTATCCTCATTTCAGATACAACATGAAACATATTCCACCTGTTGCTCAGTCCACCTTCTACCAACCATGTCCACTATAGTTTTATTATCTTGGCCTATCAGCTGAAAATTTCTCTAAGACTTGAAATTTTATTTGGAAAAATATAAAACAGCTCAACCTTTTGATCTGCTATAAATCTACTTTGGAGGCTGGGGTAGGTAGAGGTAAGAAGGCAGAGCAGACTTCTCTGTCCTCTAAATCCTGGGGAATATATTATATCCTAAAGAAGCAAAAGAAAATCATACAGATTAGTTATTCTGTGATTATTTTCCCCATAAACAATAATGCCCCCCAAAATTGTAGTTTCAGTATTCCTCAGATTGATGAATTCCTACAGAAACATCAAAAATAAATTCTATATAGTGCTCTACTGTGGTTAAAAAGAGGGCAGGGTGGGGTAGCCTTTCCTTCACAAAGCAAAAAAAAAATCAAGCTTCAAAATCCTAACACACAGCACGATCCTTTTAATGAAATTCATAGCATAGAGCAAATACTTACAGCACTCTTGGTAAATCTTACTTATGTGTGGACTTTAGAGAGCTGCTGTCTTAAAAGGCAGTAAGGTTTGGGACACCTGGGTGGCTCACTTGAGCAGCTGACCCTTGGTTTTGGCTCGGGTCACAGTCTGGGGTTGTGAGATCAAGCACTGCATGGGGCTCTGCACTCAGCACAGACTGCTTGTCCCTCTCCCTTCCTCTCCCCCTGCTCTCTAATAATTAAAAAAACAAAAAACAAAAAACCTTAGAAAAAGGCAGTGAGGTTTAAATATGCTAAAACCATGTTTCCCAAGATTTTTCCCATGATGGCCGTATAGAAAATGTTTATATAGTATACCCTAAAATGAAAAGGCTGCTAATAGCCAGCCAACAGGTCCAGTGACTCAGATGACTAAAGATCATTTGTATTTGTACACCTTGGAAGTCTGCCACTATGCCCCAGCCCAACGGCTGGAAGTTCTAATTCAACACTGGCTAGTCACTTATGGAATTCTCAACCACTAAATTGAACTACATTCAAGGAACTTGGGAATTAAAGGGCCTGCTAGGTATATTTCAAGTTTTAACAAGATGACCAATAATAAAATTAGAGTAGTAATCCTAATAAAAAGGATTCATGGGGCGCCTGGGTGGCTCAGTCAGTTAAGTGTCCAACTCTTGATTTCAGGTCAGGTCATTATTGTGGGGTTATGGGATCAAACCCTGCTTCAGGCTTCATGCTCAGCAGGCAGTTGGCTTGAGTTTCTCTCCCTCTGTCCCTCCCCCTGCTCGAATGCTCTCTCTTTAAAATAAAGTACATCTTTTTTTTTAAAGATTTTATTTATTTATTCACGAGAGAGACACACACACACACGCACACAGAGAGGCAGAGACACAAGCAGAAGGAGAAGAGGCTCCATGCAGGGAGCCCAACGTGGGACTTGATCCCAGATCCCAGGATCAGGACCTGAGCCGCTGCTGAGCCATCCAGACGTCCCAAATAAAGTAAATCTTAAAAAAAAAAAAAAAAAGCAAAAAAAAAAAAAAAAAGAAGCTCAACAATCTAGTTCTGAGATCAGAGGTATTTCTTTATTTCTTTCTTAGGATGTTACACTCATTTTTAAATACCCATGGCTTTGCCCATAGAATGACAGAATAATTTAAAAGTGTTGGCTTTAAAAAAAAATAAATTTAGAATCCTATGTTAAATATCAAGTTTGAGGGATCCCTGGGTGGTGCAGCGGTTTGGCGCCTGCCTTTGGCCCAGGGCGCGATCCTGGAGACCCGGGATCGAATCCCACATCAGGCTCCCCGTGCATGGAGCCTGCTTCTCCCTCTGCCTGTGTCTCTGCCCTCTCTCTCTCTCTCTCTCTCTCTCTCTCTCTCTCTGTGACTATCACTTGCAAAACTGTTTATGGAAGCTGACCCCTATCTTTTTAGCTGTTTTATATTATCACAAGACATATTATTAGACATTTCTGCTTAAAATAGGGTTGTAGCCATAGACATAAAAAAATAATTTGGAATGTAATTTTACTGTACATAAGAACTGACTGGGTCACCCATGAATTATGCTTAAGGGAAGTCAATGAATCTGCTCGATTAACATGCATCTCAGATGAATCTGAGGCAAGTAGTTTGTAAACACTGAGGAAAAGCTTACAAGGGCACTTTAGCTTAGGCAGTCTTTTTTTTTTTTTTTAGCTTAGGCAGTCTGTACCAGCTGCCAGTGTCCTATTCCTCAGACTGCTGGCTACAGACAGTAATACTCAGCATGCACTGAACACTTAGATGGATGCACACTCTTCTGGATTATGGTTAATTACATTATCTTGGCTTTATCATTCACAGTGCTTTTGCTAGGACCACAAAGAAACCCCGTCCTTTGAATGCCAACTTACGTGTTTACATTTAAAGCAGTTAGAATATGATAGGTTCTCTACCAAACAACGATTTCCTTTAAAAATATACACTCAAGAGCCTTAAACTGTTTAGGGCTGAAAGTGCATTTGTACACAGCTTTTCTATATTATTACCAAAAAAGCACAGAGATCTAATAAAATCAGACCAAATTAGAGTCTCTTTTACTTTCAGTGGTAGAAAAAGGCTGATCATTAACCAAATACAGTAGATGTTTCAATACAAATGAAGCCCTGAACTTAACTTACTTAGTAGTCATGTAAATCTAAGCTTGATTATGACAGCTAATAGTTCATAAAACAATAATATGACATAGCCCTAGATGCTACACTTCATTCATATTTGCTAATTTTATAAATATAAATATAAACTAAATACTCAACTGTATGATTAATCTACTGAATGGCAAATGGATCTTAGAATTCTAAAAATATGCTAATATCTCAGTTATCAAGTATGAATAAGAAAAAGATTTACATTTTTTTTTTTTTTTTAATTTGAGAGAGAGAGCATGGCAGGGCGCGGGGAGCGGCAGAGGGAGAAGTAGACTCCCCCTTGAGTAGGGGGGCCCGACATGAGGTTCAATCCCAGGACCTGGATATCATGACTTGAGTCCGAGACAGACATCCAACCAACTGAGCCATTCAGGCGCTCCAAGAGAAACAGATTTAAAACTAATCATTTCATTAAATTTTGCATGGAAATACGTGGAGAGTTCTAAAATACGCTAAATAATTCCCTGTCCTGGTAAGAAAATATATTAAATATGTTTTAATCTTTAATGTTTCAGAAAAACATCATTCTGACTTTAAATGTGTATGTGAAATGAAAGGCTTATTACCAATCTTCTGGGATTTATAAAGACAACCACTACAACCCATTTCTCCTCCTTTCTAGAAATCTGAGACTGTCATCTTGCCTGTCTCTTTGATATTTGAAGGGCAATCACAATCAACATAATACAGACTTCTCCTAGCTGATTTCACTCTTTTGCTCAACTCCAAGAAACATTTCACTGAGGTCACTGATCCAACAAGGAGTCAACACGTAAAAAACAAGTTAAATTAGCTGAATTTAAGAGGCTAATAAAACATTCCATTCATTCATTACATTAAGAACAGAAAATAAAGCTAATGAAGCGAACAAAAAAATTAAATGTCTATATCAGAACCAAATTAAAAAAAAAAACAAAGGATAGGAGATAAAGACATACACAGACCAAAAAGAGAAGAGGGTATACTATACACATTCAGTGAGAAATCAAGTTCCAAAATATAGATGAAAATGAAAAGATATAGCATAAGCTCCATGAAGGCAGATATTTCTATGTGTTTCATTCACAGATATGCTCCCAGTAGCTAAAACTGTGCTGGCATACAGCACCAAAACTTCTTTGAATAAATGATCAGAGTAACAGCCTTAACTTTAAAAATTTTTTTTAGGATCAAAAGCCAATTTGCGGGCAGCCCTAGTGGCCCAGCAGTTTAGCACTGCCTTCAGCCCAGGGTGTGATGATCCTGGAGACCTGGGATCAGTACTGAGTCCCGCGTTGGGCTCCCTGCATGGAGCCTGCTTCTCCCTCTTCCTATGTCTCTGCCTCTCTCTCTCTGTGCCTCTCATGAATAAATAAAATCTTAAAAAAAAAAAAAAGCCATTTTGCATCTACAAACATAATAAGCATGCAATACTTTAGAAAAGAGGTTTCTCAGAGTATGGTCAGTGGACATCTGGAGGTCCTGAGAACTTTTTAGGAAGCCTAAAAAGGCAAAACTATCATAATAATACTAGGTTGTTATTTGCCATTTCACAGGGCTGACTTTTACAACAATGTTTAAAGACCAGTGCCTTGCACAAATATTCTTTGCCACCACATACTCATAGTTTTTTAAAGTGTTTCATTTTAAAAAGTTCCGTCAAATACTAAATTAAAAAAAAAAAAAAAAAAAAAGGAAAAATGCTTTCTACACCATGAAAAAAAAAAAAACATTTTCGTATGTGCCATTAGCCAAATGATTTTGTGGACCGACCCATTCTTGCTTTAAAAGAACATTCTGGGGCAGCCTGGATGGCTCAGCGGTTTAGCGCCGCCTTCAGCCCAGGGTGTGATCCTGGAGACCGGGGATCAAGTCCCACGTCGGGTTCCCTGCATGGAGCCTGCGTCTCCGCCTCTCTCTGTGTGTGTCTCTCATGAATGAATGGATGAATGAATGAATGAATACATACATACATACATACATACATAAATCTTTAAAAAAATAAAAGAACATTCTGATTTCAGGAGACTTACACTCATCATTTAACACATTTGACTAGTCACTTCCTTTTCACATGTTCTCACAGCCTCCTGAACCTTCCCTTCTTAGCCCTCATGATATGTGTAAGTCACGTGTTAGTACCTAACTCCTCACAGAACTGTACAGTCTGTGAAGGCAGGGAGCACATCTGTTTTGGCTCACTACCATTCTCTTCTCCAACAACTAGCACACTATTGGGAACATAATATAAATATTGAAATGTTTGTTCAGTGAGGAAAAAAAGATAACCAATTCTCTCACTTTTTTCTTTGGAAAATAGTAGTAATTCACAATTATTCTCTTTTTAAAAAATTTTTATTTCTTCATGAGAGACAGAGAGAAAGGTTGAGACAGAGGGATTCCAAGATTCCTTGGGAGGCATTCCCCACAATTATTTTCTTTGTAAGAACAGTAGCCTTCTAATAAGATTCATCATAAAATTAGGGGCCTTGGGTGGCTCAGTCAGTTAAGCATCTGCCTTTGGCCCAGGTCATGATCCTGGGGTTCTGGAATTGAGCCCACATCCAGGCTCCCTGCTCAGTGGGGAGTCTGCTTCTCCCTCTGTGAGCATGCTCTCTCAAATAAAATCTTTTAAAAAAGAAGATTCATAGTAAAATCAGATTGTATGTGTCCCTAACTTTCCCCAACTTCCACTGTAAGACAGGAGATGAGTTCTGGGTCTATGAGGACATTTTTCCACACAGGGTTAAGTCCCTAACTCAGGTGGAACAGATTTAACTTTATCAATAGAAAATAAGGCAGGCAGCTTAACTCCCTAATATATCACAATACATTCTAGGAATTATAGGAGGCTCCTTCCCTTGACACAGTGGATGGCTGAGAATTACTACCTGAAAGGTCCGCTTCACTAACAGACACCACTCCTTCCTTCCAGGCTGGTTATATGATTACACCCAGACATACACTGGCTCCTTCTACTTCTCTGGTACATGCTATCTCCTCTCTTCAGTTTCCCTGTTCTTTGTACCGTTGGCTGAGAGATGGAAAAACAGTGCCTGACCAGAAAGGAAAAGGACTGCAATCAAACGAGAGCTTAACAAAACACAATCTAAACTAAGAAGTCACTGGAAACAAAAGCTTGGAAGAAACCAATTTCCTCGTTTGTAAAATGAAAAGGCAAACCAGATAGTTTTTAAGGTTTCTTTTTTTTACATTCCGAGGAATACCTAATTGATAGAAAAGAGCCACTTAAACTAAGCTGTTTGTTAGTATTTAATCAAACAGGCTAAAGTCTTCATCAGTGAAAACAACTACCTTAGGTATTAAAATATAATTCTTAATGTGCTATAATAATAAATTGACAAAACTCTCAACTGTGCCTTGGTAATCCAGCCATTAAAATATATGGAGATGGGGGATCCCTGGGTGGCTCCGCAGTTTAGCATGCCTGCCTTCGGCCCAGGGCATGATCCTGGAGTCCTAGGATCGTGTCCCACATCAGGCTCCCTCCATGGAACCTGCTTCTCCCTCTGCCTGTATCTCTGCCTGCCTCTCTGTGTCTCTCATGAATAAATAAATAAAATCTTTGGGGAAAAAATATGGAGATGAAAAACTATTTTGTTAGTGTAAACAATTATTAAATGTAGCCACTGGTTGACTATGACTCTGAAATCTGAATGAATATTAAAACCTTGTTGAGTGACAAGAATGGTATACACCCTCCAGAGAGTTTATCTTTCCTTATTAGAAATAATCTTTGTTTCCATTATTTTGTTTCCTAAATTTTCTATGATAAATGTGTATTGTTATGTAATAAAAACTAACAATAGCCGAAAAAGAGAGCACTTGGGTTGCACTCGGTTAAGCACCCAACTCTTGGTTTCAGCTCTGGTCATGTCCTCAAGATTGTGACATCAAGCCCCGAGTTGGGCTCCATGCTTACTGCAGAGTCTGCTTGAGTTTCTCTCTACCTTTCCCTCTGCCACTCCTACTCATGCTCTGTCTCTAAAATAAATAAATCTTTAAACACTTTTTTTTTAATTACCAAAGGAAACCCCTCCTTTATTTCAAGATCATTTGAATACTATTCCTGCCCATTTAAACAATATTACTTTTCACTAAATCTACTTATCTAAAATATTCAAACTAAACGATCTAGATGTGTCTTTAGAACCACAGATTTTAGGGGCACCTGGATGGCTCAGTTAGTTGGGCATCTGACTTTTGGTTTCGACACAGGTTGTGATCTTCGAGTCATGGATTCCAGGCCCATGTCAGACTCCATGCTCAGTAGGGAAACTGCTTAGAGTTCTCTTCCTCTCCATCTGCCCCTCCCCTACAAGTGTGTGAGCCTGCACTCGTGCTCTAATAATGATATCTTTAAAAAAATACAAGTTTTATAAGAAGATTAAGTAAGTAGCTTTTAATGGAAGAAATATTTAAACTACTCTTCTTAAATATGGAATAATTATGTTAACTAATAATATCATTCAGAAATGATAGAAATGTAAGAAATTACATGTAAATAGAGAGCTCTTCATTTCATTATTTGGGTGATTTTTTTTTTAAAGTTTTTTTATTTATTTATGATAGTCACACAGAGAGAGAGAGAAAGAGAGGCAGAGACATAGGCAGAGGGAGAAGCAGGCTCCATGCACCGGGAGCCCGATGTGGGATTTGATCCCAGGTCTCCAGGATCGCGCTCTGGGCCAAAGGCAGGCGCTAAACCGCTGCGCCACCCAGGGATCCCAATTTGGGTGATTTTAAGAGGAAAGAAAATACCTAGGGTTCTCTGTAATACCAAGATCCCTTAAAATCTCTTTCAGGAGACTCTTTCAAACTATTGTTATTAAAAATAACAATTAAAATTAAGTAATTGAAAAAATTAAATAATTAAAATAAATCATTAAAAATTAAGCTAATAATATTATTACTCTATCTTCCCATTCCTTTATTTTTTTTTAAGATTTTATTTATTTATTCATGAGAGACACAGAGAGAGAGGCAGAGACATAGGCAGAGAGAAGCAGGCTCCATGCAGGGAGCCTGATGTGGGTGGGACTCAATCCCGGGAGTCCAGGACCATGCCCTGGGCCAAAGGCAGGCACTAAACCACTGAGCCATCCAGGAATCCCCATCCTCTCTGCTTTAAAATATCTATTGATTCCCTATAGAGAAAAAAGACTAAACTGAAAGCCTGGCTTTAGCTCCAAAATACCGTACCCGCTCACTCCCTGTTTATGCCTCTGTGCAAGCTTTGCTACCACCTACAGTCCCAAAGCTTGCCTTTCTCCCTCAGGCATAGTCTCATTCCTCACAAGTTGACTCACTCAAAGGCCACCTTTTCTGGAGACTTCGCCTAACAGGAAGTCAATCTCTGGTCATGATTTCTGTCCACTTTTCTACATGAGTTTACATTATCATTTTTCCATTAGTTTGCAAGATCAACAAGTTGGATGGTGTTCTACTGATTTTTTCCCCCAGCATAAACTTTGGAACCTAATTAATCTGGGTTCAACTCTCAATTATCTTAAAAACAGAAGTTGATCCTATTTAAAACAGGTTTTACGTTTAGATATAAATGTCTAACATTTTTATATTTTAGACGTAAGACAATATGAAAGCAAAGCAAAACAAACACCATCCTCTTACACAGACAGCAAAAACAGTTAATAATAAATTCCAAAAAAAAAATAAATAAATTCCACTCTGCTGCTTGTTACCATATGACCTCATCAATGTCATTCAACCTGAGCCCCACTTTTCTCCTCTGTACATGCGGATAACAGCACCAGCCCACCTCACAGATACACTGTGAGGATTGAATGAAAATACTCCTGTACTAAGCAAAATAACCCTCAGATACAGCAGCTGCTAATTTCCTTTCTTCTGCTTTCTAAATCCTTTCTATGTCAAAACAGAAGACAAAAGCAATCAACAAAACCACTCTCATCCATCCTCCCTTCTCTTGGAATACTTTTCTTAAAAGAGACTTTACCTAGAACAATGAGATTCTTTCCTCCTAAGAAAGCAGACTGTACATTTTAAGTAGGACCAACTAAAGAACTCCAAGTTGAATTCTGATTTGGGAAAAGTTTTCAATTAGCAATAATCGCGCCTTGGATAAACCTCATTGGCTATGATACTGCCACTGCGCAAAGCTTCCGATTTGAACAGGCTTTATGAATCTTATGCAACAGAGCAACTCTTCATCTGCTCAATGACAGTAGCCCCTGAACCTGGGTGGTGTGGATTAAGAAAGTCTGATTCCCTAGGCCACAAGACGTTGAAGACAGTTATAACTAATGTATTCCTTGTATTAACAACAACTTATGATGTTCCTATTCATTTTATTACTTTTCTTTGGACAATATTATAAGATGCCATACATTTTTAAGAATCCATAATCTAGAAATACTATCCCAGCTATATATGGAGTTTCAAGAAAATCAAAATAGTTCACTGATTTTCTTTCCCCTTTGCCCTTAATAGATCCCTAGGAGACAAAGAGGAAACAAATATTAGACTCAGGATACACAACCATACGTGTTTGGAGTGGTAGGGTGGTAAACAACTTTTTTTCCACATCCAATATGTACCAGTCACTAAGGGAGGCACATTTTATGTATTACCTTATTTAATCTTCACAACCTTTATTTTTTTTAAAAAGATTTTATTTATTTATTCATGAGAGAGAGAGAGAGAGAAGAAAGAAGAAGAGAAGAGAAGAGAAGAGAAGAGAAGAGAAGAGAAGAGAAGAGAAGAGAAGAGAAGAGAAGAGAAGAGAAGAGAAGAGAAGAGAAGAGAAGAGAAGAGAGAGGCAGGGACATGGGCAGAGGGAAAAGCAGGCTCCATGCAGGAAGCCCGACGGACTCAATCCCGGGACTCCAGGATCACACCCTGGGCCAAAGGCAGGCGCCAAACTGCCGAGCCACCCAGGGATCCCTCTTCACAACCTTTGAAAGTAGGTACTATGATACTCAGCTTATAATGAATAAGCTTAAAGTCAAAGAAATTAAACACTCAGTAAATAGTGAAATCACAATTCATACAGATTGGTAAGAAACCCTACACTGGGGATCCCTGGGTGGCGCAGCGGTTTGGCGCCTGCCTTTGCCCCAGGGCGTGATCCTGGAGACCCGGGATCGAATCCCACATCAGGCTCCCGGTGCATGGAGCCTGCTTCTCCCTCTGCCTGTGTCTCTGCCTCTCTCTCTCTCTGTATCTGTCATAAATAAATAAAATATTAAAAAAAAAAAAAAAGATTAAAAAAAAAAAAAAAAAAGAAACCCTACACTGTCCCCTCTAGATCACCCTGACTTCTTGGCAGTACCACAAGATTATGGAGCTGATTTAACTGAAAACAGTTATGATTTGTTCTAACTCAAATTGGCATAAAATTTTATAATATCTACTCTAAAATGAAATGGAGAATGCAAAGTACCTAAGACAAAGCCACAAAAGACATCTGCTACAGCGCCGTAAAAATGTAGTTGTTACAATAATTAACTTTTTTAGGCCTTTCAATATTCAACAAATCTTACCAAAGAAGGTAATGCTTGAGTATAGGCCATTTGTAATTAATTCCTCAATACTAAAATATTATTGGAATGTTTATAATTTTTTTGGAATGTTTATAAATTTTAAGTCTTGAAATATATATTTATTTAGTAGAGCTATGATAATTTGAACATAAAATTCAGGATACTTTCTTCTCAGCTACTTATTGGCTTCTATTTAAAATTAAGATACCATTTCTTGCAGTTATTACTCTAAGTGCCATACTACCATCGCAGAAGAAGAAATGTTCTATATATGTTGATCATTTAGCACTATTTCTGATAATAAAGCTCTACCTTTACAATACCTTTTTCTTTTTAAGATTTTATTTGAGGGCAGCCCTGGTGGCTCAGCGGTTTAGCATCGCCTTCGGCCCAGGGCGTGATCCTGGAGCCCCGGGTTCAAGTCCCACGTCGGGCTCCCTGCATGGAGTCTGCTTCTCCCTCTGCCTGTGTCTCTGCCTCTCTCTCTGTGTCTCCCATGCATAAATAAATTAAAAAAAAAAAAGATTTTATTTATTTGTTTGTTTGTTTTTTAAAGATTTTACTTATTTATGATAGAGAGAGAGAGAGAGAGAGGCAGAGACACAGGCAGAGGGAGAGGCAGGCTCCATGCTGGGGGCCCGACGTGGAACTTGATCCCTGGGCTCCAGGATCGCGCCCTGGGCCAAAGGCAGGTGCTAAACCGCTGAGCCACCCAGGGATCCCCAAAAAAGATTTTATTTGACAGAGAAAGAGCTGGAGAGAGGGAGGTGGATGGACAGAGGGAGAGACAGAGGGCTGCCTCCTCACTGAGCAGGCAGCCCAACATGGGGCTCGATCCTAGGACCCCGAGATCATGACCTGAGCCAAAGGCAGATGCTCTGCTGACTGAGCCACCCAGGTGCCCCGCCTATAACTTTTGAAAGCTCTTTCCTACCTTATATCTCATTGTCATCATGTCAAGCCTGTAAAGAAATTGAATAGGTATTATTACTCCTATTTTATACTTAAGGAACAAAAGCAAATTAGGACCAAGTTATCTGCCTAAAGTTACAAAGCTAGTCCTTAACACAGCCTAAGTATCAGTGCTGATTAGATCACCACCCCTGGCTTTCCCCTTTTTTTTTGGCTTTCCCTTTTTTAATGATTGGCTAGGGAGTTAAGTTAAAGTTTAATGAAAGCAAGAACTGCACTTAAACAGAGTAATAATTTTATGATATTTTCCAAATAATCTAGTCATATTAATATATGTGATGCTATGTTTGTCTGTAAAAAATTAGCTTAGTTTAATAAACTTATCCAACTGCAAAATCAGGCTTTCCCATGAGGAAAAAACTCATCATGTTCTTAGTATTTGATTTTAGTTATTTTTAAGCAAGACAATACAAAACATGAGCAGCGGTTTCTCTGAACACTTCAATACAAAAAAAGCCCGATACTCTTTTTTTAAAAGATTTTATTTATTTGAGAGAGAGCTGAAGCATGAGTTGTGGGGGAGGGGCAAAGGAAGAGGGAGAAGCAGACTCTCTGTTGCTCAAAGAGCCCCCACACAGGCTTTGATTCCAGCACCCTGGTATCATGACCTGAGCCAAAGGCAGATGCTTTACGGACTCAGCCACCCAGGCACCTCAGCCTAACACTTTTTTAAAAACCTTAAGTGTTTCTCCTAACCCAAAACCAACTTGTAGGAGGCTTTATGTCCACATATTTGCCTCATTTGCCTACTCATTTCCCACAAATATCTATCCAGTTGTCTCAGATTTATACTCAAGGCATTAACATATACACAAATGAAAAATAACAGAAGTAGCCTGAATCAACTTTTAAAGAAATCAGTTAAAATTCTTGTTTTATTTCTGAGAAGCTGGTATTATTACCCATGGTCACTGAGCCAAATGATAATCATTTCTAAAAAAAAAGAGAGGTGGGGCAGCCCTGGTGGTGCAGCGGTTTGGCGCCACCTGCAGCCTGGGGTGTGATCCTGGAGACCTGGGATTGAGTCCCACATCGGGTTCCCTGCATGGAGCCTGCTTCTCCCTCTGCCTGTGTCTCTGCCTCTCTCTCTCTGTGTCTAGGAATAAATAAAATATTAAAAAAAAAAAAAAAGAGAGAGAGAGAGAGGTACCTGGGTGGCTCAGTCTTGGTTAAGTGTCTGCCTTAGGCTTGCTCAGGTCATGATCCCAGTGGCCTGGGATCAAGCCTTACATGAGGTTCCCTGCTCAATGGGGAGTCTGCTTCTCTTTCTTCCTCTGCCCCTTCCACTGCTCATGTGCTGCTCCCTCTCTCAAATTAACAAAATATTTTTTTAAAAATTTAAAATTAAAAAAAAATTAAAATAAGAAAGGAAAGGAAAGGAATGGGAAAAAGAAAACCTAATCCCTGTTAACATTCCAACAGAAGCTACTATATTGTTAAATCTCCTTCTATACAAAAAATGATCAACGGTAAGCTAGTGAGACTTTTTTAGGCATACAGAGAATCAGCTAAGATAGGGGTAACCAACTGTCTTGGTTTGGCTGGAAACAAAGGAGTTCCTGGGACACAGGACTTTCAGTTTTAGAACCAAGATGAGTTGGCCACCTATACTAACAAGTAAACACATCTGGATGTCTAGATACTTGATAGCACATAGTTAAAAACCTAAAGTTTTGGGATCCCTGGGTGGCGCAGCGGTTTGGCACCTGCCTTTGGCCCAGGGCGCAATCCTAGAGACCCGGGATCGAGTCCCACGTCAGGCTCCCGGTGCATGGAGCCTGCTTCTCCCTCTGCCTGTGTCTCTGCCTCTCTCTCTCTCTCTCTGTGACTATCATGAATAAATAAATAAAATCTTTAAAAAAAAAAAAAAAAAAAAAAAACCTAAAGTTTTCTTCTAGCAATCTTCCCCCCCTCAAAAGAGAAAATCACAAATTCTATTTTTACCCCATTCAAGCCCCAGTGAGCAAACAGAAATAGGATACACATTAGTAGTTAAGGAAGGGAGGCATACATTTTTAATGAGAATCCACTTTCAGGCATTAACTGACCAGGGACTTGGAAGTAATGGAAGACTTCCAGCTTTCACTTCTACTATTTTTTACAGAAGTGACAATCTGAGCTGAAATAAAGCCAAGATGTCCTACTCTTGGTTCACGTCAACCAACGTTAACATTTTAGCAGGGAAGAGAAGTTTGTCAGGACCAAGGAAATGAGAAAGATAAGTGTGAAAGAGCAAGAGCCAATATTGTCTTCCTTCCAATTTCTCAAAGCTAGTCAGAGTTTAGCATAAATTATTTGTATACACCAACCTACAGATCGAAGTTTATCACACTTGATTAAACAATTTCAAGCCTAAATGCCCCAGCTGTGTAGCACAGCCCTCTGAAGCCATAGCAGTAAGATGACTCACCAACTGGCAGGTGTCTTAGAGTCTACGAATAATGGATGTCTGCCTGGATGAAAACAAATGTATGTGCCCAACAGACGACCTCATCCTGCTTGGCAAAGAGGAGAAAAACTAAAAAACTGATCAGTAGTACAGTACTTGTTTTATAATGGAAAGAATCGGACTTAGCTCAAAAGAAGAGACTTGTAATTCATACAGACTTTTAAAATGTCCTCTCTACATATTTTATATTTCAATTTTCACTTACCAGAAAGGTTCAATAGAATAAGATCAAAGAGGATAAAAATCAATTTTATAACCCCCAAATTAGAAATAACTGAAAGTGAGAATTGTCATACTGAGTTCGTTTCAAGAAATGTGAAGTCAGAGTCACAAGAAAAATAAATCCATATTTAAACCCTCCTATTATATTTAATGACCTGATGTCAGTTTCCACTCAAGTGAAAATTAGTAGCTCATGTTTGAGTATGTATTTTCCTTATTGAAAACTGACACCATGCCACAGTTAATAAGATATGGGTTTATAAATATGGAGTTTTAAAAGAAACTTACCCTTTCCCTTTGTGCAGCTCTGACTTCCAACCCAGTTTCTATAGAAACAGGAGGACAAGTGCCAGTGCCAGAAGTCTGCCAATTAGAACTCATCTTTTAGTTGCTGAATAATAAAGCCATATCCCAAAGTCCGCTATAGGTTTTTGATTGTCAGTAGTTCCTAAAAAGAAACCCAGGAGGAAAAAAAGATGTTTAACCAATTATTGTACTTAGATAAGCTCCCTCCTTTAAACTTGGCCATTAAAAAAGTGGAGGAGGTTTGATCCACTACCATACATATTAAAAACATTTTTTTAGAGCTTCAGTATCTCTAAACTTAAAGGGCAGCAAAT
Source organism: Canis lupus familiaris (assembly GCF_011100685.1). Lineage (NCBI taxonomy): Eukaryota > Metazoa > Chordata > Mammalia > Carnivora > Canidae > Canis > Canis lupus. The sequence continues at coordinate 42,095,923 of NC_049227.1, forward strand.
TGAAGGAAAAGGTGTCTCTGAAGGTTCAAAATACCTTTACACCCACACATGGAAGGAAGAAAACACTCAGGTATTACAGAAATAAAGTACTGTCAACCACCAAACCTTAAAAGTTCAACAAATTCATTCTTTTTTGTGAAATGTATTTTCAGTAAGTTTCTAACACTGCAGAGAGTAAACTTCACAAATGGAATTTGTCAGGAGAGATAAATGATAATATGGGTAAGTCTCCACTAAAAAAAATCTCTCTGGTCTCAGGAGAAATCTATAAATCAGAAATGAACCCCAGAAAGATTTTCTGGAGAAGTAGACATGTGTGCTTGATGAAAAATGCCTCTAAAGCATAAATGCCAATTTAAAAATTAAAACATTGTGCAATGTGAATAATCTTGTTGCAATTCTTCATTTGGTATCATTAAGATTGCTTGGTGACTTTTTAGAATCATTTATCATAAAAATTTACACATTAAAAATCATTCCTGTATCTAAATTGATACACTTCAGTTTAGAGTATTCCCTTTAATACATTATATGAATCTCAATATTTGTTATTTGTCACTATGATTAATATGAATTCAATTTTTGTTGCTATGCAAGGAAAATCAGTTTATTTATGAAGTTACTATAATACAATAAAAAACCAAAGCGATTTGAATCTCTCCTCAATCCTGTCTATATCCATCCCCCTAGAGAGATCTAAACCTACCTCTACCAAATTTTCTAAAGTATGCGGCAGCTATCAGCAAACAGTGTCTCAACTATCCTTACCCTTATCTGTAAAAAACAAGATGTTCTATCTCACAATGAAAAGAGTGGACTAGAACAGAATAGGAAGGAGAGGAAAAAGAAGCATAACAAAATAAGCAAGAACCACCAAGACAGGCAACAGCAACCCCTCTTGAAAGTTTTTGGTTTTGATTTTCAAATAGTGCTTAAGAGGCTAATTGTGTGTTTTATATGTTTAAGGTCGATCTCTCTAGAGCAGTGGTTCTCAATCCTGGCTACACATTAGAATCATCTGGGCACTTAAAAAAATAATACTGGGGCCTTGGCAGAGTCCCACTCTGCCTAGATCAATTTAAATGAATCTGAGAGAGTAAATTCCAGGTACTGGTATTAAAAGGTCCTCAAGTGATGCTAATACAGAGCCAGGTTTCAGACAACCGCTGTAGAATGCAGAAAAATTCCAATTAAGGAGTCTTGTTTACTGAAATATTTCTGTATATAAAGAATATACACAAGCTAGATGCTTATCCTGGAAGCAAGGTAAAATTACTAATGGTGAATTTCTATATGCTAAGATACAATGGAAAACCAATTTTCTTGATATGCTATGCATATTTTAATTAAGATATGTAATTAAAAATATGTATGTAGCACCTCAGAGTCTTAATTTTTCCTGTAATGATAGGTCTATTCTGTACATGTATGTAATATGCTTATGCATTAAAGTTCTTCATGAAATCCTTTCTTTGGGTAAAAGGAAATCTGCTGGTCATCTGAGAAAGGTCATATACCAAAACAGCACTTAAAAGCTTTATACTCACATGTACCTGGTTTGGACAGGGGGACAGCCATTCTACAAAAAGACCCTCTAAATAGATATTTAGTATGGAAGTTTCGTTTGATACCACTAGAAAACTGGCAAGTTATGAAATGTAGAAAGCATGATCAGTGTGTTATAGCAGAAACTATCTATAACTACAGTGGAAGCTTTTCCTTACAGTGGGCTGAAAGCAGAAAGAGTAAGAAACAACATGTTGAGGAAATAATGATTTACTAGGAAGAAGACTGCTTTGAAATCTTAGGGTGGCCAGCAATTTTGAGCCTGAAGAAGAAATACACTCTCTACTATGGTTATTTAAATAAAAGAATACCCCTGATTTCTGAACAAGAACATCTGCAGTCTTACAGTGAATCTGAAATGCTAATATATCTTTGGAGGAAATACTATCTTTGACTTGTCAAGAGCTGAAAGATTTCCTTTTTTTTTTTTTAAGATTTCCTATTTTGAATTACATATTGCATCTGTCTTCAATTAGTGTAGCTAATTAATCCTTCAAATATTTGGGTACCTATTATATACTAGACTTTATTCTAGATCTTAGAATAGTTGAAGTTTGTGTTACTTTCCTGAGACAGGTAGCCAAATCTTTTTTTCTTTTTCTTTTTTTTTAAATATTTTATTTATTCATGAGAGACACGGAGAGAGAGGGAGAGAGACAGGCAGAAGGAGAAGCAGGCTCCATGCAGGGAGCTCGACGTGGGGTCTCCAGGATCACCCCAGGCTGAAGGCGGTGCTAAACCGCTGAGCCACCCAGGCTGCCCACAGGTAGCCAAATCTTTTTTTTTTTTTTTCAGGTAGCCAAATCTTGATCAAATCACATCACTCCACCTCCTTAAAACTTTCGACAGCTTTCTACTGCGTACAGCATTTGTCCTTGGCAACTGGCCCTTACAGTTCACTATCTCCCTTCTTCCATCAGAATGTCAGCTCCACAAGAAAAGAGAAACTTGTCTGTTTTCTTCACCAATAACACTCCCAAGATCTCAAGTAATTCCCGGCATATAGCAGATACCTAAGTATTTGAAGAATTAACTAATTCCACACTAACTGAAAACAAACCCAGTTTAGATAATCCAAAACAGGAAACCCTTCAACCATTCAGAAGTCAAAGATACACTCAACTTTATAATTCCAATCTGTCTCAATCTTATCAGTAACCTGCTTAGGAGGTAGTAGATATAGGTGCTGGTTCATTCATGGAAAGCAACTTGCACATGTACATACATATATACATAATCCTAGAATCATTTTCAATTTTAACTTAAGATAAACTACAGTCATACTACTTTTAGATTAACATCTGAAACCTCAGGGATATCCCAGTTTCTGGCTGTGTATCACTCAGCCAACTTACAAAACTTTTCTGGTGTCCCTTTAGCATTGTATAAACTGAAGCGTGGCTTACAGACTGTTATAAGGCAAAATTACACACTAAACTAGATGGAATTCCTTGGAGAAATAATTACATGACTATTAAGTGATAAGTTCCATGGCATTTGCAGTTTCATTTTGCTGGTCTCTGTAACAGCTCTGAATTGATCTTCTGGAAATTCCTCCTCTCAGCCTCAGAGACAGAACACCACTCTGCCTCTTCTACTTGGGATTCTTTTCCACACCATCTCCCCTTCCCAGGCCTTATATATGATATTACTCCGAGTTTATACTTCAGCACTCTACTCTCTGCGGGCCAGTGATACTCCACATGTGGCCAATGACCACAGACTACATTAGAATTACTGAGGAAGCTTGTAGAAGAACAAAGACTCCTGAGCCACCTCAGTCCAACAAATCCCAGAATGCCTGGGGATGGAGCCAAAGGCCTGCATGCTTCCCAAGAACCACAAATTTGATACACTCTACAGTTTGAAACCCACTGCCTGGACATTTTCTCAAGTTTGCTAGTTTATCCCATCCCAGTCTCCAGAAAAAAGTAGTGAGGTATGGCAATACAGCAACCAAGAACCCTAACTGGGAGAAAGACCTGGTTAGAACCCCGCTCTATCAATTCCAGCTGTCAGATCATGGTCTCTGGTGAGACTTATCTGATACAATGTGTGCAGAGGCCCCGCAGAATGCTCCTCGGCCTAAATGGGTATTTAACAAATGATTGCTATTATTAGTACTGTCACTTTCTACCAACCTGCCTCCACTTTCTATCAACTGATTATATATACCCTCACTTCCCACCTCTCTCAAACTACCTTTCGGGATTCCCTATTTTTATTGACTGGACCATTTTACAAGTTTTCCAGGTTTCAGCCCGGTCAGCTTTCCCACTGATCCATAAAGCTGTTATATTATTCATGCCTGCTTGCCTGATATCTCAACCACAATCTCCCTCTTCATTCCACATCTTTCTCCAACTTTACAAATTATTTTGTAAAGTCTTTCTTGACTATCCCAGCTTAAAGTAACCTTCAAGTTCATATAGACTCATATCACCTGTAAAAAATTCATTAGCAATTAATCAACAACTGGCCTATGACATCTCTCTTACAATTGTCTTAAACTGTGAACTTCCCCCCTGGTATTTAACCATCTACTTGTTTATAACTAGTTTCCCCACCAAACAGTGTAAGTTACTGATGTGGGTAGAGACTATTCTATACTTTGATCTACATGCTCTGCATCTTATTTAATATACAATCAGCATTCAAATGATTATACAGAAACTCTACCTGAAAGCTTAATATTATAGCATTTTAGAAGCATGTTAAGCAATTTGACCTCAAGGTCAAAATCTCTTCTTGGCTGCTAAGGACAATCTTGTCTGAGGCTTGAAGGAATTTTGTCATTCAATAAATTGCTTAAGGAGAGTAAATTGGAACCGGAGGGAGATGGAAGTGGTGGTCAGATAAGCCATAATCAGATAACACACTGTAAAACAAAAAATAGATGCTGCAACCAGCCATAAGCACTAAATTTACTGCCTCAGATAAACAGTTTGTAAACAACAATGTGACTTAAGATACAGAAGTGGCAATTTATAAAATTTAAGTTGTGTTACTAAAGTCAGGGTACTCCCTATTTTCAATTTTAATACCCACAACCAGGCTTTACAAAATGAGCACAATTCAGAGGTGTTCTTGTAATAATTTCTCCTATAGTAGAATCCTAAATCTAGACCATACGAAAGATACTGAGAAACCACACAAGGGATTCAAAAAGGCAGGTCCCAACTTATAAAACCAGAACTCTAGATCTAACACTCAACCCCATTAATAGTTTTTCCTTCATGGTGTAGCTGGAAATAAAATGATTTCATGAGCTGTTTCAAAAGATTGTCATGCTGTGTACCTTTCCATTTTGCATGATATGGTTTCACATACAAATAAACAACTGTTCTATTCACAACCTTTGCTTCTTGTTGAGATGAAACCTGAGATCTTAGAAAGATACCAAACATGTAGAAATATGCGGAGTGTCCCATAATCTTCCTTAAATCATTATAATGATTTTAAAAACTTGCTTACTAGTTGGAAAAACTACTTAATGGGCTTTCAGTGGGGACCACCAGAGAAAGAAAATATTATTGGAAATTGACATTTCCAACAGGTATAAAACTTTTGAAGAAATGTTGTGAAATCACCTAGCAAAGTTTTAGAGGACAGCCAACTCGTAAGCAGAGGTTTTAAAAACTTGTAAATGACACACTGAGAAACTGAAAAAACAAAACAAAACAAAAAAAAACCAAACACACCAACCACCACTGGACTTCACTTTTCCCCTCTGGAAAGAGATGAAAAACTAGAATTTTGTGAAGAGGAAAAATTCTATTCAACATTTCGACCTGGTTTAAATAAAGGAAACCTAGTTGTATTACACGCTAAAAAAGTTGTGCTTGTATTTAAGTTGCCAAAGCCTCACATTTGATTAATGGCGGGGGTGGGGGAGTGGACAGAGGGACTGGAAGGGCTCAGAAGCCTAGTAGGATTAAATGGACAATGAAAATGGTAAGAGCAGACAAAAACTAATTTCTCACAACATTGCCTTAAAACTACAGTTGCCTACTTCTACAATTCAATCTCTTTGTAAGTCAAGAAAACTAACCATTTTGGCTAAATTATCTATCATTCCCAGTCTTTCTTTTTTTGCTATATATATATATATATATATATATATATATATATATATATATATATATATACTAACCCAGAGGTTTAGAATCAATGTTTGTAATGGCAACATTATATATAGCAATAAATCCTTCCAGCACCATTAAATCCCCACAAAGGGTGAAGGCCAAGGCTAATGGAACATGTCAAAACTTTAAAGGACATCAGGCTGTTGTTAATCCCAAATCCATAACCAGGATTTTAATACTTTTGGCTCCCACAGTAAAAAAAAATTTTTTTTTCGCATATTAAAGTTAAACTTAAAAAACACATATAGACACCAAATAGAACAGAAGTTCCGGTCTGGAATTTTAAGAACACAACACTGCAGTGAGGGGTGGAAGCTAGTAATGGCAGCAGAGTGCCTCGAGGCTTCCAATCCGAGAAAAAAATACCCCAACCAGTAAAAGCCCTCACCCTATTAACCAAATGCATTTTGACCTCTAAAAACCCTCTTACCTGTTTACAAGGGTTTATACAGCTGTTTGCCACTGGAACACCACCTTGCAGCGTATAACCGTGGCATCCTTTGTTGATAATCACCTGTTGCCTAAGTAAGCATCATCCCGCCTGGAGACAAACAGCACTAGGGCTCTTCCATCCGAGGTTAAAATTCAAAACAAGCCCAACAAGCCTGCATTTCAAGGTGGTCTTCGTCTGCAACTAGGTAAGTTTAAAACTGGCAAACAACAATGGTGTCTGAAGCCAATGGTGCAGCACTGCTGGCTTCCTCTTGAACTCCAGCGTTGTCACTTGCACCGAAGTCTCCTGCTGCAAACAGGGGGGTTGTTCTCCTGTACTGGGAACAGCTTCCAAAGCTCAGGAGCCCCTGTACAGGATAACGCAGGAACTAAAGGCAAACACTTTTTCCTCCTTAAGGATGCCTCCATTTTTTTTTTCCTCACAATCTGTACTACCAACCGAAGTGACTGGGCCTGAGTGTGCGTTCGTACCTATGAAACCGTCACGGTGCATGCACATCCAAGGCATGTGGAACCACAGGTCAAATAAGGCACAGATACCAAGTAACGGTTCTAATTACAAACGCTAGCTCTCAGGAACTCTTCATCCATTCAGAACTAAACCCATCACTGCATAACTCGGGTAAGAAGCCCCTGGAGATGGAGGAGCTCCTCAAATGTGTCAGGAAAGGCTTTATTAACATCATCATTAACATTTAAAAAGCAAACGGAGCATTTCTCCTTCTTTTGGCAATTTGGTGCAAATGTTAAGTGCAAGATAAAGCAATTTCAAACTTTTCTTCAAATTAAAAATGAAACTAAGGCCAAACGTGATGGGTGAACAAAATAAATCAAAACTTAAATTTCAGCAACTCCGGCTCTTCAAACCAGCAAAGCCCCCGACTCGTGCACTGTGGTGAGGCTTAGGGTGCTCGCCCCGGCTTCTTGCGTGCCCGCAAACAGCACCATTTCCTCATCAAGTTGAGGACTGAGAAGCAAATGATCCCCTTCACTGCAAACAAAGGGGGTCACAGTAACACTAGTGATCCTTCAGAATTGACACACCGTGATAGTCAAAATGATGGTCTCCCTGCTTCTTGCTCAAGACATACGAGATCTGAGCAGCAGCAAGTACCCCCTCGGCTGCAAACAAAGGGGTCAAAGGTTTGCCGTCAATTCACTTCCAGGCAGAAAAACATTTTCCTCAAAAGAAACAATTTATTTAGAATAAAACAAAAGCAGCTCAACTGTGAGCGCACGTTTGAGTGACAGCTACTTTTAAGCTGTGTGAGCCATAAAAAGGGTTTTTCTTTACTTTTCCAGAAATCTTGTGTACACAGCACAAAGCAAGAGGTCATTTTTTTCCACTTAAAACACCGGCATTGGCATCACAATAGCAGATACACAACTTTAAGCTGCCATTTTAGTAAAATGCACAAATACTAAACAGATTAGCTTTCTTCCATCAAGAGGCCCATGTAAACTCCACATAAGCCACAACTTCTCTTCAAAAAGGTCCATTAGAGCTTTGAATTCCATATCTTCAATCCGCAGTTCACCAGTTTTGCTTGCGAGGGGGGGGGAAAAAAAGGTTATTCAGTACAAATGTTTACAATATTAAAAATATATATATTTCCCCTATGCCATTATAGATGAACAGGTTAACAAGACCTTCCTGGATAGTCCAGCTTGACTTCAAAAAGCACCAATAATACCCACTGGCACATACCTTGAATGAATTTACTGTATGAACAGACAACAAGTAAAACAACAGGGTGGATTTTTTTAAGGACTGCAATTAAGCAAAGATTATAGGACTGAAAATACCCTTTATACTCATGTAACTGAGTAAAACATGTCAAAAAATTCAGAAAAAAAGGAAGTTTATAATCAATTTACAATCAATATATTCTAAAAATAACTTAAAATGAAACTAAGAAAGTTGGAGTTTAGTCAAACTTTTACCCCCCTCTTCCCATTTTCATTCCGTAATTTATATGGAACAATCCAGAACTACTCAGTTGTGGAAAGGGGTCAAGATACAAAGCCATTTAAAAATCCACCTTCATCTGTGTTACCAAAGACAGCAGCTGTTCTTCTAAGAAAACTCATACGAACAATTGCTAAACAGCCAAGAACACTTTAGGACTTTTTAACTGTTTAAATCAAACATAGAAACCTTTTTATTTAGCTAGACAGTTCACTGTGGTTACCTGAAATCATTTTCTCCCTTTAGGGATATCATTATAACCAGAATGTTAACAAGGTCAGCTCCACTTCTCTTCTTGTTCTCACACCTAACTGCCATCTCAAAACCACACACTGTGGCAGAAACAGAAAAAAAAAGTCCCAAAATTATCTCCAAAACTTTTCACATACAAAGGTCATTAAGGCCCTCTTCTCAAGAGGATTTCCGAATTCTGTTACCACAGTTTTTGGTGATTGGTTCCTATATGGACCCAAAACTGCAGTTCAAGCTGTACCTGCATAATGAGCAATTTCATGGTCTAAAGAAAGTGGATTTCAAATTTAAAGAAAAACAAAACAAAACAAAACAAATATTGTCAGTGAAAACGGGCTCATAAAACTTTTAAATAAACCTAAACAGTGTTTGACTCTGAAAGCAACACACACAGCCCTTACTTTTCCTACTGTATCTCAAATGATAGGGCCAGAGTATGTTACTTTCAAAATGTGACAAAAAGCTTATATCAGCCAAAGGATGGACATTTTAAGATGCAATCCTTAAAGAGAAAACTCTATCTACAGAGTCCAAGTATACACGTTAAACCAGGAATTTAAATTTCTGTGTGGGAAACCCTTCATAGGAATCCCAGTTACAACCAACAAAATAGTATTAAAAAATTGGCTAGGAGCTGAATGATTGCTTAGTTTTCCATAAACTTTGAAGTTGTGATCTAAAAGTCTTAATTAGCTTGATGTTTTTCACCAGTAATACTTAATAGGTCATTAAATGATATACTTGAAGAAATTTTCTTTGCATTCATTTGAACTGAGTTCCAGAAAAATCAACTAAACGAGCTTTTAAGTAAAAGAAACAAGTGGTTGTTACAAAGAACATCCAATATTGAGATTATGAAATTCTGGCTAATGAGAATTAGAACCAGAGAGCTTTAGACTCTTACTTTCATTCCGTCCTGAAGGCTTAAAAAGATAAACAGTATTATGAACCTGCACAACAGAATGGGCAACACAAATGAGAGATTCATCTGAATGATGGCACTCTGTAGGTAAGCACCAAACTCAACATAATTAGTTATTTCTAATACATACATTTAAAAATGGTATCAAGCCATTGTTTCAAAAACACAGAAGCACAAATTGCCCATATCTAACAAAATCCGCCATGTCAGATAGATTCAAATAAACAAACATGGAGCAAAAACCACAGTACTCTTCGGTAAGTTATCACATCAACAGAAAAGAAAAGAAAAGAAAAGAAGAAAAAGGGAAACACCACACTTTGGATTAGAGCAAAATTAAATGTTGTGGACTTCACTCTCTAGAAGAGCAAAATCATTTGTCCAGCCTTCTTATCAAAAGATATTCAAAAGTTAATGGTTAGTGAGATTATTTAAACTGGAAAAATGTATCTAGCCAAACTGTACTTTGACCCCACGTATGCACAGACTGCAAACTCACATTAGTTTCTGAACAGTCTCCTCCATATTAGCGTGCCAAGCACAGCTTTTTAAAAGCAAAAAGCACGAAGTCCTACTTGTAGGATTTCAGATATTTTCCCTACAGGCAGACGGACTTTTGTGCTCATAGCCTAGTACCTTCCTTTTGTCAAAATAGCTAGTTTTTCCAGTTTAAAAACAAAACAAAACGAAACCCCCACAAAAACCTCCCAACTTAAAATTTATAAATGCATAGTGAAAACCAAAAAGGATGATACAGCAGTGATGAAGATTTCATGCTGACATGCATTAGACACCTGTCATAATGGAAAATAAAAAAATTACATGACACTTCCCTGGGTTATTATTGGTGCTATTTCAAAACTACCAGCTTTGATAACAGAAAGAAAACAGTTGAGTTCTGCCAGGCTTTCTATAAGTCACTTTCACAGAATAGAAACATGACCATGATCCAAAAGGTCCTAGAGTTTCTAATCATAATTAAATATCAAGGGCCTTAAAGTCCTCAGCATTTAAATCAAAGGGGGAACTATACTTACTAATGACCTGAGAAACTAGGGGTGAGGACAGAGGGACAGATCAAAAAAATAAGACCAAAAAAAAAAAATAATAATAATAATAATAAAATTTTTTAAAAAATTAAAAAAAATCATCCATTACTGTTCTGCAGCAAAAACCCTTGTTAAGAACCAGAAATCGATTTAACCTTTAGCTTTGAAAAAAATTGTGAGGGTGGGTTAAATTATTTTGTATTAATTTCAGTTGTCTGGGAAATAAAACAATAAAAGGGGGTTTTCCTATACTGACATTTCAGTTTGGACATCAGTGAAAATATTAAACACAGAACTTGAGAGATACTCAACATTTTCAATAATGTAATGTCACCGCTGTTTAAAAATGAAAATAAAAATACAGGCAAAATTTAAGAAGCATGTCAAAGGCATTTCACGATGACTTTAAAAATTTCTGCAATCCAGATATGGCTGATTAATGCCCACTAAAACAAAAAGCTGACTTATGAGCCTGCAGACAACTCTTCTTTCTATTATTGAAATCAGAAATTTGCATGGATACAAAAAAAATTCATCTTTGATGAAAAACACTAAAGTTTTGAAATATGCACAAATTAGAACTGTACCTGCTATACCTCTCTGAAAGTCAGTAAAAACACCACCACACACCAATAACCAAAGAATTCTGATTTTAAAAACACCTACTCACTTCTTGCATACTAGCATAAGACATATATGGTTTGTAACCTACTCCTCGATTTTTACTGAACAGTTACAGCTACAAACCAAAAGTGCATATACGGGATACAGAACTTAAGAACTAATGATAAAAAGGTTTATGTTAAAGCAAACTCTCCGGGAATAAACCATGTATATCAAGAGAAATACTCAAATACCTGATTAAAATAATTAATATTGCTATACAATTTACCAGCTTGTACTTTTAAGATTCCTGATCAAATTTCAGCCACACAAATGATATTTCTGGTACAAGAATTATTTACCTACATACCAATCAAGCCCTTTTTAGATGTATATTATCTTCTTTATATAGTCAGTGGGCTTTTCTCCGAATCCTGACTTTTCAAAATTTTGGGTTTGTAACTCTGAGGATTTTTTTTAAGCTCAAGGTTAAGGGGGGGGAAAAAAAACACAACAAGAAAAAGAAGGGGAAAAGAAGTTACTAAGAGTAGGAACTCCTAATTAAAATAAATCCATCTGCCTGCTACCTTCAGGGCATCCCTTTCACTTAATAGCTAAACTGTCCTGTCTTCTATTTCAAAGGTTTATAAAAATATAAAAAAAAGAAAAAAAGCTTCAACTAAACAAACTAACTCAAAAGAAAATTTCATCTGATGCTGTATCCCATTACACATCACAAAACAGGAACCATGTCAAAGTAGTAAATACAAGTTATACATGGACTTTAGGACGCACCACGGACAATGATCATGACCAGGTAATCTTCTTCAGATTTGGCCAGTGCCTTGGCAGGGGAATCCAGGAACTGCTGGGAGAACTCACAGGGTGGGAAAGCATGTAGGACCCCGGTGTTTTCCTTGTCTTTGTTGCCCCCCACGGGAAGGCTTATCACCCCAGCGGCCTGCTTTTGCTTTAAATAGGACACAAGGTTCCTAAGTGGCCTCTGAGTAGAGGTGGCAGTGTCTGATGTGGCTGAGGAAGAGGAGGACCTGCTGTCAGAACTTCCAGGCACAGCCAGGAGAATGGCATAACCATTGGGACCTGCCACTTTGATGCGTCGAGTTACTTCATCCAACTTGGGCTGGTCCAAACGAAGACGCTGAGTGATCTTGAGCTGGGCTACTTTGCCTCCAGTTGAGCCCTCCACAAGAAGACTACTAGCCACTTGGAGGTCACCCTGCAACAGATGCATGTTGGAAGGAAAGTTGCTGTTCTTCAATAGAAGCATGCCCTGCCAGGCCAAACAGAGCTTGGGAGAGGCTGCAGTGGTGGGGGCTGTCCCACCATCCTGTTTCTGGGAAGGGGACTTCAGCTTTGAGGAAGCAGTGCTGGTGCTAGGCGCACTCCCATCAGACCGGTCTTCTTTTTTCAGAGGGCTTTTTCCCTCAGTGGGAGCAGTTGTCCGGTGCTTTCTATCCCGTTCAGCTGATGCAGAGTTTTTACGGTCTCGCTTGTCACCCTGGCTCTTCTCCAAACTTCCTCGCCTGTCTCTGACTGGAGAGGGCCTTTCCAAGATAAGAAGACGAGAAGATCGATCATTGTCACTGTTGTAGCGATCCCGGCTACTGCTCAATTCCGGGCTGCGGTCGGGAGAAGGAGCACAGTGACGTTTTCGGGGACGGTCACTCTCAGGGGACCTATCCAGGTGCCGGCCCCCACTCTCCTCGGGCGGCCTTCGCTTCCTAGGCTGGTCTCTGCTGCTGGGCAGATCTCGCTCACCTCTGTCCCGGTCCAAGGACCAGCCATCTCGCCTGCGATCCAGGCTATCCAGGGGCTCGTAAGCAGGCACAGCAGCAGCTGCAGTCCTAGTGCTGCGTTCACGAACTGGGGGCGGGGGTGGCACCCAGTCAGAGTCAGGATAAAGGTCTCTGTCACGATCTCTGTAGAGTAAGGGTGGTGTCCTATCCCGAGCACCCCTCAAAGGGTCAGGTGCCCGATGTCCAAAAGCATCTGTCACCAACTCGTAATGAGTTAAGGGCAAAGGCTGCAGATACTGCTGCTGGTAACGATGTTCTGTATCTGCAAAGTCTACTCTAAGGCGACGATCTGGGCCACCAAGTGGGAAGCCACGCATATGGGTCCAGGCAGCATGAGCTGCATCCAGGCTTTCATACTGGATATATGCCCAACTATCACCTTTGCGGTAGTCTATAGTGCGGATGGTGCCAAATCGGTCAAACTCTCGTGCCAGGGCAGCAAGAGGCACCCAAGGTCCCAGACCACCTACCCAGAGGCGAGTGGTGGGTGTAGCTTTACCATAACCAATTTTGATAGGATTCCGAATAATGATCTTGCCAGACATTGCTAGTTTGGCCCGGTGAGACATGTCTAGGTTCTCAAATTTAAGGAAGCCATAGGTACTGGTCTGGCCCCGAGAGGGCCTCTTGATATCTACCTCTGTGATGACTCCAAAGCGGTCAAAAGCCCTTCTTAGGTCACTCTCTGTCACAGTGATGTCTAGGTTGCCCAAGAAAAGCGTCCGGTTAGCTCGCTGATCGTCCTCGGGTGAGATCTCATCCACTTCTCGGAAAGGAGCAGCACCTGCTCCAGCTCCCACCCTGGGCTCCAGGCTGTACGCCGGGCGCACTCTCTCATAGAACGGATAGTCTCGCTCTCTCTCCAGCTCACGGGGCAACGGTGGCGGAGGCGGGGGGGGCAGGCGGCCAAGAGCCAGCTGCTGCAACCGGTAGTCTCGGTACCCCAGGGCCGCGCCACCAGGGGAAAGCGATCTCTGGCCGCCGCCTCCAGGGGGGTGCCGGTGTCCGCCCACGGAGGCGCCCACCACGCCAGCCGACGGCGGGTAGGGATCCTTGTCTAAGGGGGAGCGGCTGCGGCGGCGGCTCACGTACACCGCCTCGATCTTCAGCGGCCGGTCATAGAGCACCAGGCGGCCTCTGGCATGCTTGGCCGCCCGCGCGTCCTCTGGCCGCCGGAAGTTCACAAAGGCTACTCGCTCATCCCCGCTGCCAGAGCCCGAGAGATGACTGATTTTGACACTTACATCACCGAAGCGCTTGAACTCGTGAAACAGTCCGTCCTCCACCGCCTCGTCACTCAGCTGGGACCCCAACTCGCTGATCTTCAGCGTCTTGTACTCCGCGCCGTCCCCAACGCCGGGAGCTGAGGAGGCGGCCCCGGAGGAACGTGACTCCCCGCCTCCACCCCGGGAGCTGCTGCGCGACTCGCCCCCGCCCGAGGAATTTTTGGTGCTCGGGGAGCTGTAACTGTGCAGGCGGCCACTGGAGCTGCCCCCGCCGGTGTCATACTCGCGGCTGCCGCCTCGGCTGCTGGACTTGTCCAGGTGGAGGCTGCGCCGCGACCCGCCGCCGCTGTCGGTCTTTCCGCTGCTACTCCCATTGCTGCCACCAGAGCCCCCTAACTTCTTGCTCCGCTCCCCGCGGGAAGTCGAGTCCTCACCACCGCGGGAGCGTTTGGGCTTGACCGGAGAGCGCTCCTTCCCCTTCATTGTTGCGGGTCGCCGGAGGTCGTCTCCGCGGAGATGCTGAGCCCGCCGCCCCGCGCTCGTTTCACACAGCGGAACCGCACGCCGCCATCTTGGACTCCGCCGCGGCAGAGGCTCCCGCCCCGCGGCCCTCATTGGTCAGCTGGCTCCTCTCTGCTACAGGCTCATTGGGAAAACGTCCCGTCCGTCTTCACATCTCCCCGCGCTCCGGAAAGGCGCCCGCCCGCCCGCTGTTATTGGGCTCCCAACGCCCGGGTCCGAGTACCTCATTGGTCGTATTTGTTGTCCATCTTAACGGCTCCTCGCGCCAGGCCGCAGCTCCGCCCCTCGCACTGTAGGGTCACCTGACCCAAACTCGGGAGGCGCTGATTGGGCGAAAAGTCTGCCCTGTAACGGTACTTCTGGCGCGGTAAAAGCGGTGATCCCACCTCCTCATTCCTTTCATTGGTTTCCGACCCCGTCCTTTAACTCACTATTTGGGAAGTCGGGCCATCTGTTCTGGCGCTTTTCCTGAGAGGCCCGCTTACAACATTCTCGCGAGAGACAGAAAGCGCTCCCTTTCTCGACCTCTTCTTCCAACTCCTCGGACGGCTGTAAGAAGTTTAAATCTGATTGGATGCTGACGAGGGAGTTGATAGGCTGAAATAGCTGTCCGTCATCCGCTTAAAGGGGCAGGCCGTACACGGAGGAGGCTGACTGAAGGTGAAAGAGCGGACCGCGCGCTCGCCGTGCGGCGTCACCGGGACGTCGCGAGAGGCTGACACGGCGCTGGCTCCGCCCCCGGCCGCTCGCGGCGTTCCGTCCACGGGCATTTACGGGGCACTTATGGGGTCCCGCGGCGTCCGTGGGTGTGCCTGGGCCGCCCGCTCGGGGCCTGTGCGGGGACCGAGCCCTCGGGGCGCGGTCCCCAGGAGGCCGGCCGCGGCAGCCGGAGAGCGCCGCAGGCCGTGGGGCTCGCCCGGGCCGGCCTCCTGGGCGCTCCCCGCCGCCCGGCGACGTCGGTCGGTTCGCTCTTCCTACGTCGCGCCCCGTCACCGGGCGAGGGCCGACGTCCGCGTGCAGCCGTGGGCGTGCGCCCCGCGGCTCCTCGCGCCGCCTCGCCGACCCCCCGGGGCCCGCCCGTCGTGAGGTGAGTCCGGCAGCCGGAGCAGGTGCTCGGGCGTCGGGGGAGGGGGGGAGGGGGGGCCAGGAAGCCCGGGCCGGCCCTCCCCGCCGCCTACCCGCCTACCCCGAGGCCCTTCTCGGGGGACACGGCTGTTGCCCGAACCCGAGCTTGGGAGCCGCGTCAGGGCCGGGGCTGCAGAGTCCGGCTCTGCCTTCGCCCCCCTTCCCCGCATGACGTCGAGGGAAGCGATAGGGATTTCGCTTCTTGCTCGGATGGAGGAAGCCTGGTGTGAGGACGTCGCGGCAGCGGGCGCACGCTCCCCCGCGTGCCAGGACCAGCTGCCAAAGCCCGCGAGTGGGCCAGGGTGTGGGACGTACTGCCGCGGGGGGTTCTCCACGGGACATGGCGGCGGCGCTGCCTGTGTTTTTGTTGATTTTTCCATAGAAACTTCACGGCGGTACTTAGGGAGTGGCCACTAAGATCGCCCTGAGACGGGGCTGGACGGTCTGGCGGGAGACTCAGCTTGTCATTGCATGTCATTCTAGCATTTCTTCTATTAAAAGGAAACTTGTTTTACCACGTGTATGTTATTACCATCTCGTTTTCTTAAAATAGCAATTATTTTTAGATTCCTTTAAACTACTTTTATAGAAAAAAATAAAAAAGTAGAATACTGGGGGATCCCTGGGTGGCGCAGCGGTTTGGCGCCTGCCTTTGGCCCAGGGCGCGATCCTGGAGACCCGGGATCGAATCCCACGTCGGGCTCCCGGTGCGTGGAGCCTGCTTCTCCCTCTGCCTGTGTCTCTGCCTCTCTCTCTCTCTCTCTCTCTGTGACTATCATAAATAAATAAAAATTAAAAAAAATAGAATACTGGGCCGCCTGGGGGGCTCAGTGGTTGAGCAACTAACTACCCTTCGGCCCAGGGCGTGACCCCGGGGCCCGGGATCGAGTCCCGCGTGGGGCTTCCGGCGTGGAGCCTGCTTCTCCCTCTGCCTGGGTCTCTGCCTCCCTCTCTGTGTCTCTCATGAATAAATAACTTTTTAAAAATCTTTAAAAAAAAAAAAAAGAATATAAAGGTCTCCCATGTACCCAACACCCCATTTCAACAATTAGCAACCCATGTCAATCTTGTTTAGCATACATTCTCTTCCCACTCTTCCCCCTCGTTATTTTGTTCCAGGCTTATCTGGTACATTTCCTGCCCCAGACATGAAATTAGCCATTTCTCCAAGGAGATCTGATTCCTTTTAGGGAGAAATGATATTTAAAGATAAAAATTTATATGTTAGGGAGTAAAGACAACAACAGCCAACATATTATTTGTAAAAGCACAAGACAAAAAGCTTTACATGGTTAGGGGATTTTAATCTCTTTCAAGGTTATATTAAATACAACACAAAATTGAAGTTAAGTTCTTATCTGATTATTTAATATAATAGCCAATCCAAATAAACCAGGCTCCAGAGTGACTATTTTTGCCTTAAATTGACCTGCATAGGTGACTGAATGATCAAAGATGCCCAAATCAGTATAGTTTATCCAACATAACAGGGATTGAAGGAGCATACGAGTTGAGGGAGAGAACTCAAGGAGTTGGTACCAGTATGTGTGGCAGTGCCCGAGGCTCTGCTAGGCTTAGTGGCCTGGCGTTTGCAATACCAGGGAGCTGGATGGAAGCTACTGCAGTTGGCAGCCTCCAGAAAGCTTGCCTAAGGGGGACTGCTGGCCTGTCTGCTGTCCAAAGGACTGGTAAGTTGAATTGGTAGACGAAAAGGCCTGGATTCTGGAACCAAAATATAACTTTGCTGTGTGTATATATGTGTATATGTCCACAACAGAATTAGATAATTAGACGTAATATGGCCATGCTGTAGTCAAAATAAGTGTTTTCATTTCCTTTATGTTCTTTAAAGTATGAAGGTGATTAGTGAGGTCCTATCAGCCTATGTTTGTACTTGTGCTTTAGAGCTGAAAGAGGTTAAAAGTGACCCATGTTTAGAGGGCCAGGACCTTAAACCCTTTTTCTGGCGTTAGTGATAGAGTTGTTAAGGTCGGATTCAAGCTTCCATCTGGCCTCCTTGTGAGTACCTTGTCAAAAACCAAGACATAGAGCTGAAGAAAAGCCACCATAGCCCATTTTGGCATCAACATTGGTCCCTTGAAGCTGTGCTTGGAATGCTCTCAGGCACACAGCCCAGCAGGAGAGCTGCCACAACTAGCTTCCTATATGATGAAGTGCCTTTTCCATATCCTTTAAAACCAGTTTTAGATTTAAAAAGAAACAGCAAAATAAAAGTTATGCATATGGAAGAAAACTGCACAATAAAACAGTATCAGTATGTTTTCAATCAAATGTCTTCTTTCCCCACCCTCTTAATAGGTTTTATTGTCTGTGTACCCTCAGTACACAGACAATTATGATTGCAATATGAAATTTATCTTGGGAGCTGAGAGCTGTTTGATTTCCTGGCAGATGGAAAAAGGCCTGAAGCTGGGAATTGAAATTATTTTCCTACCCACAATAGTGGATTAAAATTTTCGATTTCATCTTCCTTCATAAAAGTGAATGGTCTCCTGATAGGTTTATTTTGTTGGTCTGCAGAAAAAGCATGTATTTTACCTATAGGCATATGTTCAATCCTAAAATAGCAAACAGTCATTTAGGACCCAGTTTGCATTATTAAAGTCACTTAGTTATTTGTGGTTTGTGGCCTTTATTTTTAACAGCTTTATTAAAATATTTACATACCATAAATTTCACCCAAAGTGTGGAAGTCAGTGGTTTTCAGTATATTTACAGAGCTCTATGTGTGGTTCATCCTTTTAACATTGCTACAGAAAGCACTCTGCTATAACTTCTGCTTGACTAAGCCCTAATATAATTATCTCTTTCATTTATTTAGATATCTTATAGGGCATTGACTAAGAGCATGGTTGCTGGAACCAGCCAGTGTGGATTAAATCCCAGCTGTGCTGTGGGCAGAAGAATTACTATTAATCTCTCTGGGCCTCAATTTTCTCATCGATAAAATGGGAATAATTGTAGAATTTCTTCACTGGGAAGACTAAATTTGTTAAAACATATGAAGATCTTAGAATAGTGCCAGGTACATGGTAAGTACTATACTATATACATGTTTGCTATTACGAATATGTTTTCTCTTTGAACTTGGGTACATAGAATTGGATTAATCATATAATCTTTAGTTCATGGCACATAATCATCAATGGCCCAGCCATGGGCCATTAAAGTTTTCATTTCCTTATCAACAATATAGTAATACCCATGAAACTACCACTTGATCCAAGAAATAGAATGTAACCGATAATTTACATCTAGCTAAATACCTTATCCTTATTCCTTATCCACTGCCCACTCACAGATAACTACTATCCTGAATCTGGTGTGTTTTTTTTTTTTAATTTTTTTTTTTTAAATTTATTTATGATAGTCAGAGAGAGAGAGAGAGAGAGAGAGGCAGAGACATAGGCTGAGGGAGAAGCAGGCTCCATGCACCGGGAGCCCGATGTAGGATTCAATCCCGGGTCTCCAGGATCACGCCCTGGGCCAAAGGCAGGCGCTAAACCGCTGCACCACCCAGGGATCCCCTGAATCTGGTGTTTAATAATTTATTGTTTTGGGGCACCTGGGTTGCTCAGCAGTTGCTCATCTGCCTTTTGGCTCAGAGTGTGATCTTGGGGTCCTGGGACCGAGTCCCGAATTGGGCTCCTCACAGAGAGCTTGCTTCTCCCTCTGCCTATGTCTCTGCTTCTTTCTGTGTGTCTCTAATGAATAAATAAAATCTTAAATTGTTTTCGTTGGTTTTAAGAACTTTAAAGAATTTTTTATTTTTATATTTTTAAAGATTTATGAGAGAGAGAGAGCGTCCACAAGCAGGAGGGGCAGGGGGAGAGAGAATCTCAAGCAGATTCCCTGCCAAGTACAGAGCCTGACATGGAGCTCAATCTCATGGCCCTGAGATCAGGATCTTAGCCAAAACCAAGGGTCAGACACTCAGCTGACTGCCACCCAGGTGCCCCAAGAACTTTATAAAGAATTTTTTAAAGGAATTTTTAAAAATGTGTGTATGTGTATATGCTGGCATACATGGGTGTGCATGTTCATGCACCTTAAGAGTATTTTATTTTTCTTTGTGTTTTAACTGTATACATATTTGAATAATAATAATTGAATAATACAATATTTGTAATCTTCTGAGACTTGCATTTTTTCATTCCTAATGTTACTAGGATTCTTTCATGTTATCACATATAGCTGTAGTATATTTCCATTACTGTAAAATACTCTGTTGTATTGA
The DNA here is from genome assembly GCF_011100685.1 of Canis lupus familiaris. NCBI lineage: Eukaryota > Metazoa > Chordata > Mammalia > Carnivora > Canidae > Canis > Canis lupus. The sequence goes on from NC_049227.1 coordinate 42,115,830, forward strand.
ATATACCACCACATATATATCCATTCTTCCTCTGATGGGCATATGGTCCATTTTCTGTTTCTATGCTATTATGAACAGTGCTGCTATGAAGGTTCCTATTCATGTTGTCCTGAGGCACACAGTGCAAAAATTTCTCTGGGATAGGATTGGGAGGTGATGGGTAGGGAATATCTAGGAAGAGAACTAACAGGTTAAAGGGGGATATTTAAGGTTAGTTTTACAAGAGGATGCCAGATTGTTTCCTAAAGTGTTTTTTTTTTTTAAATCAATTTATAGATTTGGCAGCAACTTATAAGAGGTCTTATTAATCCATGTCATTGGCATTTTATAACTTTTTTTCCAAGCAAATGACTGTCAAATAGTATCTCTCTGTGGTTTTGATGTTTTATTTCTCCAGGTACTAGTCAGTTTGTGTATACCATTTTAAGTTTCCTGGCCATAAGTTTCTTCATTTATGAAATATCTGTTCATATCTTTTTGCTCATTTACTGAGTTCGATCTTTCTTATATGTGTAGGAGTTTTTCATATATTCTTGGTTCTAATAGATATATGGCAAACATCTTTTTCTAGTTTGCAGCTTTTCCTTAATTTGTTAGTACTTTTTGTAACTTGCCTAAGAAATCCTCTTTACTTCCTCCAACCCTGCTGCCAGTGTTTTCACCTATATTAAAATTTTGTTCTGTCTTACACATTTTAGAGTCAATTCATCAAGATCATGAACATCTGTCCATGATTGGGTTTTATTAAGTCTAGGATTAAGTTAGGAAAAGGTAACATTGTTATGAAATTAAGTCTTCCTTTCAGTAAACAGGGATATTTTTTCATTTAATTAGATTTATTTTATTTCCATCAGCAAAATTTTTGTAGTTTTATAAGTACTCTTACATGTTTTTATTATGGTTGCTATTGTTAAGATTGTCTTTTTATTTTTTTATTATTTTTAAAAAAAATTTTAAAAGATTTTATTTATTTATTCATGAGAGACAGAGAGAGAGGCAGAGATACAGGCAGAGGGAGACGCAGGCTCCATGCCAGGAGCCCTACGTGGGACTCAGTCCCGGGTCTCCAGGATCAGGCCCTGGGCTGAAGGTGGCGCTAAACCGCTGGGCCACCGGAGCTGCCCAGGCCTGTCTTTTTTTAAAGTTACACTTTCTGTTTGTCGTCCATGACTGGAAATGTAGTCACTTGCTAAGCTGTCCTATTTATACTAATTTTGGGTATAGATCACTTTAAGCTTTCTATGTAGACAATCATATTGTCTGCAGATAATAAGAGTATTTCTTCCTTTCTAATGCTTTTTTTTTTTTTTTTTTAAGATTTCATTTATTCACTGGAGAGAAAGAGACAAGGGGAGCATAAGTAGGGGGAGGGGCAGAGGGAGAGGCAGAAGCAGAAGCAGGCTCCCCAGTGAGCAGGGAGCCCTATGCGGGTATGCAAGGCTTAGTCCCAGGACACTGGGATCATGACCTGAGCCAAAGGCAACTGACTGAGCCACCCAGGTGCTCCTCCTTTCTAATCCTCATAATTTTAAGTTTTTCTGGTCTTACTGTGCTAACTAGAATCTTTGACACAGTGTTAAATAGAATGATAGTAGGCACTTCTATGTTATTCCTGATGTTAAAGGGAATGCTTCTAATATTTCTCCATTTAGGATGATGTTTATTGCATATTTTATCTGTTTGCTTTTGTTATCCTAGTTTGCTAAAAGTTTTTAATCATGAATAGATGTTGACTTTCTTCCAAATTAAAGCAAGTTCAAAAATGTGACCATGTATGATGCCACATTATATTCTAGATAGAGCAGAAGCCATAATGGAGAATACTATGACAGGTAGTAAAATCTGAATATGTAGTGTGAATTAGCTAATAGTAATGTATTGATGTTAATTTCCCCAGTTTGATCATTATACTGTGGTTATCAAGATAATGCCTTTGAGCTCAGAAGTACATGCTGAGAAAGTTGTAAAGGGACATGATAATAACTCCAGGTCATTCTAAATGCTTAAGAAAACTTTTAAGAAATGGATCATTTCCTTCTGTTTTATTGCCCTTATATTGCCTCATGATCTGATCTGGTTTTTCAAGTTCCAGCCATCAAATAAACGTTCCAGTCAACCAGCAGGGAAGGAGGGAGGAACAACAGCATGTCCTCTTTGTAAGACACTACACGGAAATAACTCATGAAAATTCCACTTCTCTCTCATTGGCCAGAACATAGACATATGGCCACGCTTGGCAGCAAGGAAGGCTGGGAAGTGTATTCTCTAGTTTAGCCAGGCTAAAAATCAGGGCTCTTATTTCTAAGGAAAAGGGGGAGAGTAGGCATTGGGGTCAACCAGCAGTCTCTTCTATTACCACCTTGTGAGTGAATTACATGACGTGCATGCAAAGCTTGTGGTGCTTAGTAGGATTCAATTAAAATATGTTCTTTCATGATTTCACTTGCATTATCCAATTTGATCTTCATAGTAATCATATGAGTTAGGACAAATATGATTGTAATTGCAGATTAGGAAACTAAGACTCAAGCTAATTATAGTTGTTGCTGCTGGTGGTAGTTTTTGTTTGATTTGTTTTAAAGCAGTCAGTAGAATCAAAGCAAAGGGAGCAGTGGCACTGTTCCGGAGTTGTAGCTCCTCTAGACAGATTCTACCTCCCAGAAAGTCCTGCAGTTCTTTGTTGTGTGACGTTCTCCATAGTCTGACAAATCTGCAGATTTGTCAGACAGAAGCAGGTCCCCTGATGGCCACTGTGGGGCGCTTTCTACTGTATCCCATAGGAACTAGGTTGATGGAAATGACATGGACCTCCAGCAGGTGCCTCTCCTTCCCAAAAGTAGAAATCCAAACAAGGGGATCCCTGGGTGGCGCAGCGGTTTGGTGCCTGCCTTTGGCCCAGGGCACGATCCTGGAGACCCAGGATCGAATCCCACGTCAGGCTCCTGGTGCATGGAGCCTGCTTCTCCCTCTGCCTATGTCTTTGCCTCTCTCTCTCTCTCTCTCTCTCTCTCTCTGTGTGACTATCATAAATAAATAAAAAAATTTTAAAAAAAAGCATTGTTTAAAAAAAAAAAAGAAATCCAAACAAATAAGTCCTATTACATAACCCACTCACAAATCGATAATAAAAATAACAGCCAGCCTTTATTGAGTGAATACGACATAATCAGGTACTGTTAAAACCTCCCTCTCCTTAGCCCTAGAAAGCAGGTAGATTTATAATCCTTTCTCAGGTAAGGAAACTGAATTTTAGAGGCCCAATATATATTTTAAATGGTTAAGAACGATAATATGTATACACTGGAAGAGTTTGTGGTTTTCCCAGACTGTGAAAAGCATTTGATCTGAAGTCCTGCTTACATATTATAGGTAACACTCCTGGTTGCCTAACTGATATCCATTTTCCCCTCCTTTGTTTTGAACAGATAAAGTACTTTGATGGGTAAAACTTTTTTTTTTTTTTGGATGGGTAAACTTTTGTTACAAGTGATATAGACCATTTCTTTGGTCAGTACTGTAATGGGAAAATATATGGTAACTATGTTATTATCTGCTGGCTTTAAGAATGGTGCTTTAAAGTGTAGTTCACAGCTCTGTGGGTTCAGCTGCTTTGTAGAAGGGGGACTTGATCCAGACCTGAGAGAATGAATTCTTTTTAGCATCTCTTCCACCACCATCATCTGGAACCAGTTCAGTAGCCTTCTAAACCGTCCACCTAGATCCACTCTGGCCCCCGTGCCAATCAGTTCTCCACTCAGGAGCTTGAATAACATTTCTAAAACACAAATATGATGGCTTCCATTGCTCCTCAGATTAAAAAAAAAAAATTCTTAACATGGCCTGGAAGACTGCCTTTTAGACTCATCCCCTACTGGCTGCCTTTCTGTCCTACACACTTAATGAATGCTCACCATTCTAGGACTTGTGTTCTCTCCATTCTCATACTATGTGAACTCCTACTCATACTTCAGGTACCAGTTCCAGATCATCTCCTCAGGGAAACCTTCCCTGACTAAACTGAAGTTCTGTTTTCTAGGCCCTCATTTTGATGCAGGCAGGATGGGTCTGAAGACCAAGAGGGTCCTTGGCTTCGTGCTGGATGGAAATCAAACAGATGAGAGGAGGTAGGGGAGTTGATTGAAGACTGTGTCCAGGAGACTCTGAAAGGAAAAAGAGCAGGAGTCTTGTCTTTGCCTGTGGATCTGGAGTTTTTATGGAAGACAGTGATCTGGTGTATGTCTCTCTCAGGCATCCAGGAACTGATCATATAAGAATGAGTGCTCAGGTGTCATCCGTTAGTCACTTATGCCTTGGAACCAGGGGTCTTAGCATCAAGGTGTTTGGAGTCAGTGGACTTGGAGAACGTTCATGAAGATTTCACCTGGTCACTCCTTAGATGCTATCTATTCTGCTAAAAATCTCCAAAGACCTCATTAACTCTTTGACCTTTACAAGGAGGACATTGATTAAGGCATGTGTAAGGTAGGGGTGCAGATTCTAGCAAGAATAGAAGCAGGGAAAGAAGTAAAGGAAGAAACCCAGCTTTTTCTTTCATGGGCTCCCTTCAGTTTCCTCTCCCAATCTGGCCACGTGATGTGCATCTCCTTCATTGCACGTGTCACAGTTAAAATTTTACATCTGTTGTGATTATTTCATTTGCAATTTAGTGCCTTTGATTCATGTCTGTCTCCCCCCCAAGTCTTCATAAGGACAGGCCTGTGTGGTTACTTACCATTTTATGTCTAATTCTCAGCACAGCACTAGGCACATAACTGGTGCGCGCGCGCACACACACACACACAGTTTTTGGTTGAGTGAATGAATGAACATAATCTGTGGAAGTTTTGGCCAATATCCCATAAAATAGCCCTAAGGAAAAAAAGTGAAATGAATTTAGTAAACACTGTATACAGTATTCTCCAAGCCTCTATCCCTACCCTGTGTATCTTTGCATATAAAAGACTTTGGGGGGATCCCTGGGTGGTGCAGCGGTTTAGCGCCTGCCTTTGGCCCAGGGCGTGATCCTGGAGACCCGGGATTGAATCCCACGTTGGGCTCCCGGTGCATGGAGCCTGCTTCTCCCTCAGCCTATGTCTCTGCCTCTCTCTCTCTGTGTGTGTGTGTGTGTGTGACTATCATTAAAAAAATAATAATAATAAATTAAAAAAAAATAAAAGACTTTGGCAGGGGCGCCTGGGTGGCTCAGTCTTAAGTGTGTGCATTCATTTCAGGTCATGATCCCAGGGTCTTGGGATCCAGCCAGGCATAGGGAACTCAAGAGGGAGCCTACTTACTTCTCTGGCTCCCTCTGCTGTTCTCCTCACTTGTGCTCTCTCTGGTACTCTGTCAAATGAATAAATAAAATCTTAAAAAAATAATAATAATAGAGAGACTCTGGCAAGTCCTGCAGTCAAGAAGCCCTCAATTTAATTTGACCACAGAATGTAAACCAGGGTCCTCTAGGACATACTCTGGGCAATGTTTCTACTCAAGGGAAAGCCCCTGGATGCCTATGTGAGTGCTGTTTTTGGAACTAACAAACAGCAGGAAGAGTTCTAAATGGTTCCTAAGAGGAATTTCCCAGGAGTGAAGTTGCCCTGGTAAATCTAGGATTTAAGATTTTAAAAATAAAGCCACAAGCACAAATAATCTCTCTGAATAGAAGCTGCATCATTAACTGAAGAATGGGCTCTACTCAGCAGAATTTGTACCACAATAAATACTTGTTCAAAGAAAGAATGGAAAGAGAAAGTCTCTGGATTGATCAGAGGTCAGCTAGTGGTCCTATCTTTTAATAGAAAGGAGAATCAGGGACCCCTGGGTGGCTCAGCAGTTGAACACCTGCCTTCAGCCCAGAGCATGATCCTGGAGTCCCAGGATCGAGTCCCACATTGGCTCCCACCATGGAGCCTGCTTCTCTCTCTGCCTATGTCTCTGTCTCTCTCTTTGTCTCTCATGAATAAATAAATAAAATCTTAAAAAAAAAAAAAAAAGAAAATCATATGGTTAAACTTAAAACTCATGTGCAAATGGAGGGTTTGTAAGCTCTAATAGCTAATGAATGGCTACTTTTGCTTTTTGAAGTATAGTCAACACACAATGTTATGTTTTAGATGTACGTCATAGTGATTCAAAATGCATGGGTATTTTAACAGCTAGTTAGTGAAGACTGAGGCATAATAAACCACAGGGGTCAAAGGAAATTACCAGTAACTGGATTTAAAGAGGTACCACTAACACTCTGAGGGTAAATAAATACTGATCTTCTCTTGTTGGTTTTGTGATAAACATTTTGTCAACTGCTATTTATTCTAGGATTTAACATTAACTTCCTTTTTGTCAAATGCAGTGTTTTTTGTTTTTTCCACCAGTGTTCATCCTCCTCGATCTTTTGTTATCTTTTGGACAGTATTGCACAACGCCCCCTCTTGAAATCCTCTCTGCCCTTGTTTCTGTGACCTGCCCTTCCAATTCAGTTGCGTTTTAACCAGTATTTATTGATCATCTGCGATGTGCCAGACACTGGACTATCACCATTCATTTATTAACTCATTCGTCAACATTCATTGAGATCCTACTCGATACTGGGCCCTGTGCCAGTAACTGAGATACAAAGATGGACAAGATACAATCTTGATATAAAGAGCTGCAAAGTCCAGTGAAGGAGAGGCTGAGGATCATGGAATGACAAGGCTACAATAGAAGTACAAAGTCAGAGGCTGTGGCCCCAGAGAAAGAATCAGTTGTGGGAGGGGAATATGGTGCATTACACAGTGGCACCATGGTAAAACTTCAATAGATATTGTCAAAGGAACACAAAACCTTCCAGACAGAGTGACTAGTATGGATAGGGGATCTTTAGGGAGCCCTAATGGCTAAAGTAGTGATTTTCAAATCAGGGGGCCAGAATATCAGGTTCTCTGGAAGGGGTGATAATGGGGATAATGTTTACCTGAAAGAGATCTTTTTTTTTCTTTTTCTTTTTTTAGATTTTATTTATTTATTCATGAGAGACCCAAAGAGAGAGAGAGAGAGGCAGAGACACAGGCAGAGGGAGAAGCAGACTCCATGCAGGGAGCCCGATGTGGGACTCTATCCCGGATCTCCACATCAGGCCCCAGGCTGAAGGCAGTGCTAAACTGCTGAGCCACCCTGGCTGCCCTGAAAGAGATCTTTTTTTCCTACTGTTACTAAATAATAACACTGTTAAATTTATCAGTAAACTGATAAATTTTATGGGCATGCATATTTAAAACCACATTATATAAATTATTAATTTACATGCTCAGTTTTATACATTTTAATTTTTTAAAATTTTTATTTATTTATGATAGTCACACATAGAGAGGCAGAGCCATAGGCAGAGGGAGAAGCAGGCTCCATGCACCGGGAGCCCGATGTGGGATTCGATCCTGGGTCTCCAGGATCGCGCCCTGGGCCAAAGGCAGGCGCTAAACCGCTGCGCCACCCAGGGATCCCAATTTTATACATTTATATATTAACAGTGAGAATAAAATTACTGTTTTCATAATACAAATTGCAAAGCTGGTAGAAAAGTTTAGAAGATACAAAGGTTCTGCAACAAAGCCACTATCCTCTGAAGGGTACTGGTGAGATTTTTATGTTTAACAAAAGGGGGAGCAGAATATTGGGTTGCCAAGGACTGTATCCGGTAGGCGAGGGTTTGTCAACCAGAATCAGAATCCCCTGGCGGGGGGGGGGGGGGGGGGGTTTCCATTTTCTTTTTTAAGAGATTTTTAAATTTATTTTGAGAGAGAGAGCATGAGAATGTGTGAATTGTAGTAGCAGAGAGGGACAAGCAGACTCCCCACTGAGCAGAGATCATGACCTGACCTGAAATCAAGAGAGTTGTTGGCCCAACTGACTGAGTCACCCAATACCCCTGGAGGGGGTGGGTCTCATTTTCAAAAGCAAATTCCTGGGCCCTACCTATATTAGGGTTCTCCAGAGAAACGGAACCACTAGGGTATAGATAGGTTGAGACATAGACAAGTCCCGAGATCTGCACTGGGCAGGTTGGGGACCCAAAGAGGGTCGAATCAGAAGGCAGGAAGAGACCCAACGTTCCAGTTCAATGAGCCAGGCAGGAGTTACTGCTCTTTACTCAGCCTTTTTGTTCTATTCAGGTCTTTGACCAATCGAATAAGGACCCCTCACATGAGGAGGAGGCAGTCAGTCTGCTTTTCTCTGGCTACTCACTCAAATGTTAATCTCCTGAAACACCCAGAATGTTTGACAGCAGGTCCTTCGCACCCTATGGTCCTTCCACTTCACCATACAGTGCATACTGAAATTTGAGACCTTTGCAGGTCACTTGGAATCCTGGAAGGTTTTCAAGACGGGAAGCGATTTGATAATATTATCTGGGAACCATTTACAAAGGGATCCCTGGCTTTTGGGTGGGAGGTGAAGGGTGGTGGGAGAGGGAAGGTGAGATGGGATACAGTGAGGTAGAACCAGATTGGAGATCAGGACGCAGTGGTGAGAAAGCGTCTTCTCTACAGTGCTGAGGACTCCTGTTCCCCTCCCTGTTGCTACATTACAAATGACCCCAGTGCTTAGCTTAAATAATAGCAGATCAGGAATTTGAGAAGGACAGCCCTGGGCAGTTGAAGCTTGCAATGTCCTCTTGTTGCACTTAGATGTTGGGTGAGGCTTTTGTCACCTCCTTCTGACTGGGACCCACAGGAGGTCATTCATATGGGTGACATTCGACACTACCTCTCTAGCATAGTAGTCTGACTTCTTCCATGGCATCAGGCTTCACTGCAAGAGAAACAGGCAGGAGCTTTTTCTGGACCTAGGCCCAGAAGTCACACAGCATCACATCTACTTTCTTTCTTAGTCAAAGCAGTCCCGAGCCTGCCCAGATTCAAGGGGAGGGCAATTAGTCCCCACCTTTTGATGTGGGCAGCAGCCAGGTCCCAGTGTAGAAGAGCATGTGAGATGGGAGATACCGCAGCGATCTCTGGAAGATACGTTCTGACATAGCTCCCAAGCCCACCTCTTTTGTCCTGACCTGCTTACTCCTTTTTTTGTTTGTTTTTTTTAAGATCTAAAAAATGTATTTATTCATGAGAGACATAGGCAGAGGGAGAATCAGGCTCCCTGTGAGGAGCCTAATGAAGGACTCGATCCTAGGACCCCAGGGTCACGACCTGAGCCGAAGGTAGATGCTCAACCTCTGAGCCACCCGGGTGCCCCTACTCCTGTTTTATATACAAAACCTCCCACAAGATAACTCCACCTGGATGTCTCGTATTAACTGAAACTCCAGTCTAAAAATTTATCACAAAACTATCTCAATAATCTTTTTATTTTGTTATTGTGATAACCTTAAAAAGCACATAATAGACTACTCCTTTTCTTTCTCTAAAGATAACTTGCTACACACTCCTATCTTTTCTTCCTTCTTCACATTGGCTCTTGAATTCTCTTCATCCCCTGCCATCACCCGGTCTGATCCCTCCTCACCCCTTGGCCTTTGCTGCTCTTCCCACCTCCATCCCTTCCCTTGTTCCTATCCATTTACATATCCCAGCCTGGTTAGTGTTGCCCGAGTCCCACACCGCACTTTCCTCCTCCATATTCTGGAGTGGCCTCTAATGGAAGTCCACTCATCTTGCTTTCTGCCAATGAGTCCCCTGGAAAGTGAACTGTGAAACAGTATAATTGAGCATGCAAGGTGTTTCTCCAGGATTGACTTTGAGATGGACACCTGCCGAAGGGAAGGTGTTGTGCCCAAGATTGCGAATCCGAGAAACCACCAAGGAGCCGACACTGATGCAAGTACACGAGAGTTTATTTACAAGCTTGAGCTTGGGTCCAAGTATACTCCACACAGCAGAGCAGGGGCTTGGACCCTGAAGTGGGTTACAGCTGGTTTTTTATGGGCTGGTCTAGGGGATTTTCAGAAGGGGTGGAGGAAATTTTTTTTTTTTTTCCTTTCCAATATGGGGAAAGGGTGGGGGAGTTTCTTAAGATCTGATATGGGATTCTCTGCCGAGGGCATTCTGAGCTTTATTGTCTTTCCGATATGGGATTCCCTGCCTAGGACATTCTGCAGTTTTTCCTGTAAAGTTCAGCTCTTATTCCCAGGGGCCTAAGATGGCTGTACTTGTGCTAATGCTAAACTTGAGGTGGCATGGCCTTAATTTTTCTCAGCCTCCACAAAGGGAACAAGGATTGGGAAGAAGAAGAGGTGGAGATGGAATCAGACCTGGCAACAGCTGTAGCCAACCCCATGGGGAGCTCTGGAATTAAAAATCACACTAGTTGGTGGCCTTCAGTGTTGTCCCAAGATGGGCTTGGAGGCTAGTCCTTGACATTTCTGCACTGTTCTATGATTAGGTAGGCCACAGTGGGCAGGAGCATCTCTCAGCACTTGGGGGACCCCCTGAATTAGCTGACAACAGCAGGTGTCTTCCCACAGCATTCCTGGGGAAGTCTTTCAGGCCCCAGAGCACACCCCACCCCCATCCCCCTGCTTCTTTAATCACATCCTCAGTGCCCACCCTCTTGGTATTCTCAGGCTCACCTTCAAGTCCTTATTTCATTTGACCCTCAACCAACTGCAGTCCAGCTAGGTTAGACACTCTGGGGGGTAAAGAGCGCAGGCATGCCTCTCTTCCCAGATTTTCAGCACAGAGATAACTACGTTTCATCCATAGTCCAAGCTCAAGAGATGCTTGGCGACCTGTTAAACCAGAGTCTCTGATTAATGTAGAGATTGCTCAGCATGTACTGATTCCATTTTCCATTCTCGGGGCAGAAACAAACCACCGCCTGGTCGTCTTCCTGGGGAGAAGAAAGGTAAAACCCACGCTGGCCACCCAGAACTTGCTGTGCCAGATCTGGAGGGGGACCCCAGGGCCTAGATACCAACCTCACTTTGCCTTGAGCAAAGTCCTCTCCCATCCCTTTCTTCCTCCCCACACAGCAGAGCCAGGGATCTTTCTGGTCTCACAGGGTGCTACATACATTTAACTAATTAATGGCTATAAAGTGTTGCCCAAGTGCCAAGTGTAATTATGGTGACCAATTATTTTTGCCTGGAGAGGCAGCATTCCAGCCATTGTTGAGGGACAGAGATAAAAGATGGTGTGTTTTCTGGGGGCCCTGGAGAACCCGGGCTGTTTTCCTGCCCTTGGGCAATCAGGAACCTGGATATGGCTTTCTTCTACTTTTCATTGTAGCTTCTTTACTGCTACAAGGAGAGGGAAGTACTGGGGGCCAGAAACCACCAGCACGATGTGGCTTTGATGTACTTGGGTTCTGAGGACCACACATAGCAACACCTCTCTCCGGACCCCAGAGAGCTTATGGACAAGACTCACTTGGGGTTTTCCCGCCACATCCCAGTGTCTTCAATTTAACAAGAGCCTCCACAACGATAATAATAACTTAAAAATTAAACCACTTTGGGGCCCCCTAAATGGAAGTTTCCATGTGACTTCTCTATTTAGAGTTCTGCTTCTCCCTCCGGGTAGATTTTATAAATAAGCATTGGGAATGCAGAACAGAATTCAATTTCCATATTGATTCTCTTTCTCTTTTCACATAAGAAACACCAAGTAATTTCATACCTGTGACCTTTCTCCGTGAAGGTTTGTTGAGTCAGATAGAAAAGTAGAAAACTAAATAGGAAAGAAAGAAAAGGAGGAAACGAAAGTAGGGTAACAACTTAAGCAATGTATTTAGAAAGAAACTCGATTCTGTCTTGGGCCTTGAGATATACAGAGCCATCCTTGTATCCTCACTTGGCGTAGCTGAAGTCCTAGGCTAATGGTAGTTAACACTGGTTGCACACTTGCCGTGTGCCAAGCATGTTCTAAGGTGCTTTATAGGCATCATCTCATTTACTTTTCATGTTAACCCTGGAAGTAGATACTATTTAAAAAAAATAATAAAGATGTAATTTATTTAGTTGAAAGTGAGAGAGTGGGAAAGAATCTCTAAGCGGACTTCCTGCTGAGCCTAGAGCCTGACATGAGACTTGATCCCACCACCTCAAAATCACCCGAACCAAAACCAAGAATTAGATGCCCAGCTGACTAAGCCACACAGGCGCCCCTGGAAGTAATACTATTCATCCATTTTGCAGAGTAGAAACTGAGGCCTGTAGGAATTAAGTACTCCAAGTGTCAGTCCGACACCATAGCCTGGACTCCTAACAATGTCACTCTGGGCAACACCATAAATGTGTATGAAAATGTCATTTTTATCAAGGAAAGCCAGGGCACGGTAAGGTCCTGGGATGAAGATTCTCTCATGCCGGCTCATTCTGGACACCTAAAAAGCAGCATGTCCTACCCTGTTCACCCACTCAGGGATGACACAGTCTCATATGTTTTCTTGGTCACGTCTAGATCTCTCAGTTTCTTCTAGGAGGAAGGAAGGAAGTACTGAACCTCTTTTCTCTGAATGAAATCTGAGTCCATGTCCAGTATTTATACTCACTCAGAAGTAATCTTTAAAAGATGTTTTTTCAGGGCACCTGGGTGGTTCAGTGGTTGAGCATCTGCTTTTGGCTCAGGGCGTGATCCTGGAGACCCGGGATCAAGTCCCACGTCCGGCTTCCTGCAAGGAGCCTGTTTCTCCCTCTGCCTGTGTCTCTGCCTCTCTCTCTCTCATGAATAAATAAATAAAATCTTTTAAAAATAAAAAATAAGATGTTTTTTCATATGAAGAACTTTCATGTATGCACCTAAGGGTTGTATACCTTCTCCCCTGCCAGCCTAGGACAGTCCCTGTCCCCATGATGTACTCTCAGAGCATGCTAGACTTTTCCTTCAGAGTGCTTATCATACTATGGAACCGTATACTGGCATAACTATTTGTATCACTCTGCCTCACCAGACTGTAAGCTCCATGGGGGCAGCGATTGGATCTGTGCAGCATCCCGGGGGCCTAGTACAATGCCTGGTACAGAATAGGTATCCAGAGACTTCTGGAGGAATAAAAGATGCTCTCCATGGCACAATTTGTTTCTGAGAAAGTGCTCTGTGGCAAACCTTCTTCTCTGAAACTTTTAAAGATCCAGTGAAATTTGCAGACAAAATCAGAAGTTTTCAACACACGATGACAATCATTTTTGAAATGAGAGTAATGGCCAGCTTTCTACTATGGTCAGGAATATTGGTTCTGGAAACAGAGGCTCTGGTTCTTGTCCTCTGACTTGGAATACTACTCACAGCATGATGATGGTCCAGTGTTTTAATTTTTCAGTGTGGGGCAGCCCAGGTGGCTCAGCGGTTTCACGCTACCTTCAGTCCAGGTTGTGATCCTGGGGTCTTGGGATCAAGTACTGTGTCAGGCTCCCTGTATGGAGCCTGCTTCTCCCTCTGCCTGTGTCTCTGTCTCTGTCTCTCTCTCTCTCTGTGTCTCATGAATAAATAAAATTTAAAAACCTTTAAAAAAATTCTCTGTGTGTCCATTTCCTCCTAGATAGAACGGGGCCAATGCCCACATCAAAGCAACGATGTAGAAGTTAAATGAGTTACAAATGAATGTTCAGAACTGCAACTGCTGCGTGGACATCCATAAATGTTGGCTGTTACTGTCAATGTTGGCCTTACCTTAGAACTCATATAGATTTTTATACTGCAGGTATGTGTCATTCCTAAAAATTCGCAGGATATGAAAGCAAATTGAGGCCAGTTATAAAGGTATCTGAACCCTAAGTCCCTGCTGTCGAGTTGCCCTATGAGGCCAAAGAGCACGTCTCCCAACCCCAGCCTCCAAGGGTCATTTGTTTTATTGCATTTGTTCCATGGTTGCCAGAAGCAGGGAATTCCTGGTTTTCCAAGGCCTCTGGTTGAGCTTAGAGATTCGTGCTTGCCCTACCACCTAGTTGGAGGAGATGCCTTAATTCAGGGAACTTGCTCCGTGAAGGGAGTGGGTCTCCCTGAAAGTCATCCAAGTGGGACCATCACCCTCCCCTCCGCAGCCCTGCCCATTCTCTCTTCTGCTCCAGGACTTTCTTTCTAATTGCTTTGCTTTAATTCACCCTTTAGATTTTGGCCCCAGGCATCTCCAATGGCCAAGTTTTCTGACTAACAGAAATTCACTGCTTTGAGCACTTCACAAAAATGTTGACTCAAAAACCCACAAAAACACAATAGGGTAGGCGCTAGCATTACCTCCATTTTACAGATGATGGCGCGGAGAGGACAAGAGGTTGGCTGACCTCCCCAAGGTCACTCAGCCAGGAGGTGGGAAGCCAGTGCTTGAAGCAGGCTCTGGGCCTTGCCATACCACACTGCCTCTGAAGGAGGGTCTCCCCACCCTGCCCCGGGGGAGCTCTCCTTGAACATTCTCCACCAGGTCTTGGGTCCTGGAAGAGAAACAAAGATGTGAGCTGGATCGTATGGGTTGCCATGCTGGATTTTCGACTTATAGCCCTGGGAAGAAATGGGAATAACAATAGTAATAGTAATACATATATATTTTTTAAAGATTTTATTTATTCATGAGAGACACACGGAGAGAGGTAGAAGGAGAAGCAGGCTCCTCACAGGGAGCCTGATGTGGGACTGGATCCCAGGACTGTGCCAAAGGTAGACGATCAACCACTGAGCCACCACTGGGCTCACCCATATGAGCCCCTTTTATGGTTGTTTTGAGCATTAACTTGCACATTAAGCACTTAGAACAGTGCCTGGCAAATAGCCCTCAATGCTTTTTCCTGCCTTTTTTGGGGAGTCCCATACATTCTCAGGAGACCGAAGCAGCAATGAATGCCTTTTTTTTTTTTTTTTTTTTTTTCCCCAATGAATGCTTTTGTAGAAAGAATGGTAAACTTGGAGTCAGGAGATAAGGTCTGTGCAAGCCAGCTTTTGCCTACTGTATGGTCACATGTACAGCATTTTTCTTGTCTGAGGCCTCACTTTTCTCATCCCAAGATGGGTATGAAAATAATTTCATTCCGCCCAGACAGTGCCTGTAAAAGAGCATTGCAAATTCTAAATCTAAAACACCATGGCAGCAGTGATTAAAGAATTGTCCCATTTTGTTACTGTGGCTTCTGCTAGGAGAGGGCAGGCTGTTGCCTTTCAGACAGTCTTCAGACTAAAAGGACCTCTGCTTTTTAGACTTCTACCACTGGAGGTTCATTCTCCCACTGGAGAGTCTCCTGGGCTTTTTGGTTTTCAAGACTCCCTTATTAAGGAAGTCCGAGAAAGTGGAGAGGCCAGTGTGTCTTGGGGGAGAGAAGTCCCAGGGACGTGACTGCTGTCTTGAAGGAACTGACAGGGTCTCATGGTGTGAAGAGATCAGACTTCGAGTCGCTTACCCAAGAGGCAGGAAGTACAAGTGACAAGAGGCAGCTTTGGTGTCAAAAAGAAAGGAAGAGCATTCTTTTTAATATGTCTCCCATGGGACGCCTGGGTGGTTCAGCCCTTGAGCGCCTGCCTTCAGCTCAGGGCATGATTCCCAGATCCTGAGATCAAGTCCCGTGACGGGCTCCCTGTGAGGAGCCCGCTTCTCCCTCTGCCTGGGTCTCTGCCTCTCTCTGTGTATCTCTCATGAGTAGATAAATAAAATCATTTTTAAAAAATGAATATAGCTCTCAGAATGTGGAAAAGTCTGCCCCGAGAGTTCCCTGTCAGTAGAGGCATTCAAGCCAACTTGAGACCATTCAGTGGGGAATGGGACAGAGGGCCCTGTGGTGAGGTAGGAGGGGGGAACCTAGTGGAGTGGAGCCTGGGAATTCTAGTTGGTCCTAGGAGGGCGGCTCGCCCGGAGGTCCTGAAGGAGGGCCCGGAGGGAAAGGACTGCCAGAGGGGCCGCTGTAGGCGCCCGGGCTGTAGGAGCCCAAGCCGTAGGAGCCCAGGCTGTAGGAGGCCGGGCCGTAGGAGCCCGCAGCTGCTCGCAGTCGTTGGCGAGGGTGGAGCAAAGCCCCGGCCCGGGAGCCGCCCGCCGCGCCCCGCGGAGCCTCTGGCCCGGCGACCGGCAGGGGGCAGGAGAGACCGCGGGTGCCGGGCGCGTCCGCTGGGGGAACCGGGTCACTCGGTCCGCCGGCGGCCGGCGTCCCGGGGTGCGCGGCCTCCGCTTGCGACAGGAGGGCTCGGGGCCTGCACGGGGCGCCCTGGGCCCCCTGGGGCGGGCGAGGCGGCCGGGCCGGGCCGGGGCCGGCGCAGCGAGCAGCCGTGACCCCCTGGGCGCCCAGCCCCGGGGCTGCGTTCGCAGGCGGCGGCGCGAGCTCAGGGCGCGGGTGCTCGGGGCCGGGTGCGCAGTCACACCTGCCTGCGGCCCGCTCGGGCCACGTAGGCGTTGCAGGACCTCGGCCCCCTTCTCCCGAGCTGGCGGCGGTATTGCGGAGATGCAGCCCGAGTGCTGGGAGCGTGCGGGGCCTCTGCCGCGGGGAGGGCATGGCTGCGGGGGGCTTCGGGGGGCCTGCAGGGGGGCCGCCTCGGGACCCGCCCACCACTTCTCTCACTGCACCCTGCTCGTGGGCGAGTCCAGAGCCTGGGGAAAGCAGGTCTGCCGCCCGCAGGCTGCCGCCTCTTGAGGCCTTTGAGGGCTGAGAAGCAGGGAGGTTGGAACAGGCCTGGAAGGCCAGGCGTCCGGAGGATAGAATGCGGAAGGAGCCCCTCCTGAAACTCCAGCTACTCCTGGGACCTTAGGAGGCCGTGTGTTTTCTCCACTCGCCTGCAGCAAGGCCCCTTCCTGCCGCCCCTTCCTCTCCAGTACAGGGAGAGGGTGCTGGTGCTTCTGCAGGCCTAAAGCTTGCTGCCTCTTAATGAGGAAGGAATCTTGGAGAACTAATTTGAAACCCCAGCTTTACTGATTAAAAACAAAAGACCAAAACCCTGAGGCTCAGAAAACAGTGGGGCAGGGAAAGGAAAGTTCTTATCCTTGTCAATTGCTTCTAGAATCTTCATCCATCACTGTTTGGAAAAAGTGGCTGGATCCCCTATAGTGAGCTGCCCAAATCTAGGAGTCTCTTCCTCTCCCTGAGGATTTCCCTTTGCCCACATCCTCCCTACTTCACCTCTGGCCACTTCTTACATTATCCAGCCTCAGGTGTGAGGCAGAGTGACTTCTCCCAGCCGCAGGGAGATCTTTCTTTCAGATTTTATTTTTTTTATTTTAGAGACAGAGAGAAAGAGAGAGAGAACAGGGGGAGGGGCAGAGGGAAAAAGGATAATATTAAACAGACTCCTTGTTGAACACAGAGCCTGACATGGGGCTTGGTCCCAGGACCCCGACACCATGACCCCAGTCAAAACCAAGTCGGATACTTAACTGCCTGAGCCACCCAGGCGCCCCGCAGCCAGTGGTTCTGAGGTTGGGGAGGACTGAGCAGCATAATGTGATAAAACTAACTGATTCCAGTAGGAATCCCAGCACTGCTATGTGCTGGCTGTGAGACCTTGGGCAAAATATTTCCTATCCCAAGCCTCAGTTTTCTCCTCTGTAAAATGGGGACAGCGTAGTATTTTCCTTATAGCTACTATTCCTTCCAGTTCCTTCTAATCTGAGCTAGGAAGGGAAAATAAACTCAACAGCCTTCCTTTTCCTTGGGAGAGCTCAACAGCAGGACCCCAAAGGAGAGGGGTGGGAGCCAAAAGCTGGGATCTTCTAGTCCAGCCACTAGGAGCTTTGGGGTGGCTGAAATAGCCCAGGACTGTGGCCCAGCCCATCTCTCCCCGCACAGTGCAGTGTGACTGGATCCTGGTTGCAGTGCCTCTTTGCCCCTTAGTATCCTCCTCCGGGCGATGGCGAGGTTGAGCGCAGTGAGCTCCAGGGTCCCTGCAGCCCTGGGCCCCCTGACACTCGCAGCCGCAGAGCCCGGCCCTCGTTCTTTGGGCTGCAGCCCGGGGCTCACACAGCCACTGCAGCTATGGAGGCAGCACTTGGCTACGCTCTGGCCCACTTCCCAGAGGAGGTCACTCGGCCCCAGGGAAGTCCCTGGTTTGCTGGTTTAGATGCTGTGAAGGGCCAGGCAACAGAGACTTTGGCCTATTGGCATCTGGTTCCAGCCAAAGCTTTTCAGGCAAGGAGGAGGAGGAGCTGTGGGGTTGGCAGAAGCCGTGAAAAAAACAGACTGGAGCTCGCAGTCTGCGGCCTTGCTTTGAAACCCACAGCTTCAGGGCGCCCGGGTGGCCCAGTCAGGTAAGCGTAGGCCTTGGCTCAGGTCGTGATCCCGGCGTCCTGGGTGGAGCCCCACTCTGGGCTCCCTGCTTAGCTGGGAGGCTGCTTCTCCCTCTGCCCCCCACCCCCGCTTGTGCTCTCTCTCTCTCTCCCTCTCTCTAAAATAAATAAATACGATCCCGAAATCCACAGCCTCGGCCACCTGGGAAACAGGAAGGCTCAAAAAGAAACAATGGCCAGCGGCCCAGGGTAAGTCTCCCAATTTGAAAAGTCCTGGTTAAGGGATGGATTCCATGTGAGGGGAGGGGTCCTGGCAGGAGGAGGCTCTGCCGAAGCAAACAGGCAGGGGTCAAAGCAGGCACCCCTCGCTGACTCAGGCGGTCTGCAAGCAGTGGTCAGGGTGTCCTCTGTGTGAGGCGGGGTGCCAGCGGAGGGGTCACACAGGCCTGGCTTGCGGGGCTCTGTGATCTACGAAGCATGCATGTGGCGTGGACCGAGCCTCATGGGGGGGGCGGGGGGGCTCCAAGGGCTCCCAGGAGGCTGCTCAGCGCTTCAGCTTGGACGAGTCAGGTCTCTGCCCTTGGGCGGTGAGTCCTGCTGAACGCCCGCCTCATTCATCCAGGGCTACACGTGCCAGGCACACCGGCCTCCGCAAAGTCAGAGTCATGCGGTGACCTGTTGGCTGTTGCAATAGCTGTCTGGGGTCACCGGAGGCCGGGGTGATTGTGGTCATTCTGGTTTGCAGATACGCAAGGACCAGTCAGGAGTGCCTCACCCAGGTTGGCCAACTTCTGAGGCGTGTCCAACTACTTCCAGTCTTGTGTCCGTTCCAGTAAGATCCCGGCTCCCACAGTCCTCCTATTGCCTTGTAGCAAGGATGAGTAACACCCCCCACCCCCATCCTATGCAGACTGGGCAGATTTTGCCAGAAATGTAGACATTTCCAGGGAAAATCGGCTACTCTTGTTGCCTGTCCTCACAGTAAATGAAGAGGTAGCTTAGCAGTTGCTGGATGGGCAGGAGATGCTCGGTTGCCCTCTCCTTCCATGGACACTTCAGCTTGGGACTGATGCCCTCCAACTCCACAACCCCCACAATGCCACCTTGATGCCTCCACTGACACTTGGCAGCTCCACTCCAGGACTCCTTGGTGACTCGTGTGGAGGAAAACCATGGCCTTGCAGAGCCAGGGAGAGCCCACTGGAGTCCCGGTGAAGGCCTCTCAGTAACCAGATAACCTTGAGCAAATTTTGGAACCCTCTGAATCTGGGCCCCCTCATCTGTTGAAACGATGAAAACCAATCAGGCTAAATCAAATGAACAGCTTGGTTCTGAGAATTGAATGAGTTAGCCTGTGTGAAGCCTCCTAACTCTAAGAAAATATTTAATACTATTCTTCATGGGGTAGGGGTGGGGGGACCTTGTGGCAAGAAGAAAGGTTATGGGAATGACAATCTCTGAGCACTTAAAGATATGCCAGTTGCTATGCTCAATCCTTTTTTTATACTGTGTTATCTCAGTTAAGCTTCCCAACGCTGCTATGAGGCAGGTAGTATGAATCTCCCCTTTTTTTATTTTTTATTTTTTTTAAAGATTTTATTTATTTATTCATGAGAGACACAGAGAGAGAAAAAGAGAGAGAGAGAGAGGCAGAGACACAGGCAGAGGGAGAAGCAGGCTCCATGCAGGGAGCCCGATGTGGGACTCGATCCTGGGACTCCAGGATCACACCCTGGCTGAAGGCGGCGCTAAACCACTGAGCCCCCCGGGCTGCCCAATCTCCCCCTTTTTATTTTTTTTTTATTTTTTTTTTAAACTTTTTTTTTTAAATTTTTATTTTATTTATGATAGTCGCACAGAGAGAGAGAGAGAGAAGCAGATAGGCAGAGGGAGAAGCAGGCTCCATGCACCGGGAGCCTGACGTGGGATTCAATCCCGGGTCTCCAGGATCGCGCCCTGGGCCAAAGGCAGGCGCCAAACCGCTGCGCCACCCAGGGATGATCTCCCCCTTTTTAAAAAAAGATTTTATTTATTTATTCCTGAGAGAGGCAGAGACACAGGCAGAGGGAGAAGCAAGCTCCTTGCAAGGAGGCTGATGCAGGACTCGATCCCAGGACCCCAGGATCACTACCTGAGCCAAAGGCAGACTCTCAACCACTGAGCCACTCAGGGGCCCCTGAAGCTCCCCATTTTGCAGATAGAGTAACTGAGGCTCTAAGATGTTAGGTTACTAGCCCAAGGTCATAGTGATCAAAAGGCTGACACAGAGCCTAAGAGCTAAACATCTCAGATTCTCTGCTATAATTTCCACTTTCCGGCAGGGACTTCAAGGTTCTTCCCTGAAATATATTCTCATTCTATCTTTGGGGTTTTGTTTTGATAAGCAAGACCTTCCTGAAAGGGCTTTACGTCCCTCATGCTAATAGTTACTCCTTCTGAGTGTTCAGAGAACTGTGGTTATGTTTATCCCTTACACTTTCCATGTGTTGTGTGTATTTACACGTCTGTCTCTGGCACTAAGGGGACTCCCTTTGAGGCCACAGAGTCTCATCTTATTTTTCTTTGTTTCTTTGCCAAATGACTCTTACCCAACATGCTTTGCCATGCCTCAGGCTTTTGGTAAATGTTTGTTGACTTGAGGTGTGTGTGTGTGTGTTAGGCAGTAGAGTAGAGAGTAGAGTAGAGAGCATGACAGACCTGGGTCAGAATCCTTACTCCCCCTGACTATGTGACCCTGGGCAAGTCACCCAGCCTCTCTGGGCCTCCCTCAGTGTCCTCCGCTCTAAAATGGGAGTATAGTACCACCCATCACGGTGTATTGTGAGGATGAAAAAAAGGCACACAAAGCATTTGCACCCATCACGGTATATTGTGAGGATGAAAAAAAGACACACAAAGCATTTGCACAGTGCCTGGCACATATCCTGCCCTCAGCAAACGATCCATCTTATGACACAAAGGGGTGGAGACTGGACAAGCTGGATGGTGGTGACGCGGAAGATGGAGGTAGCGCTGGGAGACGTGCAGAACCGAGGATGCTGCTAACCACCAAACTTGCTTACTTCTCAGGGCATGATGGAATGGAGATAAAGTAAAAGGAAAGAGATATTTTAAGGAAAGTTCAGTAAATGGAGAGAAGCCAACAAAATGAGTGTAAGCTGGGATGAGGGGGGAAGGAACTGGCTCAAAGCAGGACGAGCCTGCAGCCGCGGCCCAGACACTGTCCAGGGTGGAAGGGCGGGCCTGGGGAAGGGAGAGATGTGCCCCCCCCAACCAGAGGAAGAAAAAGGGTGGGGGGTGGTGGTGGCTGGAGGGTGACATCGCACTAGGGTGGCTGTGGAAGGAGCAGTTTCTGTCTCGAGCCAAAAGGAGGATCCGAAAGCCAAAAAGGATGAATAATCCAGGCTTTGGGCTCAAGGCGGGAGGCAGCTGTTCATTTATGGCTTGATGAACACTTAACTAAGTCTCTCCAGCAAGTTTAAGAAATGCCCTCTAACAGTTTGGCCCGAGAGAGACGTCTTTAGCCGGAGCACGTCTTTAGCCAGAGCACGTGCCTCACTGAGGACCCCCCCCCCCCCCCCGCCCCGCAGGTGGGAGCAGAGAGCAAGGGAAGTGAGGTGCCCAGGCCTCCAGGGCCAGTCTGGAGAGGACCACCTGCCAGCCCTGGGGTGAGGCAGAGAAAGTTGCCAGACAGTGTGAGGCAGGCTTTCTGTTGCCAGACTCTGGGCCTCTTTGTAGACTCAAGCAGGGCCTTTCTAGGCTTCAAATCCAATCTCTGCAA
This sequence comes from Canis lupus familiaris, assembly GCF_011100685.1. Classification (NCBI taxonomy): domain Eukaryota; kingdom Metazoa; phylum Chordata; class Mammalia; order Carnivora; family Canidae; genus Canis; species Canis lupus. The sequence continues at coordinate 42,137,728 of NC_049227.1, forward strand.
CTTAAATCGAAATTTGCTGACACAGGAGAGGCGGTGGGGGTAGGGGCAGTGCGGAGGGGTTCCACCTGCAGGAGGTTAGGGGAGGGAAGGAAGGCTGAGGTTAGGGGCCTCTTTCCTGTAATGCATAACCGAGGTACTGCTCTCAGCTGGGGCCCCTGCTCTTTCCTGTGACCGTCACTCAGCTGTTTGTCCGCAGGGAGACAGGAAGAAGCTTGCCAAGTGACGGCAGCCAAGTCATTAACCAGCCTGCAGGGGCAGAAATGGTCTTTCTGGCCTCGGCGACGGAGAGGGAGTGTCCAAAGCAATTTGCGGGCTAACTTGAAAGGTGACGTGGGCAGGGAAGTGGCCGGGGCGGCGCGAGTTCCTTCATCCACGGAGCCTTGAGGCGGACGTGCCCTGCCTGTTATCCAGAAGAGCGCCAGGAGTCAGGAGCCCAGAGGAGCCTCTCCGGCCAGGTGTGAGGAGAGCCTGTGGATGGATGTGTGCCTGCGTGAATGCACCTGGTCTCCTGGCTCTCCCCACTCCAACGCAGGCCCGGGGTGGGAGTGGGGGGGCTTCTGCTCTAGGCACTCACTCAGGGATGCGGGCAGCCCCCTTTGCCATCTTCAGCACGAGGCTGCCCTGCACTCCAACCTCCAGCTGATGGGGAAAGAACTAGAGCCTGCACCCGGGATGTGCTTCTGATCAGGCCCGGAAGCAGAGCACATCACCCCATTGCCACTGGCCAGAGCTCATTCCCAAGGACACGACTACATTGCGAGGCAGTCTGGGAAATGAAGCCTAGCTCTGTGCCCAGGAGACACAGAATGGATTTGGTGATCTGCCACATGCCCCAAATCACACAGGACATTTGGTGATTGAGGATGGGGAAGAGGCCCCTGAGGAATAAACGGATCAAAGAGCTATGGAGGGCTTTGGGCAGTATCCCACCTTGGGTGGCCTTAACAGATGCCCCCTTCTATAGCCTCAGGAGCTGGGGGCCGGAGGGGATGATTTGTTGGGGGAGCCCTGTAAGATGTAGTTTTGAGCTCAGAAGTACTAGGAAGCTCTTGGCCTGGAGCAATGGGTGCCCTGAGGGCCTAGAGAGTGCTCTGAAGAGAGGGCAAGATGAGGCTCCAGGGAGCCTTAGGTCCTGCCCAGGTCACACACCCTGCACCGCAAGACTTGTGCCCCATCTTTGTGGAAGGGGGAGTCAGGGAGCCAGAGCCCAGGAGGAGAGGCCAAGTTGGAGGTTAGTGGGCAGAAGGGGTGCCACTGCTCTGGAAGGTCAGGCCACAGTGGGAGAGCAGGGGGCCCCCCGCATCTGCTGAGGGGGGCCACAGAGAACAGGGCAAGGACAGAGAACGGGACAAGGGAACCAAGGTACTCCCTTTGTTCGTGGTGTAAGAGGGGTGGCAATTTAATTCTGATATTGTTACTTTTGGGTGTCACAGAGCTAGCCAATAGAATTTTCTGTGATGATGGCTATTTCCACCTACACTGTGCAGTGTGGTAACCACTGCCATGTGTGGCTGCTGAGCACATAAGTACTGCTACTGAGGAACAAAGGTTTAAATTGTCTTCATTTTGGGCAGCCCGGGTGGCTCAGCAGTTTAGCGCTGCCTTCAGCCCAGGGCGTGACCCTGGAGACCCGGGATCGAGTCCCACGTCAGGCTCCCTGCATGGAGCCTGCTTCTCCCTCTGCCTGTGTCTCTGCCTCTCTCTCTCTCTCTCTCTCTCTCTCTCTCTCTCTCTGTGTGTCTCTCATGAGTAAATAAATAAAAAATCTTAAAAAAAAATAGCCACCAGTGGCTAGCAGCTACCCTAGTGGACACTGCATGCATGGTTGCAGCTGAGAAGTAGGGTGTGGGCCGTCAGTAACTTTTACAGGTTCTCCTCATTCAGCGCCAACCCAGCTTTGCCCCGTAAGTGAGGCCTGGGTGGCCGGCAAGTCTAGCTCCACCCTGAGGTGTGGGTGAATTTTGGCCTCTTAGATTTTCATTTGCTTTGACCCCTGAGGGTCTGTGAGGCTGACCTGCACAGCAAGGCCTGGGGAAGAGCGAGGAGTCTGTGCACTGAGCAGCTGGGAAGCATTGCTCAATCTTTATGGTCCTAATTCTGGAGCTCTGGAAGGAGCTTGAACCCTGTGTTCTCCACCCTTGGTTTCAAGGCGTCGAGCTTTGGTCACCATTCCTCCATCTGAGGAATGGTGGTATAGGAGGGTCTGAGCTATTGAGGCCTGGCCAGCATATTCTGGAAGATACTTAGGGGCAGTGTCGCAGCTCGAGGAGGAGACATGTAATTGCATCTGCCACTCACCTGCTCCGTGCTCAGACTGTCTAAACGGGAAATGCTTTGATGCCCGCCATTCCCCTGTCCCCAGCTTCATTTTGAGCCATCAGCACTTTGTGCCTTTCAAGCACGTCCCCTCTCCTGGTTCTGAGGCCAGCTGAACCAGCTTTTCTTCGAAGACTGTTGTCAGTGTCCACCATCCTCTCATTTCAAAATATTAAAGAAATCATTATTAGACACGACTGTCTCTGTCTGTCCCCGAGGGACCCCCAGGCCCAGCGCTGCCTTGCCAGTGCTCAGAGCAACACCTGAGCCCCTGGGATCAGCTCTACGCTCAAGACTGCCCCTGCCCTCCCCTCTTGACATAGTTCTTTCTCCCATTCGTCTCTACTCTCCTCGCCTCTGGGGAGAGCTGGTTTTCATCCTCTGTGCAGGATACAATTGCCCAAAGACAATATTGGAAGGTGATGAGAGGGAGTTTATGAGAAAGAGTAGAGCACAGTGTGGCTTCAGGGCCTGCGGATTGGAGTCCAGGTGGGGTCTGGTTGCTTTCTGCCCTTACCCCTGGGGTCCACTTTTCCTTGGGCCCAAGCTTTTCTCCCAGCCTCGAAGGCTGCCCACTCTGTATGTGCCAAGTCCTGGCTTCAGCCCTACCTGAGTCCCCTACCTCTGACCTCACTAGGGCTCCCAGGCCTTCTTAGAACAGGTATAGTTTCAGCTCAGGAGAAGGCTAAGCCATGTTGCCCTGTGTAACCTCTTCCAATGGGCCCTCAGTGGCTCCCCAATAAAAGCCAGACTCCTCAGCATGACTTAGGAGGTAGGTCATAGCCTGTTCCTCTTCCAGCCCCATACACTAAAGAGGCCAGGGGGCTCCCCTTCTTGATCCCCCCAGCTCGTGCATGAGGTCTGATGGCCTGGTGGAAGGCCTGTCCCTCTGGGCATAGCCAAGATTACTCACAGCTTCCTGTGAGCTATCTAGAAGTCCACTCATTTCTCTTCTGCTCTCAGAATGCCCTCGCTGTATATCACCTTTTGGATCTGCTCCACATACCACCTCTGAAAAATATACCTTATCTCCCTACCACCAGACAGCTGGCAGTGTTCTCTCCTGATTCTGTCAAAGCACCCCTGTGAGGTTTTCTTGTTTTATCCGCACGCCAACTCTTAGCATAGCACCAGCACCCACTTGCACTCACTCTTATCATCAGGTTGAATAAAATGAAACCCACCCTGACCACCAGCCCGTGAGGCTTTCTCCCAGCCTGAAGCCAGGTTGTGGTCTGTGGCCCAGAGCTGAGAGATGGGACAATGAACGAGGGCCTACACTTGATATAGTTGAGCAAGGGCTCTTGCACAGTCTATACTAAAAGCTGACATTTCTCATGCGTGTCCTCTACCCCCAGCCCCCTCCTCTCTGAAGGATGGAGACCCAGGTGGGCTGGCAGAGTCTCTTTAACAGCGCAGATGCTCCATAAATATTTATCGGATGATTAACTCCCAGTGCTCAGCTCTCAGGATGAAGCTGAGCACAGATTAAGTTTGGTTGCTGTTGTTTTATTCTGTATTGTTTTCCGGTCTACAGGGAAGTACAAAGGCTTGTCCTAGGGACAACCATTGTAAGCCACATCTCCCTACCCACTGCCCCTTTATGCATCTATAGTCACAGATTTCAGAGCTGGGGCCAGCAGGCTCTCCCCCATCTCTGGACTGCTCTCTTGGGACCGGCTTCCCACAGCCTCCCCCGTCCCTGGGTGCAGCCAAGACGTCTTATTCATGGATGCTCCTTCTGTGCAGGGCTTTGGTGGTGGCTGCTCTTCCACCACTCTGCCACTCGCTCAGCCAGGGCCCTGCCAAGTTTCCTCCTCCACACCTGATGGTGCACCTGGCCGGGTTCTCAGCCTCCACTTGGGATTGCTTTCTGTGGTTCCAAGCCGGGCTGCTTTTCCCTCTCCTCTAAAGGAACGCTGGTGCCTGGGCCGTCAGCAACTGGCCACTCCTTTTCTTTCCCCTGGCCTCTCCCCAGGTGGATCTCCTGCAGTGATGCTGGGGCTGTCTTTAGCACAACCACACATGGCCTTCTCAAGCCTCCCTCAGGTGTGCGGTGGATTCCTTGAGAGTAGGCTCCAGGCCTAAGTATGGTTTTGTAACCTCACACATTCTCCAGTTTTGCCCTTAGGACTTTGCAGAGGATAAGCTTTAATGCTTCCTTATCGATCACTTAGAAGTGGAGGCTCAATAAGGGGTTTGTGTAACTTGGGACCTCTTCCATTAGGACAATGGGACTTGGGATCTTTTCCATTTGGGCAGCATTTTCCAAGGTGTGTTCTGTGGACTGCAGGATATTAATAGGTGTTCTAGAATTAGAGGCCCCAAGTTCAACAAAAACACATTTCTTAGTCCCTTTAATATGTTAATTTGCATTGTTATTTTCCAAGAAAATGAAAAGATGAGAAGCCTAATACACCTATAGATCAGGGCCTGCATGCACAGGACCCTAACACAGGTGCTCAGGATGGTAGAGAACATCTGCTTATCTCAGGTAAAGTGTAGAAGGTAACTGGTTAGGGTGAAGAGTAGGGTAAGAACAGCAAGCAAAGCCAACCTCACAGAGATGCCCTGTGGATCACAGGCTCACACAGCTAACGCCAGATGGGGGGCTATTAGGTGAGGGGGAGCCTGAGTCTCCTCACTGACATGGTCTTATCTCCTCCCAACCCCAGGGGGAGGTGGGCTGTCATCAATAGCTTACCCAATAAATCTTCACTCAAATCACCATAGCCCTGAACCCCACAGCCAGATTCCAGATACAGAATTTCTAACTAAGTTGCAGATCTTAGAATTTTCTAAGCCAGGGATCCCTGGGTGGCTCAGCGGTTTAACGCCTGCCTTTGGCCCAGGGCACGGTCCTGGAGTCCCAGGATCGAGTCCCACGTCAGGCTCCCTGCATGGAGCCTGCTTCTCCCTCCTCCTGTGTCTCTGCCCCTCTCTCTCTCTCTGTCTATGATAAATAAATAAATAAATCTTTAAAAAAAAAAAAAAGAATTTTCTAAGCCAGTGCTTAAAAGCAACACAGAAGGCTTTCCGTGAGGCTAGACTGGCCTTAGCCAAACCCTTTTTTCCCCTTGAACACCTCCTGGGATTGCTGTGTCTAGGAACACACCTCAGGAAATGCAGCTTAGAGGCACCACTAGCCGGTCTTTGCCGTCACGGAGGAGGCGGCATGTGGTCATCACCGGTGTTTTGTGATCCTTTTGTTTATAAAGAGCATCTGGGGGCATCTGTCCCACTGTGTGACTCTCCCAACCTTCCCCTGCATGGTGAGGCTAACCCAGCCACTGTCCCCATAGTATATAGATGAGAGAAGGCTGAGCGAGCACTGGGTGGAGAGCCCCGAGACATGCATTCGACATTCTGCTCTGCCAGCTACGGTTCGTGGGATACGTGTCTCTGACATAAGAACCTCAATCTCACGGGGTTACTGACAGAATGAAATGAAAATGTGGGCTAGAGCACTAAACCCATTAGTGCGATGCATACTGGTGGCACTCGTGCTGCGTGGCTTTTCATGATGAATAGCTACCGTTCACTGGGAGCCAGCTGGGTGCCATACATGGTTCTTGGCACTTTCTGTATGCTATTTAATGTGATCTTGCAATAACCTTGCGGGGTGGCTTCTTACAATCCCCACTCTAGATGAGAAAACTGACGTTTAGAGATGTGAAGTTTGCCCAAGTTTACATACCTACAGCGACACTCAGGAAATTTCAACTCAGTCTAATCACAAAAAGCAATCTGTAATGATGTCTGCTGACGGATGTTACTTAGACTTACCGTGATGACCATTTTGCAATACATGCTAATATCAAATCATGTTGCACACGTGAAACTGATATAATGTGTGTGCCAATCGTACCTTAATAAAAAATCCCCAAAACAGAAAACCTGAACCCAGAGCCAAATCCAAAGCCTCTGTTCCATGCTCTTTAATGTGAGGGGTTGAGATGCTAGCTCTAAAAAAAAATTCTAGGGGCACCTGGCCTGCTCAGTCGGTGGAGCGTGTGATGCTTGGTCTCGGGATTGTGAGTTCAAGCCCTGTGTTGGGTGTAGAGAAGCCAACTTACTCCACAAGTGACTGGTGTGACAAGTCTCTTTCCTCTCTGTCTCCTTCTGTTTTCCTCCTTTGGAAAGAGGAGGAAATTGCCACTATTTCCCAAGGCTGTTGCAAGAAGTAAATTGACCTAGAATATGCGAAAGCAGCTATCACAGTGTCTGGCACTTGGCAGGCACTCAATAAGTGTAGCTGAATGAGATTCTTTGTAGCTTATAATCTAGCAAGGACACACACGAACATGCTGTAGATATCCTGATTTTTAACACTGAACATAATACCAGTGATGACATCAGTTTTATAATTGTGTTTTTAAAATCAGGTGGTAAGACATGAGGGCAGGGCAGGAGCTAGCGGAATACCTAGAGGTTAAGGGCACCTGCCAGCCTGGTCAAATCCACTTACCAGCTTTAACAGCGGCCCTTAGGAAAGTTAGCTTCTCCACAGTCTTTTAAATGACAGGGTGCTTGTGGGGATTAATGAATATATGCAAAGCACTTAGAACATTGACTGGCACAGGGGTAAGTGCTATATAAGCACCACCCCCTCTCCTGCCAGCTGTCTCTCTCTCTGAACCCTTGTAACTCATAAGTGCCCAAGACAAGTTTGGATAATTTTCGTGCTTTGTTTTTGTTGTTTTAGCGTGTACATGTTTTTGTTTTTTTTTTTTTAATTTTTATTTACTTATGATAGTCACAGAGAGAGAGAGAGAGGCGCAGAGACACAGGCAGAGGGAGAAGCAGGCTCCATGCACCAGGAGCCCGATGTGGGATTCGATCCCGGGTCTCCAGGATCGTGCCCTGGGCCAAAGGCAGGCGCCAAACCGCTGCGCCACCCAGGGATCCCGCGTGTACATGTTTTATCGCTCCTACTAGACCTAAGCAATTTGAGGGCAGGATGCTGTCTGATTCAGTCCGCACAGCTCACACCTGGGTAAGGCTCTCTAGAAGTGTTTGCAGAATCAGTGAAGAAATCAATGAATTAGGGGCAGCCCCGGTGGCACAGCGGTTTAGCTGCCGCCTGCAGCCGGGGTTGTGATCTTGGAGACCTGGGATCCAGTCCCTCGTCAGGCAGGCTCCCTGCATGGAGCCTGCTTCTCCCTCTGCCTGTCTCTCTCTCTCTCTCTCTGAATAAGTAGATAAAAAGAAGAAAGAAAGAAAGAAAGAAAGAAAGAAAGAAAGAAAGAAAGAAAGAAAGAAAGAAAGAAAGAAAGAAAGAAAGAAAGAAAAGAAAAAAATCAATGAATTAGAAACAGCCCTGGGGTCCAGTTCTGAGTGGCACCTGGGGCTGTGTGCTTACCCCGCCCATCAACCCCACAGCTAGCCAGGCCCCTTTACCACCCCGGTGCCCCTGAGTTTCTCTGCTTCTCTTGTCCTGGCTACAGGGATCCCAAAAGAGCTCCTGTGCTCTGGAGAGGGTGACTGAGGCTGACTGAGGCCGCAGGGGTCCAGCTGCCCCTCCCCACAGCCCTTTGGGTAGCCAGGCAGCCAGCACCTGAGGCCACAGACCTGGCTGATGGGCAGGCAGATTAAGTGCTCAAAGGCACCTGCACCTTGTGATATTAAGATGTAAGAAAGTGCTCCCACCCTCAACTGTCTGAGAGCCCACCTCTGCTCTCCAGGCGCCCTCTGGGACACATCTCGGAAAGGATTAGCACAGGAAGTCATTAGCTACAAGACTCTCCGCAGCTCAGGGTAGGAAAAAGTAATCAAGGCCCCAAGAGACCAGGATGAGGCGGAGGAAAGAAGGCAGATTTATATAGCCTGGGGAGACAGATTGTTCTCTGTCCTCTCTAGGGCCTGGTAGTTAGGGTCTGGCTCACAGGACACCAGAGAGGAAGGAGCCCCAGAGATCTTCAGTACCCAACCCTCACAGGGAAATGACCAGAGATGGCAAACGGTACTTCCTCACAGCTGTTCTGGGCTCTTCCTCACCCCTGTCTTCCTGTTCTTTTCCCAACCTCCTCTGCTGATGATCAACACATGGGCCATCCTTCCGGGAGGCTACCTGGCATGGCTGCCCCAGCTTGGGTTTTAGGAACAGTCAGACCTGATTTCAAATGTGGACTCTGCCAATTACTGTCTGTGTAATGCTGGCCAAGTTCCCTAACCTCTCTGGACTTCCACTTCCAATATTACAAACTTCACAATATTGTTGGAATTGATGAGAGCCAATTATGTTGTCTCCAATGGTGCCTAGCACATAGGAAGTGTTCAGCAAATTATTATTGGAGGGATACAGTTTCAGGTCTAGGCACACTGTATAGTTACCCTTTCCCTCTGTTTCTATCCAACTGAAACCAGCCAGAGTCACAATAAGGCATCAGACCACCCCGAGTAGGGATGAGAAAGCAGGACAGTCCTTTCTGTTGTCTGGGTGGCCTGGTGGAGGAGGGCCAGGGAGAGTCACAGGCAGAGTGCTCAACTGAACTTCGTGTCTGTGTGCTTGTGCCGGGCAAGGGAGTTTGCTGGCCACACGGAGCCATCCTCCTGCCCTGGACTCATCCCCTCTAGATTAGCTGTCTCTCCTTCTCCCAGACTCTGCTTACCTCTCTCCAGTAAAGACCGTGGGGTCTGAGTAGCAGGATCAGATGCTTAACTGAAGAAAGAACATTATAATACTGACCTCAGTAATGATCAACAATAATAGCAAACTTTTGAGGGCTCTTTGCCTGGCATATTGTGTGCCCATTGCTTTATGTCATTATCACAACCCTAAGAGAAAGGTGCTTTTATTATTCCCATTTTATAGATGAGGACACTGAGGCTCAGAGAGATCCAGAAAACATTTCCAAGGTCACATGGTTAACAAGTAGGGATATGGGATTTGAATTAGTCTGACTCCAAGGCCCACCTACCATGAACCCAATACATCATTGCATACCTTAACTTAAATAATTTCTAATCCTCATAGCAACCTTATGAGCTGGATATTCCTTTTTTTACACTTAAGGAAACAAAGTTATGGGGCACCTGGCTGGCTCAGTTGGAGGAATGTGCAATACTTGGTCTTGGCATCCTGAGTTCGAGCCCCACACTGGGTGTAGAGCTTACTTAAATAAATTTTTAAAATATTATATATATATATTTGCTTCCAACTGTTATTAGTCTCTTTTTATTCTTTTGGTAAATAAATATTTTTTAAAAAAAGAAAGAAAGCAAAGTTAGAAAGGATAAGTGACTTACAAGGTCACACAGCTGGTAGCTGTGCAGCCAGGGTCCGGATCTTAAGCCTGTATTTTTTCACCATTCCACTCTACCCCAGCACCTCAGATTCATTAGAGCTTGGACGGGGAACACTAAAGGGAAGGGGAACTGACCTTGATAAACATGTAGTATGTGGGTGGCGCTTCACACGAGGTATTTCATTTAATCCTGACAATCGTTCCATTAAGGAGGTATAATTAGCCTCAAGAAGAAAACCAGGGGGCAGCCTGGGTGGCTCAGCGGTTTAGCCCTGCCTTCAGCCCAGGGCAGGATCCTGGAGACCCAGGACTGAGTCCCATGTTGGGCTCCCTGCGTGGAGCCTGCTCCTCCCTCTGCCTGTGTCTCTGCCTCTCTCTGTGTCTCTCATGAATAAACAAATAATAAATTAAAATCTAAAAAAAAAAAAAAAAAAAAGGAACAAAACCAGGCTCAGAGAGGTCAAGTGACTCACTCAAGGTCCCAGAGCTAGAAGCCATCAACTCAGGATTCATACTGACTACTGGCTCCCGAGGATGGGGTTTTCCTCCTGGGTGCACCAGGCACAGCACTCTCCCTGCTGGCTCTGTGACTGCCTGGCTCCCAACCCCAGAAGCATTTTCCACTGTTCCGTGCTTTGGGAGACTGGCTTCTAGAGATGGTACCTCAGGGCTCCCTGCAATCTGCCTTCCAGTTTGAGTTAGATGGCCTGTTCAAGGAAGCCCCAGCTGGAGATCAGAAGCCGGGAGCAAGGTCAGGGGATTTGAGCTGCTCAACGCTTCCCTGCCCTGCCCTGACTCTCTGGGTGTGGCCCCTTCGGTGGCCCTGGCAGGGCTCCAACTCCTACGGTCCAGGGAGCACTGTTCCGCCCAGCACCTCTTCAGGCCCGGTGTTGGCCATAGCCTCGTGCCGGGGCTCCATTTCAGCTGCCTCACCACCGCTCCTCGTTGATTCTCTTAATCCCACCCCTGTAGATGGTGCAAGTTCTCGTCTCACCCCTGCAAATGGTCCCTCCTTTTACTTCACCTTTACAATCCCAGCTGCGTGTCCGGTTTCCTGCTGGGGGCCTGACCAAGCCTCCTAGCACCCAGTGGAGGCTGCCTCCCTTGGGCTTACTTGGGGGAAAGCTCAGTGGCCTCTTGCTGGTAGAACAGGTCCAGGGCTTGCCCAAACTAGTTGGTGGATAGACAGGATAGTGGTCAGGGGCTGGGGGCGGGCTCCTGGTGCTGTCTTTGCCTCCATAGGTCTGGAGCTGCAGGTTGGGGCAGCTCAGCCTCTCCAGTTCCTCATCTTTATTATTTATTTTTTAAGATTATATTCATGTATTCACGAGAGACACACAGAGAGAGGCAAAGGCAGAGACACAGGCAGAGAGAGAAGCAGGCTCCACGCAGGGAGCCCAACGTGGGACTCGATCCCAGGACACTGGGATCACCTCCTGGGCTAAGGCAGACGCTCAACTGCTGAGGCACCTGGGGGCCTCCACGTCCTCATCTCTAACACATGGGACTCAGCTAGAGATTCTCTTTGCTCCCTCCTGGCCTCTGACACCCAGACCTGTAAGCTGCCACCCAGGGGAGGCAAAGGACTTCTGCTCCCACACAGCAAGGCCATCAGGGGTGGGTGTAAGGGTTTGGACTCCTAGATCTTAAATTGGTTGATGATTCTCTGCTTTACTCTGCAGTGTTTTCCTTCCCAGCTCGATAAATATTTCATCAGTGGTGACTCAAAATAATCGCCCCTTCCATGTCATCCAGACAGCTCACACCCTGGAAACTGTCATGGCTTTTTGACACATTCTGCATCTTCACCCCACCCCCAGCCGCAGCCCCCACCGCGGTCCTCACCTCCCACCAGCCTCCAGCTTTTCACACAGGACGGAGTCGGGGGCAAGCCCTCCTGCCCAGGTATTGGGGAGAGGCCCCAGGGGAAGGAAGAAGACTGGCCTTCAGGTAGAGAAGGGCACAGAGAGCTGGCTGCCCCCTAAATACCAAGAGCAGAGGAGGGGGGTGCTCTGGGAGGCCAGCCGTCTTCTGGGGAGAAATGCTTTCGTTGGTGAAGCCCAGCCTGCACCTGGGCTGCCAGGGCCCTCACGTGGTAAGGGCGCTAAGCTGCCATCCTCCCCTGGGGGTCTGGAGAAGGAGCCGGTGAGGGGCCGGAGCTGGAGGCCCGGTCAGGGGGTTCTGCCCTTGCCACTCTGGGGCGAAGAGAAGGCTGGGGAGGGGCATGACTGCAGGGCCTGAGTGCCGGGGAGCTCCCCCTGGGCCTCTGGCCTCTGAGCCCTCCCTAAAAGTAAATGCGGTCTCTGGTAACACGTTAGGGCACCTCGCGGAGCTGGAGAGTGCCCCCAGCAGCCCAAGTGCCCCCAGCAGCCCGAGCAGCCCCGAGCAGCCCCGAGCAGCCCCGAGCGCCCCCAGCAGCCCGGAGCGCCCCCAGCAGCCCGAGCGCCGCCCGGCAGCAGAGGGAGCGCCCGGCAGCAGAGGAGCCAGAGGAGCAGGAGAGGCCCATGCTTGTGCCCGGGGGCAGAGCTAAGGCGGGGGCGGGGGGTGGTGGGGGGGGGTGGAGAAGCCGCTGACACCCAAGGACGAGGCCGCAGGGGGTGGAGGGCCGGGAGGGCCGGGGAGGGCGGCGGCTCCTGCGGTTCCCTCTGGGCTGGGAAGTTGAATCTAATGGAGCGCCGCCCGCCCGGGCCACTCAGAGCTTCTCTGCTTGCACTAGCGAGGTCATTTAATTGCCGTTAAGATTCTGGGGTTTTCTCCTTCTGAATTTCCTCAAATTCTTGGGACACCTGGGTGGCTCAGTGGTTGAGCATCTGCCATCAGCTCAGGATGTGATCCCGGGTCTGGGGATGGGGTCCTAGGATCGAGTCCCGCATCAGGGTCCCCACAGGGAGCCTGCTTCTCCCTCTGCCTGTGTCTCTGCCTCTCTCTGTGTCTTTCATGAATAAATAAATAAAATCTTTTTTTAAAAATCAAATGAAAAAAAATAAAAAATAAAAAAAATCAAATGAATTTCCTCAATTCTCTATCCAGCTCCACCCTGACCACTGTTTCAGTTCTGGGACCTAGTGTCCCAGACGTCCCCGGCAGTGCACGCCTGTCTGAAAGGCCCAGCGCGGGCCCCCTGCTCTGCGAGGCTGGGCCAGGCCTGGAAAGAGCGCCTCCTGGGCTGGGACTGAGCAGCCCGGCCCTCCCCACCCCAGGCCCCTTCCCTAGAACACACAGTCTCTCAGCGTCTGCAATGCCACGGGATGGAGAGAGCTAACAGTAAGTCCTTGGAAGACCTGCGTAGGCTGCTCATTGGGCCTTGGATTTAAACAGCAGACTTGAGAGAGGGTAAATGGCCTTGTGTTTAGGGTGAATTTGTTTTTCGGGGAGCTGTCATCCTCTAAGAGCGAGACAGATCTGACTGTACCTGTAATCACCTGGAACTGCCTCTGAAACCCTCATTCCGAACATGCCAGTCTCTGGCTACGAATCTCCCAGACTTTCAGCCTCTCCCTAAACCTGTCATTCTTCCTCCTCATGTTCAGCCCTAACCCCCTCTGAACCTCTCAGCCTCTCCTGACCTCACTCCTCTCCTGACCCAGTTTCTACTCCTTGACCTACCATGTGACCTAACCTTCCCCCGCCTCTGTGGTCTGGCCAGTGGGAGTTTCCCAGGGCTGCCATTACAAAGTACCATAGGCTGGGAAATTTATTCCCGCACGCTTCTGGAGGCCAGAAGTCCGAAATCCAGGTGTCAGCAGAGCTGCACTAGCTCTAAAGGCCCAAGGGGAGAATCCTTCCTTCCTGTTCCAGCTCCTGGTGGCTCCTGGTGGCTCCTGGTGGCCCTGGGTGTTCTTAGCTTCTGGCACCAACACTCCAGTCTCTGCCTCTGCCTTCACATGGCCTTCTTCCCTGCATGTCTGTGTTTTGTGTCTCTTAGAATGATGCCAGTCATTGGATTTAGGACTCATGCTAATCCAGTATGATCTCCTCTCAGTTTTTACCTGAATTACTTCTGCAAAGACTCTTTCCAAATAAGGTCACATTCTTAGCTTCTAGGTGGGCTCCAATTTTGGTAGGACACCATTTAACCCACTACAGACCCCCTTTCTCCTTCCACTCACCTGCCTTCCAAATCCCCAATTTTGGCTCATGAGCACAGTTAGCATCTCCCTCTTGACCTGGGGGCAGCTGAGCCCCACTCTTAGACCCTCCCATCCTCCCACTCTCACTGGTCTCTCGAGGCTCCTCAGCCAAAAGAGGTCCTCTCATAGCTTCTTCCCCGCTTCTCTCAGGATCCAGGCTGACACGGAAATAATGGAGATCAGGGGGCAGGAGCTCTCTCAACTTTCAACCCCACAGATGTACCCATATTTTCACCCTTCCCACCTTCCTTGCAGCCCATATAAGGCCACAGGTTTCCCTCTACTTCTTGGAGGCTCGTTCAAATCCTCACAACACTTGCCTGGACTATAGTAAATTATCCTGTTTTTTCTGCTGCCAAAATCATCCCACTTCTAAGTATCTCCCCTCACTACACTCTGCTGCCTAAAAGCCATTCATTCATTCATTCATTCATTCACTGGTCGAGCACCTGCTATGTGCCCGGCATTAGGCTAGCCCTGGGCACCCTCTGGTCTCATTTCCCACAGGCAATGAGATCACTGCGTTCTCAGAGCTGAGAGTGGAGAAAGAGTTCTGTGGATAATATTCGTATTCTACAGGTTGTGGACAGCCCCCTCCATACCTAGCCCTTTGACTTCTGTCTCCCCCAGCCCATATCTCTAGCCAGGCCATGATGCTTCCATGCCAGGGTTCCTTTCCTCTGACTTTGAAATGCCTCTGCCTCTTATCTGCCAAAAATCTCTTGTCATCCTTAAAAATTCAGTTCTAATGCTACCATTTAGTAGAAGCCTTCCTTGCAATCCTGGACTCCCTAGTTTTTTTTGGGGGGGGGCACATAACTCCTATTGCATGAATCATACTGCCTCGTGATGATTTGTTCACATGTCTGTCTCTCGTTTTGCCTGAAATCAAAGACAATATTGTTTTCGTTTTTATATCCTCTGTGTGTGGAATATGTAGACATCTAATAAATATTTAAGTGTTTAAGAAAAGAGGTGGTGTAAGACTCCATTCAGCCGAAAGTGGAACCTGCCCGAAGAGTTGGAGGCCCCCGCCTGACTCCCCGCTGCGCCTGACCTCACTGTGCTCTCCTGGGCTACCCCTACCGAAGAGTGTCCAGTGAGTTCATGGAGGTGTTCGGGGTTGAATTGAGTCCCCCCAAAATTCACGTGTTGACATCCTAACCCCCAGTACCTCAGAATATGACCTCATTTGGAAACGGGGTCATGGCACAGTGATTATGTGATCATACTGGAGTAGGACAGGCTTCTGAGGCTTTTACAAAAAGGAGAATCTTGGACACAGACCCACACACAAGAAGGACACTCTGTAAGTGAAGGCAGACACCAGGGTGATGCTCCCACACACCATGGAGCACCAGAGCACGCCAGCAGAGCACCAGAAGCCAGAGGAGAGGCCTGGACTTCTTCCTCACAGCCCTCAGGAGGAACCGGCCCTGCTGAGGCCCCCTCCTCGGCCTTCCTGCTTCCAGAACAGCGAGACAATACATTTCTATTGCTGAAGTCATTCAGGTTTGGGCATCTTATTACAACAGCCTGAGGGAACTAACGCAGGAGATAAATGTGTTCCCAGGACAGTAGCTTTCACTTGCAGAGCAAGGCCCTTCATCTCTCCTACCCTCTTGCACTCTGACCCCCACACAGACCTGTGAGGAAGGCTTCTCGGGTGTTCTTATTCCCACCGTGTAGATTAAAAAAAAAAAAAATAAACCCTGAAGCTCAAGGTGGGCAAAGTATTTTGGCTTACAGTTCTCCCCATGTTTTTCATGGACAGAGGCAGACTGCAGTTTTGCTCTTTTTGCACAACCACAGGAGGCGGCCTTAAGGCAGCTTTGCACAGTCCAACATGTTAGACAGTTTGTCAAGTTCCCAGCTTGAAGACCTACTCTTCTACCTCAGGGTTGTTTCTCCCCAGACGCCCCCCACCATTCGCTCAGGTCCGTTGACCCTCCCCCAAAGAAACTGCCTTTTTAACAAAAGATTGATTGATTGATTGATTGATTGATTGATTTGAGAGAGCAAGCGTGCATGAGGTGCATGAGTGAGCACATGAGCAGGAGGAGGGTCAGAGGGAGAGAATGTCAAGCAGACTCTGCCCTGAGGTGGGGTGGGGGGTGGGGGACCCCTCGATGCAGGGCTTCATCTCACAAGCCTGAGACCACGACCTGAGCTGAAACCAAGAGTCAGAGCCTTAACCGACTATGCCATCCAGGTGCCCTCGAAGGAACCTCCTTTCTAAAGCTGCCACCACCCACTCTCATGCCCTGAGACTCTTCCCCTCACCCTACTGGCTCCAAAGAGAGCCAGCCTTCCCAGTGCCTCCTTTTAAGGATTTGTGGCAGGGAGATGGGGGTAGGCAGGGGGACTGATGGTGGGAAGGGGGTGGTGGAGGAGATAGGTGATAAAAGCAACAACCACAGGGATGTTTCAAAGCCTTGAATAATTTTTCTGACACCTGGGTCCCTAATTTTGTGGCTGGACCGACAAAAGCAATCTCCCCTCTTGGAATTTTGGTTTTATTTCTTAGTGTGGGCCCCACCAAACCGACTTTTTTATGAAGAGAGAATAAAGATGCCATCAGGGCGGATGACTAGATGCCAGCCAGGGCTACTCTGAAGGCCACCCATCTGCGGGAACATGTGATTTCTGGGGCCTTCCAGAATGGGTCACATTCACCTCACCTGTGTCTCTGAAATTCTCCAAACAGCCCCTGGGGCGCCCTGTGATTCCCTGCAATCACGCCAGCTTGATGAGATGGAAGAATCCTCCTCAGAATAAAGTTTCTGGGACGTCTGGGTGGCTTAGCGGTTGGGTGGCTGCCTTCAGCTCAGGTCATGATCCTGGGATCAAGGATCGAGTCCCGCATCCGGCTCCCACGAAGAGCCTGCATCTCCCTCTGCCTGTGTCTCTGCTTCTCTCTCTCAGTCTGTGTCTTCATGAATAAATATTCTTTTTTAAAAAATATTTATTTAAAGTTTCTAATGTTTAAAATGAAATACATGGAATTACAAAGGAAATGAATTCCTTTGAAGGAGTTGCCAAAGATATTTTAAGATTTTGTGATATAATATCATATATGCTTCACTACTATTATATTAAAGAGCATGATCTAGCCTCAGAACTAATAACTACTGTAATTTTGAAGTCATGCTGAACTACATGCTATTTTAAGAAGATATCTAAAAAACAACTGTAATGTGTTATGAAAACACCCATGATTTCTGTTGGTGACAAAGTGACAGACAGGTATTGCTAAAACTTCTGTGACTTGTTGTCTACATCCATGGTTGAAGTATATGCTAAATTTTGGTTAGCAGTTAGTGAAAATCCTGATAAAATATTTTTTCCCTTGTTTTTTTCTTAAAGATTTTAGTTTTTTTTTTAATTTTTATTTATTTATGATAGTCACACAGAGAGAGAGAGAGAGGCAGAGACACAGGCAGAGGGAGAAGCAGGCTCCATGCACCGGGAGTCCGACGTGGGATTCGATCCCAGGTCTCCAGGATCGCGCCCTGGGCCAAAGGCAGGCGCTAAACCGCTGCGCCACCCAGGGATCCCAAAGATTTTAGTTTTAAGTCATCTCTACACCCAATGTGGGGCTTGAACTCACAACCCCGAGATCAAGAGTCTCACCCTCCACTCGCTGGCTGAGCCAGCCAGGTGCCCCTAAAATATTTTATTCCTAGTTTAAATTCATGGGCCCAGGTTAAGAGCCTCTGGCCTACATCCTTGCTTCTCAAACTTCCCAGTGTGTAGGAATCACCCAAGGATCTTGTTAGAACGCAGATTCTGATTCTGTTGGTTTAGGGGGGGCTTGAGGCTCTGCACTCTTCACAATCGTTCGTGATAGTGGGCTGCTGGAGGATATGCACTCCGAACTCTGTGGTGCTAGGTAATGGTTACAACCAGCACCATTATGGGCATCTGAGAGCAGGGGCATCAACTGGTCTTGTTGTGGGTGGAGGGAGATGTCAGGGCCTCAGAGCAATTGCATGATCGCTTCCTGGTAGTCCTATGGTGACAAGGCTGTCCCAGCAGCGAATCTCTCAAAGAGAATGCAGAGGACACTCTGCTTGGCAAAGCTTCAGGGAAATTGCAATCCCTTTAATGCTGTAGTTTGAGCCTGAACACGAGACCTTTTGCTTTGACTGTCAGAAACCAGGCTGGGCCAGTTAGATAAGACTCAATTAATGGGAAAAAATATATAAAATAAATGGCAGACAGTAAAACTGGACCGTGGAACATGACTTCAAGACATCCTGCCCACTTGGGGATGGGATGCAATGACAAGTCTTGTGCTTTCCCTCAGGCTGACCCTCGGGAAGTGAAACCCCAGAGGACAAGCAGTAGTTTCTACCAGAGCATTCCCGAGAAGGGTATGAATCTCTGAGTTCGACATGGTGAGCCCCGGCTCACTTCCGTGCTCATTTTGGAGGTCTGGAATTTTTCTAAAGGGAGATGCCCAGTTCCCTTCCCCCTTCCTGGTTCCTGGCGACTTCAAAGTGTGGGATGCCATCTTCTACCTCCCAGGAGACACCCCTAGCAGGAGGGAACTCCCTCTTGGCCTCAGCCTTCGGCTGCCTCCTGAGCTCTGGGCTGACAATGCTCTCTGTGCCCATTACAAGTTCTTTTTAAAAAAGATTTTATTTATCTATTCATGAAAGACACAGAGGCAGAGACACAGGCAGAGGGAGAAGCAGGCTCCCCTCAGGGAGCCCAATGCAGGACTCGATCCCCGGACCCCGGGATCACGCCCCGAGCCAAAGGTAAACGCTCCACCAATGAGCCATCCAGGCACCCCATTACAGGCTCTCTTAGGACTCTTCAGTTTATTGTGGGAAATCCTCACTGAACCCAGCCACCTGGATGCTGTAGTCTAAACCCACAATCATATTTGAACACAATGCATGAGACTGAATACCCACGCAAGAGAATCACACACATACACAGTGCAAGGGGCCTAATCTGTACCAATCTTGATTGCCATATTGGCTGTCTATACTTCTCTCTGGAGCCTTGGCTAAGAGCATGCATGATCTTTGCAGCCATCAGATCTGGGTCACAGTACACCACAGACAAGCTGCATGACCTTAAGGAATGTGATCAGTTTCCCTAAGCTTCAGTGTACTAATCTGCCAAGTATGATAACGGATACCTCACTGGACTGTTAGGTGGATTAAATAAGATGACGCTTGCAATAGGTACTCTGAGTGACACACAATAAATTCCTAACATTCATTATTAAAGTACTAGCATATAGTGAAGTAGTTATTTCAGCATTTAAGAATATTGCTTCTAGGGGCACCTGGGTGGATCAGTGGTTGAGGGCCTGCCTTTGGCTCAGGTCGTGATCCGGGGGTCCTGGGATAGAGTCCCGCATCAGGCTCCCCATGGGGAGCCTGCTTCCCCCTCTGCCTGCGTCTCGCCTCTCTCTCTGTGTGTTTCTCATGAACAAATAAATAAACAAAATCTTTTAAAAAAAGAAGAATATACTATCAAGGGGAGTACCATGGTTGTCACATAGGTGCTTGACAAATGCTTTTTGAATAAATGAAGTTAGCACATCCACAAGACTGTTCTGTTTGGGACTGTTCCTGTTCCTGTTTGTCCCTTCTAATCTAGTCCTTCCTTTAAGCCTCTCTTCAGTCACTGTAAAGAAGACTGTAATATTGTGATTTATTTTATTTTCATTTTTTAAAGTTTATTTATTTTTAGTACTCTCTACATCCGAGGTGGGGCTCAAACTCAAGACCCCAAGATCGAGTCTCATGCTCCACCGATTGAGCCAGCTAGGCGCCCCTGACACTGTGATTTGTGATAAGAAATATATATTTGGTGTTCCTCAGTTCCTGACACAGAGCTACTAAAAACCTTGGGCTTTCTTGTGACCCGAAGGAGAAAGGTGTCTTTTGTTATGTTAATGAGATGACTTTTGGCCTTCGCTGAGGCACGAGGGCTGTTTGCCAGTGGAATCAACCTTGTGACTTGGGGGTTGGAACTTTCAGTCCCACCCCCACATCCCCACTCCCCTCCACTTCTGGGGAGGAGAGAGGGGCTGGAGTTTTAATCAGCAATGGCCAATGATTCAATCAATCATGACTATGTAATGAATCCTCCATAAAAACCCGAAGAACAGGGTTCAGAGAGCTTCTGGGTTGGTGAACACATGGACATTCCGGGAGAGTGACACTCCTGGGAGAGGACGTTGAAGCTCTGCACTCTTTCCTCATGCCTTGCCCTGCGCATCTCTTCCATTTGGCTGTCCTGGAGTTATATCATTTAGTAATAAACCAGTAATCTCGTAAGTGAAATGTTTCTCCAAGTTCTGTGAGCTACTCTAGGAAATTAACTGAACCCAAGGAGGGAGTCCCAGGAACCTCCAGATCTGGAGCCAGTCTGCCAGAAGCCCAGGTGACAACCTAGACTCCTGATCTGTGTCTGAAGGAGGGAGGGGCAACCAAAGCCCTTAACCTGTGGGATCTCCAGGTAAATAGTGTCAGAATGGAGCTGAACTGTAGGACAGCTGGCTGATGTTAGAGAATTGCTTGGTGGTATGGGAAAACCCCCACACGTCAGTACTGATGTGAATTGTTGAGGTCTGGAGCAAACAGTCAAGAAAGAATTCTTGAGGCGTCTTTGGTACAAAAAGATGGTTTTAATTAAAGCGCAGGGACAGGACCTGTGGGCAGAAAGAGCTACGCTGGGTTTGTGAGGAGTGACTGATTTATACTTTCAAGCTGGGAGGGACAATGTAAGTCTCGAAGGAATTGGAAGCAAGTTTTCCAGGATCTTGAAGGGTCATGTACTACTGTCTAGTAAACCCTTAGTCATGAGACCCTTCAGATGTATATCAGAGAGCCATACACTTGGAGGAGGCAGGGTACAGATGAAGCTTCCAAAGGAATTTTTATGTTAGAGGAGACTTACATGACCTCCTGGAGGTCAGGCTAATGTCAAGCTAAGGTTGCCTTTTGCTTCTGGCAAAGTATTAACATTGAGGCAGTTGAGTCCCTGGAGGAAGGTCACTCTGCCTGTCTCAAGTAATTGTCAATGGGCTATAAGTTGTAAGGAAGTTTTTTTTTTTTTCTATATTTCTTTTGCATTTGTTCTCCACATCAGGAATTGGTGTCAGAATAAGGACACAGTCTACTCTGACACATGATTGAGACACAAGTCTTTACCATCTCCCTTGGTCCTCACACCCTATAAGGTCATCATGAATGTTTTGTCCGGAGGAAAACACAGCTCATGGAGGCCTAGTGACTTGCCCAAAGTAACACGTAGCAAGTGTCTGAACTAAGCCTCAAACAGAGACCCGGATGTACACTGAAACAGCATAAAATCTTGTCTGAGGTCAGGTGGCCTGACTTATCATAAGGATCCTATGTAGCTAGGGAGCCACAGAAAGATATTCCAGAACCTGGAGCTTAAGTCATTTTCAAGAGAGTAAAACAGCTAAAAATTAACAAAAATGGATACATTTAGCCATTTATAAAAAGAACCACTCTAAATGATGCTTTGTAAATGTGTAATGAAGAGATCGGGAAATACCCAAGTTCAAAAAAGGTGTCTAAGACCAAAAAGTAGTAAAGAGACTTGCAGCACAATCAATAGTTCTTGAACTGACCTAAGAAAAGGTATGGTCACTGAACTCTGTGGTCTGCCTGGAGCCCAGAAAGAGTGTCTTTAAAGGAAAAAGCCCGTCAGCGCGTCTCCGGTTCCACCTGAAGGAGACATCCTGGCTTTGGAGAGAGAGACACTGCCTGGGCCAGGCACAGTTCATTATGATTTCTAAAGACTTGTGAAAGTGTCCGTTTGCTCTGTGCTCACTGAGCACGCTTCTGATGATTAGTTTTCGAGGTTAGCTTGATACCAGAAAGGGCATACCTGGTAGGAACTGTCACCCCGGTCAGTTTACATTTGCCTTGGGTTCCTCAGTCTCTTAGGAGTTTAATGATTGTGAGTCAGTCTTGAGCCCTGTCTCAGTTTTATACTGGTTTCAGGTTCATCAGTGTCTTATGAACTAATCATTGAGCCCAAATAATGATGAGTGTGCTTATAGCTCTAACATCTGGAACTGCAAACCAGAGCAAGGGCTATCCCCTGGTCCCCAGCAACGCTGAGAAGGTACCTCTACCCTGGGAGACACCCCCCGCCCACCAACACGCATGTAGGATGTCTGTAATGAAGTCCCTCAACATTCAGCCTCCGGTCAAACAGCTGAAGAGTCAGGTGAAGGTCACAGGTCACTTCACGATGCCCTGCCGGGCACCTCCACCTATGGAAGCACTGGGCTCCCCCAGTAGGGTCAGGAGCTGAGGGGGGCAGTGCAAAATAACACAGGCTGATTGGAAGAAAGTGTCACAGGCACTTGAGGGCCCCAAGGTAGAGGGGGAGAAAAGGGAAGTTTCACTCTTTTCTTCCCGGCCGTGGTCAGACATGTGTGAGCCCTGCTCGTCCCCTTTAAAAGAGCAGGACGCATGAGGCAACAGGTGATGTCAGTGTCTGGGGGACACAGGAGGATTAGTAAATCCTGGAGGCTGTTTCTCACCAGAGAGAAGCCACACAGGCGGCCAGGGGAGGCATGGGCCTCCCATTCCACTCAAGGGACGACAGTTCCCTTTTATCTCTTTCTCCCCTCTGGGACTCTGGGAGTGATTGAGATAATTTACCATTTAATGTGGGCAGATGGCTTAATTAAACTAAGTCGAAAGACATTCACAATGGTTCTGGGTGTGTGAACCACTGGGGGTGGGACCCGGTTCCACCTGCCAGATGTGTCCTCCTCGCCCGCTACTAGGCTTGGTCCTGAGGCGCCACAGTACGGGGTCCCTGCGGGTGGCTTGCTTGGGAATCTAAGATCCCGGCTTCAGAAGGGGTTCCTCCTGCAGGCTCTGCTGGAGCAGCGTGGGCGGGTCCCAGCCCACCCCTTGGGGAAGACCTCTGATTTGGGGGCGGTCTCCAGGTGTAGGGACAGCAGCCGCCGAAGCCCCTGGCCTTGCTGATCCTCCCTGAGGCCGGCTGGGTGCTGGGTGCTGGGCAGTCACCCAGGGGTTGAATCCAGTTCCTTCCCCCAGGGAGTTTATAGCAGGGTGGAGATCCCAAACTCCTGGGTTTTTATAGGCAAGAGGAGAATCTAGTCCTTCTAAATTCTATGGATGAGCATGCTGAGACCCAGACAGGGAAGCCAGTGGATCAACACGAGCAGAGAAGAGGTGTGAGAACCAACCTGTTGGCCTCTGTGCCACAGTCGCGCACATGCACAGTGGGGCTCTTGTACATATTGGGGTGGAGGGGAAACGGAAAGTACTGCTGCCCTCATCCCTCCTCCCAGCTCCCTTCCCATATTCTTCAGTTGTTGGGGTTCCTACCCAAAAGAAGGCTAAATCCTTCCCCATCTCTATGGTTATGTTTGGAGGGAGGAGAGGGAGCCCCCCAAAAGGCAATGAGCTTCCAGTTCCCACCCACTGCAGCCTCCAGCCCCGAGCTTTACAGTCTTTGGGGCTGGACCCCAAGGGGCGGCCCCGCATCATTTCCTGGGTGAAATCTGCTTCCACGGCTCATTAACCTATCCCATCTGCAGTTGGCAAGTCTGGGGGGAAGAGACCAACAAGAAACTGCCGTCCTCTCAATCCCCCTGCCCCCAAACACCTTAAAATGAGTGCTTGGGCCCAGAGTCAGGGAAGTGATGAAGTTTTCTAGACCACAAGGCAACATTTCATGGCTCATTACCTTCATTACTTTGCGGACCAGAAGCCCCCTCATCACCCCTCACAGGAAGCCTGAGTCTGCCACCTGAGTCTAATGCCCCTGGGAAGGATCTGAGTGACTTGGGCAAGGATGCTCGGGGACCTGTCCTCAGGACTTGCAGCGGTTTGCTTCCAGAAGGACTCCAGGAGCGGCCTAGCTGAGCAGGGAATGTGACACAGGAACTCAGGGGTCTGAGTGGGGCTAGGAGCCACCACACTGGGGATGACAGGGCAGCGGAGCAGACGGTGGTAGCTCAGGGAACCAGGAGATGATGGATAGAATTGTCACATAAAATACAGGGCCACCAGTTAAATTTGAATTTCAGATAAACAGTGAATAATCTCTTAATTTTTTAAAGTGAGCCTCAGCGTGGGGTTTGAACTCATGACTCCAAGATTAAGAGTTGCATGCTCTACCAACCAAGCCAGCCAGGAGCCTT
Source organism: Canis lupus familiaris (assembly GCF_011100685.1). NCBI lineage: Eukaryota > Metazoa > Chordata > Mammalia > Carnivora > Canidae > Canis > Canis lupus. The sequence goes on from NC_049227.1 coordinate 42,161,610, forward strand.
ACGAATAATTTCTTAGTGTAAATGTATCTGAAATATTCCATGGAACATGGAATATATATTTATACTGAAAAACCATTCATTGTTTATCTGAAATTCAAAGTTAACTGACCATCCTGTATATTTTTTTAAAGATTTTATTTATTTTTTGAGAGAGAAAGAGAGAGGCAGAGGGAGAGAATCTTGGGCAGACTCTGTGCTGAGTGCAGAGCCCAACGTGGGAGATTGATCCCATAACTCTGGGATTGTGACCTGAGCTGAAACCACCCAAGCACCCCAGTCATCCTGTGTTTTATTTGCTAAATCTGGCAGCCCTAACAGCAGGGGACGGACAGCCAGGAGACGGTGGGACAGTGGACTGCACAACGGTGGAGAGCAGACTAAGGGATGGGGCTGGGAGTAGCAACCAGGGATCCTCCGCCAGTAGACCAGAAATATACCCCACCCGGGACTTAGGTACTGAGAACCTGTTTCCTATCTAGGCCAACTCCCGAGGACCTTTTTCTGCCTTCCCTAAGGTCCCAGGCCCTTAGCTGCCCCCCTGCCACTCTCCCTCTTGGGGTTTCTCTCTGCCTCCAAACTCAGAGGGATGGACCGCCGTCTCCTCACCCCTGCAGCCATCAGGCACAAGTTCCTAGACTCTTGCTGTTTGAAGGGTTTGTGAATACCAGCTTTGGAAGCACACTGGGGGTGAGTCTGGGCCGAGCCTCCCACGAGCTGTGCATCTGGGCATGTAATTAACTACTCTGAGCCTTGGTTTCTGAGAAATGGGGGTAAAAAGAGAGCCGACCTGTTGTGATCACCTAGTGGGTTAATGTCTATAAAGCTGTAAGAACATAGCATTCAGTAAATGATAGTTTAAAATGCCTAAAGCCCTCTAATGACTACAGGGAACCAGGGAAGGGATAATAAAAAATAATAAACACAGGAAAGTTCCGCAAGTACTCACTCACAGTCATTACATGTCTTTTAGAAATAATGGAAACCCTCTCTCCCACAGTCCCCTCTGAGAGCCGAGAGCAGAGTTCACTAGAGTCCCTTTCTTCCTCCCTCTCCCTCCTTCCCCAGGGCTGCTGTATCCTGCATTAGTCCCAAAGAGGAGCGGTGGATTAGGGTCCATTCACCCCTGCAGCCAAGCGGGCAAGGTGCTTCCTGGGGAGACCACAAGTCGGGAGGCTCCTCATTCATTCAACAATTTTTACTGAGCTTGTGTGTAGTGGGAATAGACAAGTGAATGAGACAGACCTTGCCCTTGCCTTCGTGGACCTTACCATCTGGCTGAGGGGCTCCTCTGCTCGCCTCTCCCAACCCCGACCACCTTCCCTCGAGTGCTTTGGAGCCTGGCAGAGCAAACTGGCCAGTGTCGGAATGCTGCCTCGGCCCGGTGGGAAGTGGCTGTGCCGTGGTTAGCCAGCCTTCAGCTCAACGGGGGAGTTGCGGGGTCGATCAGTGGGGTCTGCCGCGGGGGCCGTGGATCTGAACGTTGGACATTTCCCTGCATTCCATCTGGGGACAGAAGCTTATAGCATGGATCTTGTTATCTTTGTCAGGACTGTGAGTTCAAGCCTCCAGGGGGAATTAAATTGCTCCAGGCCGCAGCTCAGGGGAAGGTTCGTCTTCAGGGCCGGCAAACCTAAGTCCCGAGGGAGGAAAGAACTGAACAGAGAAGGAAGATGGCACTCCTGGGATGCAGGCATGCTGACTGATGGGAACAGAGTTCACCGGATGAGAGGGATGTGGCCGTGAGGAAAGGCTGGTGACAAGTGATGACCTAGCTGGCTGCGCAAGTGAGGCCATCGTGGGCTCTGTCCCCACCCCCGGGGAGCTTCTTGAATGGCTTTCTTGATAACCAACGTTCTGCGGGTGCTGGGGATGACAAATAAGGTGGCAGCAGATGGCCCTGGCCTTGGCTTAGAAGATGAGCCCCACGAGGTAGCAACGAAAGCAGATTTCTTCTTGGTACCCGAGACAAGTGCCTTGGGCCTTGCCATCAAAACTTAGGACGTCCCAATTACATGTGCTTATGTGAGTTTTTAATACTCGTGCAAAAAGGCAGATATTTTTATAGCTGAAAGGAATTTAGAGATCGTTCATTTCAAGGTTTCTCAATCTAGACCCTATTGACATTTTGAGCTGAATAATTTTTTTGTTCCCAGAGGCTGTCCTGTGTACTGCAGGATGTTTAGCAGCATCTGCACATGCCAGTAGCATGCCCACTCCACCATAGGGTTAAACCAAAAATATCGCCAGATGCTGCCAAATATCCCCTGGAGAGCAGTCGCCCCTGGTCAAAAACCACTGACTCAAGTCATCTCAATTTATGGATAAAGAAACTGAGGTCCAGAGAGGTGACCTGCCCAAGGCAACGTGGGCTTCTTCTTTGATGGTTCTCCCTGGAGAATTTGTCTATAACCCATTATACACAGAGAAAGGGTCTTGTTCATTTTCACCTAATGTAATCATATAACGTACAGTACAACTATGTAAAAACTTTGATTTTTTTTAATAAGATTTTATTTATCTATTCATGAGAGATACAGAGAGAGGCAGAGACACAGGCAGAGGGGGAAGCAGGCTCCATGCAGGGAGCCCGACGCGGGACTCGACCCCGGGTCCCCAGCATCACACCCTGAGCCGAAGGCAGACGCTCAACCACTGAGCCACCCAGGTGTCCCTATAAAAACTTTTAGAGTTAACTTACATTTAATCAGCAGCCTGCAGTTGCTCCTGTACCTTCTCTCAGGGCAGGGTGGGGGTGGGGGTGTTAGGGCTGGGCCTTTCTCAATATTGCTTCACATTCAGACCTTCTTGGAATGCAGTTTAGAACAAAATGTACCAGGCTTCAAAGATGGAAACACTGTCCCAAAACAGCGTGTTTCCACGCTGCTCAACCCTCAGGGCAGCATGGCTGTTTTGAATGTCAGACTACCGGCCTTGGTATCAAGGGTGAAGGCTGGAGCTAGGTTTCATTGGGAAGAAGAAACTCCAAGGTTAGTAGCAGCCGGTTATTTCAGGGGCGGAGGAGGTGACTGAGTCAGAAACGTGGTGGGCTGTCCATTTTACCAATAAATCCAATTTTCTTTCTCCCAAAGAAAAGAACATCCCTCTGTTAATTTGTCAGGGCTCAGAATCGCCCATGGCATTAAAAGTAGCACGAGGAATAGCATTACATTTCTATTATCTTCCTAATGCAGGCAGCAAGACGTGCTCCCGCTAAGTTAGTTCACATTTCCAGCTAAAAAGCAAGCAATTTCAAAGGCATTTTGCTGGCCCTGAACATTTTTAATGATGTGTTTTTTTCTTGACTTCACTTATAATATCAGTCCTATCAAGTGAGTCTAAGCCCCTATGGAAACTATTTCAAGCAAAAAGAGATGGCTAAATTTAGTTTTTGCAGGGTGTTGGCGGGGGGCGGGGGGAGGTAATGCTGAAAGCAGAGGCTTCAGAGGCAAAGGAGAGTTTATAGGTCCTTTGCAGTTTAGTTGGACTTGAGTGTGTAAGTAATTTAAAATGTGTGAGCTATACTGGTAACTATACATGACCCACGTCTCAGCGCTGTTGAGGACTTACTGGGAACAGTAAGAGTCACTTTTGCCCCCCCGCCCACAGGTCCGTGTTTGTCAGTCTTTAGCTTGTCTTTGGCTTGATGACACAATGCACTGTTTCTGCATGAGATATTAAGCTGTTGGGCCGTTAGGACACTTGTTTCCACGCTGCACTGAATACAAAGTGTCCTGCTCTCTCCACCTAAAATGATGCTCTTGCATTTAGATGCGCTACAGGACTATCTCATGCCAACCAACCTCCTAAGAGATTGATGGTAAATCAGAACTGTCTTGAGAAATGTCACTCCCAAACAGCCTGGAATCCGGAGTTGCCTGGACAGTATTGAAACAGAATTTGGGGACAGGAGATTGGTTTATGCTCTTAATGGTCAAGATATTGTGCCACAGGAGCCAAGTACCTGCATCTCTGCTCTAGAAGAACTCCTGCCAAGGAGTCTAGGTACCCATGGCGGCTGCTTAGAGCTCCCCAGCCTTCTGACAAAGCTAAGGCTCTTTGGCCTTATTTGCTCGGACACCATCAAAACCACCCCAATTTATTTTAACTCATTCTTCATGTGCACAGATCACAAAGCAAACATTCAATTCTTACTGACATTTTAGTGTTAGGATATTCAGGTCCTCTCTACAACTGGTTAGACCCTCAAATCCAGATGACTCTCTCAGTGAGGAAAGCACTCATGCAAGCCAACTTAGAGTGTCCAGTGAACTTGGGGATGACTGGTCTTGCTGCTGACTCTACTCTCAGCTGAGTGGCTTTAGCTCTAACTTCTAGGGCACCTCTCTCTAGAGACATCACTCACCCACACCCAGAGTGTGTATGCTTTGAGTTCTTTTCCCAGCATGGATTTCAGTGGTTTCACCCACATTCCTCACCCCTTCTGGGCCTCCTTATGTGACCCAGGAGCTCCAGGAGCACATATTTCCCCCAAATGAACTGGTCAGGACCAGGTTGGCCATCAGTAGACAAAGAGGAGCAGAACAGTTCAAACCCACAGCCCAGACCCTCTGGCCAATTAATTTTCCAGTTACCTCCTGAGTGCTGAGGTCTTCACGAGTCCCAGTGGGAGGTGGGGTGGGGGAACAATATTCCAGGGTTTCTGGGTTTTTTTTTGTTTTTTTTTTTTGACCCTTCTCACAGAAGAAACTGAGGTAGAGATAAATAATTCACACAGAAGAGAGACCATAATCAAGGCTGGGTTGCAGTACCAACCAAGTGCTAACATGTTTGTCTCGCTTACTAAAAACTCTGAGAAGAAACTGTGCCTTATTTCTCTGTTTCCTCAGCCCCGAGCTGAGGGTCAGGCTCACATTTGCGCACAATCAATGCTTATGGAATGAACGAAGAGGCCAGCTGAGGAAACCCGGAGCACTTACTCTCGAGGGACCAGGCCAAGTACATGAAAGACACTTTCTCTCTCTAACTAGATGCCCTTTTTCAGTGCCTGGGCTCCTTTTCTTCAGAAGACTTTCTGTGTAGTTACAGAAATGGAGCGTTCCCCTTTCCTCTCCTCACTCGGCTCCTTAATGGTCTTTCATTCTAAATCTCCACAGGGAGACTTAGATAGACACCATCACCGGCTCCAAGGCCATCCCCTGGAGATTTGTGAGCAAGCATTTTTATGATACATGAAATCAGATTATATGAAGATAAAGGCATTTTAGGATGGATTTGCTGGATGCTAAGGAAGGAAAGCACTCATGCAAGCCAAAATAAAGGAGGTAATTATTGTACGGTTCTAGTGCAGCTCAGGAAAATAAAGTATAGCTCAATCTCTTGGAAATTGGATCTGGAAAATTGGAACTCTAGGGCTCCAGGCGGACATTCTCTGTGATTCTCTTTCTCTGGGGCCTCTATAGTGTCTCATCTATTTACACTTTTGTGCCATATTCCTCATTCTAGCTTATTCAAAAAGCTTCTCGGCCTCCAGATAACCTTGGCTCTTCCTAGCTTTGGTTGGTAGGTGAAGTCCCCAACTCTATAAAACCTTTGAATTCTGATTGAGTTCTGGTTCTCTAGCACTCATTTAACTCTCGAGTGGGTGAATCTGATTGGTTACCAACCAGCCAATAGATTGTTCAACACTAAGACGGCTCTGATTCTGACACAGTCAGCTGTAGCTGGGGATCTCACGGAACAAATATGGCAGCTTGGGCCTATATGACCAGTAGAGTTATCTCTAAGATGAGACAGCGACAGAGACACAGAGAGATAGATATATCCAGGTACCTCAGAACAAAATTACTATGTCAGGTCAGTTTGGAGGTCATCAAAAGTCCGTAACTTTAGGGAAAATTGTGTCAGGTAATGGGGATCTGTCCTGGTCATGCTGTTGACAAGTCAGAGGAATATAGGGTAATTATGAGTGATTACGCAGTGTAAGCTTCAGGTCACTGTTAGCCTTTTATGTGTAAGCAGAGCCTCCTCCTCCACCACTAGCTGCCTCCATCAGCCACTGTACAGCAAGAGGGAAGATTCCCGAAGCATGTGTTGGGACAGCCTCCTCTCCCACTCCAGAGCCCACCCCCTCCTGCCATACCCTAAACTAGAAACAGCCCCACATGGTTGTGTGCTTCCTGGCAAAACTGGGCCTAGATGTTTCCAGGAGCAGCTAGCCCACTTTTTTGTTGGAATGGTTTTCTAAAGGAGACAGATGTCCATTTGCACCACACTCGCAGGCTGAAACTCATGTAACCAAAGGCAACACCAGTGTAGGCATTTTGGCTAGGAATGCACCAATCCAAACAGATCTGGGCTCATTTTTAGCTTTTTGCTTTTCAAGAGCTTTCTAGACTAGATTTTCCTGATGAGTTTATAGGATTCTGGATTAAAAACTGGTCTTAAAAGAGTCCAGAGGAGAGACACTTGGGTGGCTCAGTGGTTGAGCATCTGCCTTCAGCTTAGGGAGTGATCCTGGGGTCCTGGGAATTGAGTCCCACATTGGGATCCCCGCCGGGAGCCTACTTCTCCCTCTGCCTGTGTCTCTGCCTCTCTCTGTGTCTCTCATCAGTAAATAAAGCAAATCGTTAAAAATAAATTTTTAAAAAAAAGGGAGGGGAGGGATCCCTGCGTGCCGCCTTCAGCCCAGGGCCTGATCCTGGAGACCCGGGATCGAGTCCCACATCGGGCTCCCTGCATGGAGCCTGCTTCTCCCTCTGCCTGTGTCTCTGCCTCTCTCTCTCTCTGCCTCTGTGTCTCTCATGAATAAATAAATAAAATCTTAAAAAAAAAAAGAGTCCAGAGGAGTGTCTGGGTGAAGCGTCTGACTTCAGCTCAGGTCATGATCTCTGGGTCCTGGGATGGGCTCAGCTTGGGCTTCACACTCAACAGGGAGTCTCTTTGTCCTCTGCCCCTCCCATCATGCCCAACTCCCCCCATCCCTGCTTGTGCGTGTGCACTCTCTTTCTCAAATAAGTAAAATCTTTTTTTTTAAAAAAGATTTTATTTCTTTATTCATGAGAGACACAGAGAGAGAGAGACAGAGACCCAGGCAGAGGGAGAAGCAGGCTCCACGCAGGGAGCCTGGTGCAGGACTTGATCCCAGGACCCCAGGATCATGCCCTGAGCCAAAGGCAGTCGCTCAACCACTGAGCCACCCAGGCGTCCCTCAAATAAATAAAATCTTTACAAAGAAAAAGAAAAGAAAAGAAAAGAAAAGAAAAGAAAAGAAAAGAAAAGAAAAGAAAAGAAAAGAAAAGAAAAGAAAAGAAAAGAAAAGAAAAGAAAAGAAAAGAAAAGGAGTCCAGAGACTGGGCTCTGGTTTATTCTTTACTACTTTAGCAGTGTGACCACTAGCAAGCTCCTTCCCCGCCCTGGGCCTCACTCAGAGAGCTCACCTGTGGGGAGGAGGAATTTGGAGCAGATGATCCACCTCTAAGGTTTTTCCTTCTTGACAGCCCCTTACCCAGCCTGTCCCAGGGCCGCACAGCAGCCCCGGGGAGCACAGCCTGAACTCCCAGCCGCGCCCACCTTTGCAGGTTTCATTCCTCTCCTCTCTTGGCAAAATGTCCCGGCTCCAGGGGGTGGGGCCTGGGACCTGGCCAGCCTGCCTCACGGGAACAGAATACCTTGGACTCCGGGGAGCCCGGGAGCCGCGCGGATTTGTTCTCCTGCGTGTCTCTGCCCTCCTCTGGGACCGCGGCCGCAGCAGCCTTCCACTGCCCCCACGCCCCGCTGGAGCCCTTCACCCCGCTCAGCACCCCAGCTGTCAGTCCACGGGGCTGCCTCTGCACCTGCGGAGACCCCGCTGCCCCAGAGCGCGGGGCTGTGAGCTGTGGCCAGGGCAGGCCGCCGCAAGGGCTGCGGGGGCTCGGGCGGGCCTCCTGCACTCGGGCCCTCGGGGACCACTCTCCAAGCTCTCCTCACAGTTCCTGGGCTCCCAGCCCCCGGGGAGCAGCTCCTCCCACCGAAGAATCCCTGCACACCGTGGGGATTGGGGACCACTCACAGGACCTGCAGGGAGGGCGGGGATCTGGGGGACCGGGCTGTCGCCCAGAGAGGCGGCGGGGCTGGCCCAGAGGGGTGTCCGGTAGGCACGGCTGCGTGTCCGCAGGGGAACTGCTTGAAGCACATTTGGGGTTGGGTTTTTGAATCCCAGGGTTGTCTCCCAGCGGGAGCGGGAGATATCCGTAGCTCCGTCTCCGGGAGCGGGAGACATCCGTAGCGGGGCTGGGGCATCCGTAGCTCCGTCCTCTAGACGCGGCCGCCACCTGGAGAGCACTCAGGTTCATTCCTTCATTCGTTCCCCTACACGAGTGAGGAGCGAGGAGCCACGGAGACCCAGCGAGGCCCTGCCCGTGCTCAGGGTAGGTCACAGGAATCAGCGGCCCCCACGTCCTGCCTCCAGGACTGCCGCTCACTCGAGGGGAAGAAGCACAGACACACATCATCAAAGTAGCAGGCAGCCGGGCCCGTGGGGTGGGAGGAGGGAGAGCGGGGTGGGGGGCGGCACCGGGAGCCCCAGAGGCACCTGGGTCCCTCTCTGGCTGGTAGGGGTGCAAAATAATACAGCCACTTTGGAGAGCAGTTTGGCAGTTTCTTGAAAGTTAAATATGCACTTACCTTACCGTTCAGAAATCCCCGGCCTGGGTATTTCCCCTAGAGATGAGACACGTGTCCACAGGAACCTCCGCGCACTCTACAGCAACACTACTCGTCGTTGCCTGAAACCGGAAAGAGCCGAACGTCCCTCAGCTGGTGAATGGCAAGCAGACTGTGGTCCGGCCCGACCTTGGAATACTACGTAGCATTAAAAAAGAGGAGACTAGTGACACGTGCAACACCGAGGATTTGTCCTTGATAGGATTTGAGTCAGGGAGGCCGGGCTCCAGGTTCCATTCGTGTGACATTCTGGAAAAGGCAAAATTCCAAGAGAGGAAGTGAACCCATCCAGCCCGGTGGTGGCAAGAGGCTGGGGTGGGAGGCGGGCCTGACCACAGGGGTGAGTGAAAGAACCTTTGGGGGGTGGACGTGCTCTGCATCCTCATCGTGGTGGTGCTTGTGTGACCACACGTATTCGTCAGAACTCACGGAACCGTGCACTAAAAGGCATATTTTGCTCTGTGTAAATTACGCCTCAATAAAACTGGGGAAAAAATATCATGCGGTTTAGCGACGACGTTATAGGAAGGCCTAGGGGGCATTTGCTCCCTCAGGAGGCAGCGCTGACGGCGGAAGGCGCAAGGAGGTTCAAAATGGCAACTGAACACAGAGGGCCACGTCCTGCTGCAGGGAGACGTGAGACAGTGGCTGCGGCCACAGCCTGTCCCTGAGGGGCTGAAAGGATGTTTCATGTTTCACTATCCAGGGAAAGAAGCGGGAGCCAGATTCTGAATCTATTTAGGAGTGTGCTTACGTGGGGGCACTGGACGATGGAGGTGTCTGGAAGGTTCAGATTCAGGCAGGACATGGAGGCAGTGACGGAACAAAGGCTGGCCTTGTCTAAGCTGAACCCACGCGCGTGAGCGCAGCACTGAGCCGGAAACGTACTTACACGCCCAGAGCTTACCAGTTTGCTTCAGAGAAACCCCCAGACAGCCCTGCAGTATCGATAGCAGACAAGCAAACACGACATTGTTCTGCGGCAGAGCGAGCCTGAAGCAGGCCTGATGCGGGTTCGAGCAGCAGCCCCACGGGTCCCCAAGCCCTCGGCTCCCAGGAAGCTGGTGCCCCTGTCCCCAGCAAAGCCCGGTGGCGCAGGCACCCAGGCCGCTGGCAGCCAAACAAGTGACGAGTAGCGGCTGTCCCCAAGGGCGCTGCCTGCAGGCTGCTTGCAAAGGGGGAGCCCCAGGGACCCGCGGGGCTCCTGCATTTGTTTTCCTGCAGGCCCCTTGGCAGCGGCAGCTGCTGGCTCAGCCGGCCCAGCAAGCCAGCAAGCCAGCAAGCCGAGGAGAGAAAGTCGGGCGCCCCAGGGGAACTAACCGTGAGATGGGGAGGGGGGCCTCAGAAGGAGCAAACATCCCCATGACAACAGTGCATCGAGGCGTGGGGTCCTCGGGGGTCCAGGGAACCTAGGATTTCAGGGATCTCCTGCTATTTGGGTCATTTGGGGTACGAACGCCAAAGGACACCAGGGAAAGAAATGAGGTCCAGCAGGGCCAGGCTCGCCACACCAGCTGTGGCAGGTACAGAGCTGAGAGCAGAGACCGGATGGGGTTGGACTCTGGGGGTTCAAGCCCAGCCCTGCCACTTAGGGGCTCCTGCCCAGAGGAGAGGTGCAGAACGCCCTTCCGACGCTACTTCCTCATCGTAGGACAGGGGCAGGGCTGCTGGGGAGGCAAATGAGCTGTCCCAGGGCGACCCGGCTGACCGCGAGGTCTCCGTAAGGGTAGCGGCCACCACGGCTTGTGTTCGTGACCATCTCCAAGGAGTCCAGACTCGTTCCCAGGCGGAACTTCTGTGTGCCACCCGGTTCTTCTGCACTTGGCCTCCACCCTCCTCGCTCAGCCCTCTAGGGTCCTGCCCTGTGCCTACCAAGCTCCCAAGGGCCGTTCAGCCCCACGCAGCCCGGCCCAGAGCTCCCCACCCGCGGCCGTGAATCCGGAGGACACCAAGCCTGGGCTTGCAGCCCTGACCGCACCCTAACTTACGTGCTCTTCCTCATTTCTGCCCCTGTTCCACCGAGCTGCTGGGGGTGGCGTGACTGCACGTAAGCATTAGAGTGCTCGCATCCAGCAGGTGCTCGGGAGCGCTCCTTCTGTCCTGTGAAGCGCAGAAGCCAGTCCCATGGCATCCTAGCTAATACCTCGCACCACCAGCCGAGTATCTCTGTTTTCAGGAGGAGAGGGTCTAGTTCTGGGCAGCACCTTAGCTGTCCTGTCCCCACCCAACCTCCAGCCCTGCCCTGGAGCCCTGTCCTGGCTCTGAGTTCTCCGGGGCCCAGAACAGGCTTCCCTGGTGCTAAATGGAAGGTGGTCGACTTGAGCTCTCTCCCCCAGACCGTGGGGGTGACATGTCTACATTAAGTATTGTTGGGATCCAAGGAACTCAAGCAGCCAGGAGAACAGCGTGGGGGGATCAGGCCCAGGGCTGCCTGGGGAGAGGGGCCCGCTGATGCAGTTGGGCAGCCCTCTCCACCCCTCTGGGCTCTGGCTGCAGTCCTCTTCCTGGGGCCTCAGGTTCTGATGGCTACAGGCTGTCCTCTGCTGGAGCAGGCTGTCCTCTGCTGGAGCGGGGGATGGGGGGGCTTTTGTTTGTCTGCTTGCTTCTGTTGCTCTAGACCCAGGAAGCCTGAGCAGTCTACTGGTTACTCATCAGACACTTGGGAACCTGTTTCCCAAGGCTTCCAACCTAGGAAGAGCTTAAACACTGTAAGAGAGATTTTTCTAGGGACTTATAAAGAGTGTGGGGGAAGGGGCTGGGTACAAGAAGTTCTTGTGTAGCGTCAATAAATTATGCTTTGATACTGCAACTGTCTTTGTGCCTTATTTTCTTTCTCCTTTTTTTTTTAACATCAAGTCCCCATTTAGAATTCCAATCTGCCTCAGTTGTACTAAAGGCAACATGAGAAAGAGACGTTCCCCCCCCCAACTCGTGTGACCAGGGAGAGTGGTGCTCAAAGGAAAGGCAAAACCCACAGGCAAAGAGATGTTTGCAAAGTGCCCTCCTCAAATGAAGATGCCCCCATTGCCTCCTCGCTTGAAGCTCAGAAGAGTCAGGGTTTGTTTTAGGAAGGGAGACTGTTGAGACTCCTGAATGGCTCAGTCAGTTAAGCATCTGACTTCTTTTTTAAGAAGAAGATTTTATTTATTATTTATTTATTTATTTATTTATTTATTTATTTATTTATTTATTCATGAGAGACATAGAGAGAGGCAGAGACACGAGCAGAGGGAGAAGCAGGTTCCCCGCGGGGAGCCCGATGGAGGACTCGATCCCAGGACCCTGGGGTCACGCCCTGAGCCGAGGACAGATGCTCAACCCTTGAGCCACCCAGGGATCCCAAGCATCTGACCCTTGATTTCAGCTCAGATCATGATGTTAGGGTTGGGAGATCGAGCCCCAAGTCGAGCCTGGCATGGGCTGTGGAGCCTGCTTAAGATTCTCTCTCGCCCTCTCCCCTTCCTCCCCTGCCCCTTTCGGGGAAGGGGGGAATGGAAGGGAGACTGTTGCCTTATAGGCCTTCATTTCTTTCCCAAAGTAGTCTCCCCACTGGAAAAACTGTTTCTTAGTCTGTGTGTAACACTGGATTTGGGGACCATTTGTCCCTCATCTGAAATGACCCCCTCTAACTGGACTCCCTTATATAAAGGCCACCTTGAACCCAGGACAACCCGGCCAGATGATAGCTCTGTTTGGAGTGGCCCACATATTTCTGGGCGTCTGTCTACATGTCTGTGTTGCCCAGACGTGCTCCTTCTTAGCCCCAGTAATCCTTTCTGGACCAAGGGTGCCAAAGTATCACTCTGTCTCCAGGGGCAATTGTAGAGGGCCCAGGAAATGCCAGCCATAGAACGTAAACAGCCCTAATATTAGCCCAGGAGTGTGGATGTGTTCCTCCAGCAGGTGTATGTGGGGGGGGGGGGGGAGCTCTTAAATTCTCATGTATTTTTAAAGCGTGCCTCATGCACCCAAATCCCCCAGGGCGTCACTAAATGTATTTTGGCCCAGAATAGCAGTTATTACCATAGCTTTTACCCAAGGGATGACACAGCATCCAGCCCGCAGGTCGCTGGGCTCGAGATAGCCAGCTGCCCCCAGAACAGAACAAAATGAGCACCCCCATGGCTTCTCACCCACGAGTCCCCTCTGCCACCAGGCAGGTAGCGATGCTAGGATCACAGCTCGTGGCCCTCCTCCCACTAGAGAAAAATGCGTGTGACAGATGCAGACGGTTCACCTTGCTGACCCCAGATGTCATGCTGTCACCACTGAGCATTTGCTGTGTACAGCAGCAGCGTTGTACAGTAAGTCAGGAGGCCTGCATGCAGCATGTGCCGCTGTTTACAAGGCTCTGCTCTAGGCGCTGGGCCTACACGGAGGCCCACAGGCTGGCGGTTCCAGGTGTCACAGTCCAGCTGCAGAGACAGGACATTCTCATCACAATCCGTGCCGACAGTGTCCACCTGTGCACATAAGTGCTCTAGAATAGCTCCCAGGGGAGGGGTGGCCTGGAGAGGACTCCCGAGGCCAGGATGGAAGAGGTGCAAGCAGGAAATGGGCTCTGAGTGGGTCTTGGTCCAAACCTAGACCTCAAATACGTAGGCAGGAAGAAGGCTCCTGGAGAAGAGGTGAGAAAGGTCAGTTTGATGAGGTTGATGGAGGCCAGGCGAGGCAGAAGCACAGTATTTCTTTAAACACTTCTTTTTTTCAAAGATTTTATTTCTTTATTGAGAAATGAGAGACACAGAGAGGCAGAGACACAGGCAGAGGGAGAAGCAGGCTCCCTGCGGGGAGCCCGACTCGGGACTCGATCCCTAGACCCAGAATCACGCCCTGAGCTGAAGGCAGACGCTCAACCACTGAGCCCCCCAGATGTCCCTATTTTTACAATTTTAATAAAAGGGAGTACAAACCTATGGACACTTCTCATCTAAAAGATTCTTAAAAAAAAAAAAAAAGATTTTATTTATTTATTTATTTGACAGAGACAGAGACAGAGCACAAGCGGGGAGAGCAGAAGAAGCAGACTCCCACTGAGCGGGGAGCCTGATGAAGGGCTCCATCCCAGGACCCTGGGATCACGACCTGAGCCAAAGGGAGACGCTTACTGACTGGGCCACCCAGGTGCCCCTTGTTTAAAAGATTCTAAACTGGGGATCCCCGGTTTGCTCAGTGGTTTAGCGCTGCCTTCAGCCCAGGGTCCGATCCTGGAGATCGAGTCCCACATCGGGCTCCCTGCATGGAGCCTGCGTCTCTCTCTGCCTGGGGCTCTGCCTCTCTCTCTCTGTCTCTCTGTCTCTCTGTCTCTCTGTGTGTATGTCTCTCATGAATAAATAAATAAAATCTTAAAAAAAAAGATTCTAAACCAAGTTAGAAAATTCTGTTGCCAATTCTTTTGCAGTATACAGATGGGAGAGATTGAAAGGTATCAAGCAGGGTTTGGAACAAAATTGTGTAACAACAGGAACATCCAAACATCTGTTTTCAAGTGCTCTTTCCCTGGCATGAGTTTATTTTTTAAGAGGTGATGAAGCATTACCTTTCTCTGAAAGGGACAGATCGAGAGTGCTTATTAAAAAAAATCTGACAGCCATTTGTCATCACAGAGAAGGGCAATAAAAATGGAACATTTGTCTTCATAAGAAAAGCATGTGATTTATCTCTAAGTTTGGGAACTCTTTTAAGTACTAGCTGAGACAACACTGGGGAACCTCTGTGTGAAATGGAAGGGCTTCCTGGTCACTCTATCACTTTACCAAGTGCTACAAAGACGCCACAGAACTTTAAAGACCTAATTTTTGTAAAATTAAAGACATGAAGGACAACCCTCAGCGTTTATGCACATCTGGCTTTTACCTCTTGGCTGTCAAGTGAATGGATAACAAGTGTGGTTCTACCTGTATAACCTCGTCCCAGGCTCCCCTTTGTATTTCAGTCAATAGTTTTCCTATAAGGGATTTTTTTTTTTTCTGAGAAATTACTCATTTACTCTTCTTCCACACATTTTTTCTTGGGTGATTCAAAAATATTTATTTCTAGTATTTATTTATTTATTTTTAAAGATTTTTTTAAATTTTTTTATTTTTAAAGATTTTTAAATTTATTTATTCATGAGAGACACAGAGAGCGAGGCAGAGACACAGGCAGAGGGAGAAGCAGGCTTCACACAGGAAGCCCGAAGTGGGACTCGATCCCGGGACTCCAGGATCCCGCCCTGGGCCAAAGGCAGGTGCCAAACTGCTGAGCCACCCAGGGATCCCCTCTTTCTAGTATTTAAACAAAACCCAGCAATCCCATTAACTGAGGTATTAGAAAGCTTTATGTTTTCAATCAAATATAAAGCAAATTTGCTATAAGGCATAATGTTTCATTTTTATTTTATTTATTTATTTTAAAAAATATTTTATTTATTTATCTGAGAGAGAGTGAACAAGAGAGAGAATGAGTTGGGGGCAGTGAGGTGTAGAGGGAGCTGCAGACTCCCCACCGAGCAGGACCAACTGCCATGACCGATTAACCCATGGAGCCACCCAGGTGCCCTTTTAAAATTTTTTTGTAAGATTTTATTTTTAACTAATCTCTACACCTAATGTGGGACTTGAACTTAACAACTCCGAGATCAAGAGTCACACACTTTACCGATTAAGCTAGCCAGGCTCCCCAGAGCAGCACATACTCTGCTTTAATAGTCACTTCTTAAAATTTTCAGTAGTGTTTTCTATGCATCTTTCAAAAAGATCTGCTGACTAAAGATTACATATTTTGTTGCCATGTTGTTTTTCGTGTATTTTAGTCAATTTTTTTTCATGGTAGAAAAACAATGGTTGGGGATCCCTGGGTGGCTCAGCAGTTTAGCCCCTGCCTTCAGCTCAGGGCATGACCCTGGAGTCTGGGGATCGAGTCCCGCATGGGGCTCCCTGCATGGAGCCTGCTTCTCCCTCTGCCTGTGTCTCTGCCTCTCTCTCTCTCTTTCTATGTCTATCATGAATAAATAAATAAATAAATAAATAAATAAATAAATAAATAAATCTTTAAAAAGAAAAGAAAAGAAAAACAATTGTTTCCCTGAGGGCACATGGCTTTTTGTGTTTTGCAATTACTAAGAAGCACCAAAAGACTCTTGTATACACTTACTACATTTAATGAAATTTTGTTAAATACTGGGGTAAGTATGGTTAATAAGTTTAAGCATCAATGAAATAATTGAAGAAGTTTATATTCATTGTGGGAGTGCCTGATTGCTTTTTTAGGATTTTATTTATTTATTCATAAGAGACAGAGAGAGAGAGAGAGAGAGAGGCAGAGACACAGGCAGAAGGAGAAGCAGGCTCCATACAGGGAGCCCAACGTGGGACTTGATCCCAGGGTCTCCAGGATCAGGCCCTGGGCTGAAGGCAGGCACTAAACCGCTGAGCCACCCAGGTGCCCCTGGATTCCTAATTTTTAACTATCTTACTAATTGGCAAGCTTTTACTATCAATAGCTAATATCACAAGGCAAAAACTGTTAGGGCAATAACCTTCATTAACAATAATAACTGTTAACCATATTTTAGAATTATCTTGAAAATGCTGGCTTTTTTTGGTCAACATCTTTTTAGATCCAGTGAGACTGTCATTGCTTTTGCCAGCTACTAAAGGCCCTTATTCAGGAGGAGAAAGATCATTCCAGATTTTTTTTTTTTTTTTTTTTTTTTTTACTGTTTCTCATGTTTGCATTATTAATAGGATCTCCAATCCAGTTTTCTTTGCAAGAATCTTTCAAAGCCATTTGTTCATTTTGTGAAGACTATTTAGACACATAGCAAGCACCCAAAAAGATTTGGGGGAACTGAGAAAAATCTGACAGATGATACAGTCATGATTTCCTCCTTACAAAGCCTTAAGATCTTATGGCTCTCAAAGGATTGAGACCTGCAATCTATGGGGCAGGGAGTAGGAAGCAGTCCTATGGCCTCAATGGTTTGAGATGAGAAGAGAGAAGATTCTCTTCCTGAGTTTGGGAGTACCAAGTTTTTAATTCTCAGAAACTTCTCAGCCAAGAAGTATTTTCCTGGATGCCATATTCTCTCTCGGGAGGAATAAAAGCAGTCCATGGGACTTAATTCTTCACCTTCCCCCAGAGTGATATATAAAGATGAACAATTGAGATGCAAGCCCAGGCCTGCTGGAAATTCTGCTGGGAGAATCCAGCCAGTTTCTTTCCCTGATACATAGGGTGGTCTGCTCCAAGCTGGCCCGGTGAAGAAGTGAAGTGGGCCTGGGGACAGAACCAGGACAGGAACTACAGATGGGTTGGCAAATCTGCAATCACACAAAAAGGCACAGCCCTTTGGCAATCCTTGGGCATCAGTCAGGATCGCTTTTGGCTTCTCTTAAAAGAAATCCACACTGGCTCACCCAAATGGGGCTTCAATTTTTGCCATGTAACAAGAAGTCAGGAAGTAGGTAGTACAGGGATGTTGTCAGGAGAACCCTAAGCCTAGATCCTTCTAGCTTCCAGCTCCGCTATCGTAGCATAGGGCTCTTCCAACCAGGGTTGCAGGATGGCCCCCTTCACTCCCAAGCATCTCCTGCTCACTCCAGGCAGGAAGAAGGGGAGGGTGAGGCCAGTCTTCTCCATGGGGCCTTTGCCTTTCAATAAGGGATGGACAGCCTTCCCAGAGATGTTTTCCTCTGCTTTATTGTCCAGCCCTCTGGCCGTTTGCCAGCAAGCCTGAGAGGCCAGATACTGCAACTGAGCGTGTTACTGCTCCCAAATAAAACTGGCGTTCGGTGAGCAAAGATTAAGGGGTGAGCGGGTGCTGCATACACTAGGAGCGTCTGGGCACTGTCATCAGTCAGCCACCCAGTTTCATGTTGAATAGACTGATTCTTGCTTTCTCACTGTCCCCCTCTCAAAAACCTTTCATCGTGCCTGGGACAATGTGTTATGTACAAATATCATGGAGAAGCACCACGCTGAGTGGAGCGGCAGGTCCCTGCGGAGCCCCTTTGGCCTGCCCCCTCTTGAGGTGTTCCAACGGGGCGCCGGCAGTCAGGCCTCCAGGCACAGGCTTCACTTTCCTATGGGTATCCTCTGAGTCCTGACCTGTCTTACGGCCACCTGAGCTACCCGAAGAGAACAGCCACCTGAAGAGACCGGCTACCTGAAGAGAACGGCCACCTGAGGAGACCAGCTACCTGAAGAGAACGGGCCACCTGAGGAGAACGGCCACCTAAGGAGACCAGCTACCTGAAGAGAATGGCCCCCTGAAGAGAACGGCCACCTGAGGAGACCAGCTACCTGAGGAGACCGCCTACCTGAAGAGAACAGCCACCTGAGGAGAATGGCCACCTGAGGAGACCAGCTACCTGAGGAGAACGGCCACCTGAGAAGAACGGCCACCTGAGGAGACCAGCTACCTGAGGAGACCGCCTACCTGAAGAGAACAGCCACCTGAGGAGAATGGCCACCTGAGAACACCAGCTACCTGAAGAGAATGGCCATCTGAGGAGACCAGCTACCTGAAGAGAACAGCCACCTGAAGAGACCGGCTACCTGAAGAGAAACGGCCACCTGAGGAGACCAGCTACCTGAAGAGAATGGCCACCATAGGAGAACGGCCACCTGAGGAGAACGGCCACCTGAAGAGAACGGCCACATGAGGAGACCAGCTACCGGAGGAGACTGGCTACCTGAAGAGAACAGCTACATGAGGAGAACAGCCACCTGAGGAGACCAGTTACCCGAAGAGAACGGCCATCTGAGGAGACCAGCTACCTGAAGAGAACGGCCACCTGAAGAGACTGGCTACCTGAGGAGACCAGCTACCTGAAGAGAATGGCCACCCGAGGCGACCAGCTACCTGAAGAGAACAGCCACCTGAAGAGACCGGCCACCTGAAGAAAATGGCCACCTGAGGAGACGGCCACCTACGGAGAACAGCCACCTGAGGAGAATGGCCACCTGAGGAGAACGGTCACCTGAGGAGAACAGCCACCTGAAGAGACCGGCTATCTGAAGAGACCGGCTACCTGAAGTGAACAGCCACCTGAGGAGAATGGCCACCTGAGGAGAATGGCCACCTGAGGAGACCAGCTACCTGAAGAGAATGGCCACCTGCGGAGAATGGCCACCTGAGGAGAACAGCCACCTGAGGAGACCGGCTACCTGAAGTGAACAGCCACCTGAAGAGAATGGCCACCTGAGGAGAACGGCCACCTGAGGAGACCAGCTACCTGAAGAGAATGGCCACCTGCGGAGAATGGCCACCTGAGGAGAATAGCCACCTGAGGAGACCGGCTACCTGAAGAGAACAGCTACCTGAGGAGACCAGCTACCTGAAGTGAACGGCCACCTGAGGAGAACGGCTACCTGAGGAGACCGGCTACCTGAGGAGAACAGCCACCTGAGGAGAACGGCTACCTGAGGAGACCGGCTGCCTGAGGAGAACGGCCGCCTGAGGAGAACGGCCACCTGAGGAGATCGGCTGCCTGAGGAGAACGGCCGCCTGAGGAGAACGGCCACCTGAGGAGATCGGCTGCCTGAGGAGAACGGCCACCTGAGGAGACCAGCTACCTGAAGAGAATGGCCACCTGCGGAGAATGGCCACCTGAGGAGACCGGCTACCTGAAGAGAATGGCCACCTGAGGAGAACGGCCACCTGAGGAGACCAGCTACCTGAAGAGAATAGCCACCTGCGGAGAATGGCCACCTGAGGAGACCAGCTACCTGAGGAGACCGGCTACCTGATGAGAACAGCTACCTGAGGAGACCAGCTACCTGAAGTGAACGGCCACCTGAGGAGAATGGCTACCTGAGGAGACCGGCTACCTGAGGAGAACAGCCACCTGAGGAGAACGGCTACCTGAGGAGACCGGCTGCCTGAGGAGAACGGCCGCCTGAGGAGAACGGCCACCTGAGGAGAACGGCAACCTGAGGAAAACGGCCATCTGAGGAGACCAGCTACCTGAAGAGAATGGCCCTCTGAGGAGAGCGGCTCCCATTCATAGGTAACCAGAGCCGGGTGTGAGCTGAGGCTGCACAAAGGCCGAGGCTTCCTGGCGAACCCAGCGCCCAGCCGGTGGCTCAGCGTGACTCCAGTGGGCGGGTGGCCCGGCAGCCCCGGAGGGCGCGGGATTCAGGCAAGTGGAGGCCTTCCCAGGTGGGCTGGGCTGGGGGCTGGCGGCGGGCAGGCCCGGGGCTGGCGGCTGAGTCTGTGTGAGGCCGTGATCTCTACAGCTCCTGGTGGATTTGCCACTCCCACTCCAAGCCTCTTCCAAGGGTGAATCCACAGGGTCTGGGGATTTTGTTCAAACTGAACTGCAGTGATCTTAAGTTTGTTTAAACCCTGCCTTAAGAATCTTTGTGCCACCTCATGGAAGTAGCCTATCGCAGAGGACCCTGAGCAAGGCAACCACACCTGTGTGGATGAACAGGTGGTCGGATGGGTAGTTTTTGGAGTTTGCCCCCTCATTTTCTAATAAATATATACACACTGCAGAACATTTAGAAGTATCATTCTCCTGCTCTTCATTCCCACCGCAATCCCAATTGTATTTAGGGTAGCAGTGTGCCCAGGCGAAAGATGACATTTCTCAATATTTCTTGCAATTAGCAGTGCCAATGGGCTCTACATGGACCCTAGATGGGCTTTCAGGAAGACCCCGAAGGAGGCGGGGCAGGGGCAGGCAGAGAAGGCACACAGGCCCTTTTGTTCTGTTCTCTTCCTCCTTTTCTGCCTGGAATGGAGCTGTGATGGCCGGAACCCCAGCAGCCATCCTGGGCAGTTAGAATCAAGCCTCTGTGCTGAAGGCAGGGACTCAGAAAACCAGGGAACCGGCACCGCTGACGACTTTGCCCAACTGTCAACAGCCCTGTAATGCTTGGCCCGGGCATCTTTTATGAGAGAATGAGCTCCTCGTTCGCTTAAGTCGCTGTGCTCAGGTCTCTGTCAACAACAACTAAAAGGAATTCGTAGCTGATCCAGTCCCCGACATGGAGTGAGCAGCCAGTAAAAGTTCAGGGCGGCACATTTCTCTGGAAGGAGCCCTGGGTGGTGAGAAGTGTGGGCAGAAGAATCCTGGTCCTGTTTTGTCACCAACTCCCCGAGTGGCCTGGCTCCTGCTCTCTCTGGGCCTCAATCTGTTTTGTCTGAGATGTGAGGCTCAGGCTGTGCTCTTCAGAGCTTCCTCGGGCTCTGGGCCCTCCGATCTACGGACCGACAGACCTGCTGCTCTCGGGCCTCACACCTTGCTGATTCGGCCGCGGTAGGCGGGGCCTTTAGCCTCGTGGAGCCCCTGGCAGCTCCGCCGCCTAACTTCTCAGGCCCGCCGGAAACGTTTAGTGAGTAAACGGGGAAGGTGGGGACCAGGCCACCTGTCTGGGCAGCCTCGCAGACAACAGCAAGGACAAAAGCCTGCGCAGCGCCATCCCAAGAGTGGGTTATGACCGTAACTCCAATGCCCCCAGGGTGGGCGGACCTGGCCTCCGCCCGCCGCTCACGGAGCTTGGGGTCCGGGTATGCACCAGGACCGACCTGTACTCAGGACGGCGCTGCCACCTTCCTCCCCAACCAGCTTCCAGGCTGCTTCCTTAGATGGCCGCGGTCCCTGGGCAAGGGGACAGAGGGAGAACCAAAGCAGTCCCCGCCACCTGTGAGGAAGAAATAGAATCAGTCCCTCCCTGAATGAAGTTCCAGAAACGGCATCCTCCATCTCCCGACTGACCTCCTTCCCGGGACGCCGGGGACTCCTGCCATCGTCTGCCTTCAGGAGACGTGCCGTGGCCATCCAAGGAGCTCCTGGGCTCCCACGGCCCGGAGCTCCACCTGTGCCGCTGTCTCCCTCTCCCGACAGGAAGTTCAGTTGCCCTGGCACTCCATCTCCATGGCAACCCTTGCTTTGGAGACACTGAACGGAAACTGCTGGTGTGGGGAGGCCAGCGGCAGAATACTGATTTGCCCGGTGTCTGTGACCACAACTGCATCTCAATACTTTTCCAGATACCCAAGGAGCTAAAAATACATCGGGTTCGGTCTAGGGCCCTCCAGCCAGGCCAAGCACGTCAAAACGCATCTGCGCGGACTCTGGCCGGCTGCTGTTAGCTCTCTTAAGCAATCTGGGCTCAAGGGCCACGGGAACGGGGCACTGAATGCAAAACCGCAGAGTGCAGGTCAGGAGGGGCCTGCAGGAGAGAAGGGAGAGACGTGAGGGGGGTCTCCTGAGAGGAAGCCGAGGGGTTCGGGGCGGGGGGCAGCCGGCGGGGAGCACGCGTTCCCTGCCGTGCACCAGTGAACCTGCCGGTCAACTCGCCACCCGGGATTTGTCTACTTGCTCGTTTGACAAACACGTATTAAGCCTCTACTGTGTTCCAGATTTTGTGCCGGGCACTGGGATCACAGGTGTGAGCAAGAGAGTGCACATGTTCCCCCCTCTCACCAGAGTTCACAGGATGTTGGAAACGGGATTATATCTGAAAATGCAAACGTACCACGCGTATTCCTGGATGTCTTCTCTGCTGTGCAGTGAGCTTCCCTGTTCCAAGCTTATCCTACTCGTAACCTTGCAGTGTCTGCGGCACAAAGTGGGTGGTGAGCTAACATGGGGTTGGCCACGATGGGCTGGAGCTGGGTGGCCTTGCTCTGCAAACCTGCTTCCCCGTGGGCCCTCAGGGGCTCAGCCAGCCCCACCAAGTGCGCGCTCGGGCTGCGAGGTGCTGTACTCGGGGTGCAGTGACAGCTCCACTGACACCTGTTGAGGCAGCTCAGCATAAAGTGAGGGGGTGCATCACTTCCTGGTCTCCCGGCAGCACCTGCAGACAGTACCCGCCCCCCACCTCCCACTTTTCATAATCGCTGCACGTGTCCTTCAATTAATCCTGCATTTCCCAGAGCAGGAAGCTGCGCAGTTGGAGCAAACACCGGGAGCCGGGGCCACACAGCCGGGCCCCCCAACCCTGGCCTCATCCCTGAGGCAACGAGCCCCCAGCCAGAGAGGCGGGGCCACGCTGCAGGTGCTGTGCAGACACTGGAGTAGCCACGAAGGAGGTGCTGCCTGCCGGGCTGCTGGCTGCTGCCCTGACCCTGCCTGCCTTCCCGAGCCTCGGGCCCAGATCCCGTGGCCGGCTGGTTCACTTGGGGGGGAAGGGGCTGCACTCCTGGAAGCGCCCCACATCCTGCGGCCCGTCGGGCTGGGTGAGAATGAGGACTGCTCCACACGACCCGCTTCTCCCTTTTGGCAAAGCAGCTGCAGATCTGCCCGATGGGGGCACCCTCTGAGGGAGGCTGGCGCGCTTCTGGTGCCCTCCTGCGCCTGGGGCTCAACAAAGCCTGACCCCCTCCGCCGCCCAGATGATGTCCTCCTTCGCCCGAGGCAGCAGCCCGTCTCTAGTGCTCCCCTTCCCCTCGGGCCTGGAGAAAGGAGCCTGTGGCTACCTGGAGACTGGTCTGTACCTGACCACGGCCCCTACTGGTTGGTGTTGCCCTGCAGGGCCTTGGGGTGGAGCAGGCCCTCTGCAGACCTAAAACCCTGTCCGAACCCTTTGGGGGGCACCGGGACGGTCCTCTCTGCCGGGTGCCAGTCTCATTCAGGGCTTCCCCTGAGATGCCTCTTACCACCCCTACCCTCTGCCTCAGGCTGTCCTCAGAGGCCCTCTGAAGGCCCCTTCAACGGGTCACCTGGGGGGGGTCAGCGCTTGAGCGTCTGCCTTTGGCTCAGGCCATGACCTAAGGGGTCCTGGGATCGAGTCCTGCATCGGGCTCCCTGCAGGGAGCCTGCTTCTCCCTCTGCCTGGGTCTCTGCCTCTCTCACGAATAAATTAATAAACAAAATCTTAAAAAAAAATAAAAGGCCCCTTCAACAAAGGGAACCCCAGCAGGTCTTTTTCGCGGCTCTGTGGAGGAGGAAACGGTGGAGAAAATTAGCAGATCGGGGAAGGGATGCAGTTCCATGAAACAGTCTTTGGCCTGGGTTGAGGAAAGAGCCCTGCCACGGGATCGGAAAACCTGGGTCCTGGTCCCAGTCTTCTTAGCAACCAACTGGTCACCTTTGC
The DNA here is from genome assembly GCF_011100685.1 of Canis lupus familiaris. Classification (NCBI taxonomy): domain Eukaryota; kingdom Metazoa; phylum Chordata; class Mammalia; order Carnivora; family Canidae; genus Canis; species Canis lupus. Next base: position 42,185,304 of record NC_049227.1, read on the forward strand.
TGTGGTGAGCCCCCCTGAATCTGCATACCTGCCCCCCCCCCCAACAAGGTTTCCAGGAAGACTCGTCCAAATCATGGGTATTCAAATGCTTTGAACAATGACTTACAAACGTGTGGATTTATTCCACACCGACTTTGTGGTTGGCACTGGGCTAGATGATGCAGCAGATACCGAAACGGTGCCCTCCAGCCTGAGGAAGTTCGGGTAATCTGGAGTTGATGTCTCCGGCCCGGGAAGGATGTGACATCCCAGGCTGCTGGCTGTTGTCCTTTAGGAAAGGGCACAAGGAGGCAGGAACAAAGCCTGACACATGTGAGACAGGCCAAGAGCACCATCAGTGCTCTTCTGGGTCGTAATGTGCTCTGGAGATGGGGAAGGAGTGATGGGGGGCAGGGCCCCAAGGGTCCGGGAGACCTAGTGGAGGAAGCCTATTTCAAGCCAGACGGCACAGATGGACAGTGGAGATACTCAGAGCTGGCTTCCGAGAGCTGGCTGGGTGGGGAAGAAGGGTGCTGACAGGTAGGGGACACTTAGCAGCAGAGGTCTGGAGGCCCAGCGATGGATGGCAGGACGGAAGACAACCCACCCAGTAGGGAGAGAAGATTGCAAACACAGGCTGGGCTTCAGGCTCCAATTCCAGGGGCCTCTTAGCAGCTGTTTGCCCCAGATATGCTTAAGTAGCCTTGTGAGTCTCAGTGTCTTCGCCTATGAAAACCCGATAACAGCACTTAACGTGAAATGGCCAGCGTGAGGATTATATTAGATCCGAGCCCGAATTTACAACTGACCCAAACAGGTTAACTTCTCTGAGTCTCAGATTTCTCATCTTTAGCTTGTGGATTATACCTCCTCCACAGGGTGGGGTGGGGGTGGGTGGGCTGAAGGAGCTCGGGTATGCAAACCGTTTGGCCCAAGGTAAGTGCCAAGTGAATGGGAGAATGTGCTAGATCCACTCCAGGGAGGTGGGGCATTGGGAAGTTATTTGAGCAGAGAGGAAGGGTTTGAGCTGAGCCATCAGCCCTCTTCCCTGGAACCGAGGGAGAGCTTGTCTGAGTGTTCCACGCAAGGGAGAGCCGAGCAGAGAGCAAACCGCCCCCCCCCCCCCCGCCCCCGCCGTGCCCCTGCCAGGTTTGAGCCACTAGAGTTAAGCAGGTCAGCCACAGCTCTGTGGGGCAGGCTTTCGGCCCCTGAACTCAAATGAGCAGCTTAACAGCTTTATAGCCAAGACAGGGAAGGAATTCAGAGGGCGCTCTCCTCTGGCAGCCAAGGAACAAGCTGTGAACCTCCTTCCTTTGTAGGAAGGAAAAAAAATCATTTTAGTGGATTTTTGTTTTCTTGCAGGCACATAGTCACAGACAGAACCTGGTCATCCCCCTCCCCACCCTGCCCGCCCCAGGCGGAGCCTCTGAATTCCCCAAGACATCCCTGACAAGGCCTGGTAAGGAAGGCACTCAGGCTGCCAGGGCCACTGGGGCCTGCTCGCTGGGCAGAGTGGCGGGGTACCGGGGTACCGCAGGCTGCACAGGCCTGGGCCGGGGGAGGGGGGAGGAGCTGCCCCCTCCCTCCCTGCCGGGCGCTCCCTAGGCGCTGCTTCCTTGGCCAGTCCTGAGGTCACTGCCTGGAGCTGCCAGACAGCTCCCCATCACAGGCTCCATCTCAGTCCCCCTCATGCGGAAGCCCCCTTGGGCCTGTGGAGTCAGGAGAGGCAGCCTGGATGAGCAAGAACCCTGGACCAAGGACAGAAACACTAGTGTTAGATCTTGTTTTCTTTGCCTACACAACGGGATGGTGCCCTGCTCTGCTCATCCCCTGGGTTTGACGTGCAGACCATTTGGGTTAATGTGCTCATCCTAATACCTTCCAAATAATTGTGAACAACCAAGTCACTTAAATGCTTCCTTCTCTCTTAGGCAAATAATCTCAAACTCTAGTCTTAGAGTCGAATTCAAGTCCTGTCCCTCTCTCTGCTACACACTTTCGTGTTCATGGACTGTGGAGCTTAAAGCCCTCTAAAGAGCCGGCTCCCTGAGCCAAGCTGGTCTAGTATGCAGGGGCGGGGAGTGACCTCACGGCGCCTGATATGGAGGTCCTGCGGGGACTCTGGCCAGGAGCTCCCCCACTTGCTGGCACTCCCCACTCCGCTCTGGGTATGAGCAGCTGCCACCCTGGGTACCTGGCTGTTTCTTGGTCACCTGTTCCTGCCCCTGCTCCCCTGCATGGCACTCATCCACCAGCCCTGACGTCAAAGGCTGGAGAGTTAGCAGAGCCTCCAGGTGAAACCATGCTTCCCAGCAATGCACAGATTTGGCTCCAGAAGCAGCCACCTGTTTCCCACCTGTGGGCTTGGCTGAGCCTCCCAGTCCTCTCCTGGTGGCAGGGCCTCTCCTGGCCCACCGGCTGGGTCTGAGCACACAGCACCGCACAAGCAGATCTTAGTATATGTGCTGCTGAAGCAAGCACAGCACGAGCAGATCTCATTTGCCTCTTGTCCCTCAGGTGCTGAGGTGGGTGCCTGGCTTAGAGCAGGTATGGGTCTAGTCATCGGGCAAGGTTGTGTGAATGAAGGAATGAATGAGTAATCGTGCTAAGATGTCACAAACAGGGCATCCCCTTGGGATTTGGTTTTCCTCAGGACATGAAATCTCTACCAACATTGAAAACTCCTCCTCCCCTGCCTTGGGCCAGCCACACGGGCATATTTCTCCAAGAGGATAATTCCATCTCTTTTCCTGGGAGTTTCCAACCCCAAAATGGCTCAGGCTTGCGCAGTGGTGCCAAATATGGCACACAAATTATTCTGAGCCACTCACAGCCTGTCTTACACAAATAGTGAAGTAGAAGAGGATAATTCTGGTTTTCTCTCTCTTCATGCCTGTCTTCCCTACCGCCATTGATTGAGTGAGTCACTCATTGATTCATTGATTCAAACCGTTAACAGAGCGCAGAGGGCACCAGTAGGTTCAAGTTATGCAAAAGGACCATGTGCGCTGTGCCCTGGAGAGCTTTTGGCCAGGAGGGAGTTTGTACATAAATCAGTAACACAAAGGGCAGGGAGCCTAGTCGACAGAAGGGAGTCCGGGGAAGTTAGTAGGAGGGACCCCTTCTGGGGTTGTAGCTGGGAAGATTTCTGGGTGGAGATGAGGCTGGAGCTGAGTCGTGTGGGCTTGAGCCAGTGAATAAGGGAGGCCTGGTGATGTGAGAGGAAGAGGAGTAGGAGGGAGAGAGGAGCTTTGTCTGGGAACCGTCTGGAAGCCAGTGTTTCATTCGACCTGAGGAAAGAGGGAGTGATGACCCATTCTTCTATGAGTCCTGCTAGACTCATCGTAATGCTAACTGTTAATTAAAGAAAGTGTTAGCTCTCAACAGCTTTAAAGTGCGGCCCCTCCTTTTGACGACTCTATTGGTTTTCTTCACTGGCCACCTGGGAAGAGTGTGGCCTTGGAATCAAGTTGACCTGGGTTCAAGATTTGACTGTCACTATCTATAACTTTGAGTGTCCTTTAGTTTCTGGAATCTTCACGTTTTGTAAACTGGGCACAATAACCTTCACCTTGTAGGGTAGTTGTGTGGATTAAATGAAATGTCATACAGAATAGGTCTAAGGATATCTGGGTGGCTCAGTTAAGTGTCTGCCTTTGGCTCAGGTCATGATCTCAGGGTCCTGGGATCCAGCCCAGCAGGGAGTCTGCTTCTCCCTCTCTCTGCTCATGCTCCCTCTCTCTGTCTCTGTCAAATAAATTTTAAAAAGGAAAAAAAAAAAAAAAAGAAAAGGTCTGGTTCAGAGCTGGTACCACACAGATGCTCAGAAATGTTGCTTTTACCTCAAAAATTTAAGCAAGCAATACCATATGATCTAGCAATTCCACTTCTGGACATATACCCAGAAGTACTGGAAGTAGGATCTCAAAGAAATACCTGTACATCCATTATTCACAATAGTCAAAAGGTGGAAACAACCCAAGTACTCATTAATGGATGAATGGATAAATAAAATGTGATACACACACACACACACCCACACACACACACACACAGTGGACATTATGCTAAGCCAATTACCAAAGGACAATTACCGCAGGATTCCACTTATCTGAGGTACGTAGAGTAATCAAATTCATAGAGACAGACGGTAGAATGGTGGTTGTCCGGGGCTGGGAGGAGAAGGAGAATGGGCGATTGTTTCATGGGCACAGAGTTTCAGGTTGGGATGATGGGAAAGTTCTGGAGATAGATGGTGGTGATGGATGGTTCGACAACATGAATGTACTTAAAAAGAGTAAATTTGGTTATGTAGATCCTATTACAAAAAAAAAAAAAAAAAAGTTGCTTTTGTTCTCTTTCTCCAGCGGCAGAGCCTCTACAAACTTCTCATTTCTTTGTAAGGGAAGTGGACAACACCAAGCGTGCTGTTGCACAGGTCACCATGCCCTGAGCTTGATGCCTAATTATCAGTGGATCCTGCCCAGACTCCCAGAGGGGAGGATTGATTAATCCATATTCTGTCAAGGCCGAGGCCGAAGGGCTTGTATATCAGACACACTGGAAGGAAGCTGGCTGCAGGCTGGAGTCAGGCCGAGGGCGGGGAGGTGGTGAGCATTCATCGAATGTCCACCAGGAGCAGGGAAAGTGCTTGGCAGATGCCAGGCCTACAAATGACAGACAAGCTTCTGCCCTCAAGGAATTCATGTCACCATCTACCCCTCCTGCCAGCTGGCCACCCCCCATGGTGGAGATGGTAAGGATGGTAAAGGGGGAAAGACATGGTTTGCAATTATCTGTCTGGACTCAGGACCGGGGGACTTTGCCAGGGATCCCAGGATACTGGCTCCTCAGGCTAATGCTGCTTACTGACCTCCGACACAAAAGTGCCTCTGTGTCCAAGACCTTAGGGACAGTCAGGGTTGTCTAGTGGGATCTTCACAATGCTGAGGTTGGTAAGAGCCCAGGCCATGGGCAGCAAGGGAAGGGAAACCTATCCAGGTACCCTACTTCCGGCAGCCCCAGCGAGGAGGACCTCCCCATGAGCTGACCAAAGGGATTTGCTTTGGCTACTATCCTCTTGGGACCAAGTGCCCCCCAAATCAGGGGAACTTCATGGGGACCACCTAAATAGTTTAGGGCTCTCATCTTCCCTACATCCCCCACCACCACCCCCAGTTATCTGGCAGATAGGGATCCCACTACAAAGTGTGGTTGGCAGTTCAAACATAAGGTTCCAAGTGAGTGCTTTTTACTCATTCAACAAACATTTCTTGAGCTCCTACTAACTATCAGGTATGTTAATAATTGAGCCTATGCCTTAAGCTGGACAGGAGATCGAGATCTAAGTATAATTTCTAAAAAATTAAAAGCACGAGTCTCCTACAGGTAGAGAATGAAATTTGTGTCAAAGATTTTGTGGAACTCATTAATTCATGAGGGAACCAATAAGATGCTAATGGTAGTTCAAAGAGCCTTGAAGAAACTGCATTTAAAAGGAAGGCACCCCAAGATAAATGTCTTTGTAAGTTAGAGACAAATCTGATAAATGTCTTGCAGTGGGATCCCCTGATGGGCCAGGTGGTCTTGGGCATCACACCTTTATCCAACAGGGAACCCTAGAAGGGTTTCCAGAAATGGAGAGACATAGACTTGTCTTGTAGGAAGCAGCTGTGTTCTGGAACCTTCCAATTCTTTCCCCTCTCCTTACTCCTGTGGTGAATAGGGATGAAGTCTGCGTCAAGGTTGGTAGCTAAAAATATTTCCTAGGCATCAAATTACAGATGCGATGCCCAGATCCAGTGTGAAGAAAGCACTGACAAAGGGGCCAAGGTGGCTTCTGAGGTCAGGACAGAGTTGAGATTCCTTCTGGGATCTGAGAAGGGCTGCAGATGGCTCTTACGGATTGTTGACTTGGTAGCTGATACCCTGGCAGCCTTTGGGGGCCAGGTGAGCACAAAGTAAAAGGAATCTCAGTTTGGGATTAACTCAGCTACTGGCCAAATGAGGCAAGCAAGGGCACAGGCTTGGGCTGCGTTGTTGGGATTTTGTTTTTGTTTTAGATTTATTTATTTGAGAGAGAAAGACAGAGACAGAGAGAGAGCAAAGGCAGGGGCAGAGGGAAAGAATCTCAAGCAGACTCCCCGTTGAACGCAGAGCCGGAAGGGCCGATCCCACGACCCCAAGATCATGAGCTGAGCTAAAATCAAGAGTTGGACACTCAACTCACTGAGCCACCTGGGCGCCTCAATCCCCATGATCTGGATGGCTTTGGTTTCTCTTGCCCTTTACGTCTGAGAAGCTCAGGGTGCTCTATGGGCATTCTCAAAGATGCTGGTACAGGGACCAAGAGGAACCCCTGAATTTTCAGAAATACCCTCCTCAGTCCCCCAGCCCATCAATGACAGAGAAGAGAAAAAGCTAACCTGTTTTGCTTCTTGCACTGCCTGAAATGCACAGACCAAGGCACTTTAGGCCAAGAGCCTAGATAGTCCAAAGGAAGGCGAGAGGCAGTGTAGGGAAGGAGAGATTTCAGGATGGCTCTGTAAGAAGTGTCTCTCCTGATCATGTGTGCAGAGGAGGTGGGGTCAAGGGGTCTTCCATCAGCTTCCTCACAGCCGATGTGTTTCTAAGTGTCCAGCCTGGGAAGGCAGTGGACTCTAGGGTCCCATTTCCACATGGGATTCTATGATCACCATGCCAGGACTAACCACCCAGGCGAAACGGGAAAACACTAGTCTAATCTCCTTGGAGATAAGACTTGCCCTTGCTTTTTGCCATGAACTGATCACCGACAGGGCCTTCGTGTGAATGCCTTCTGATGAAAGCTGAAGCCCCAGAGCAGCAGAGGAAACTGAGTCAGAGCTCGGGGAATGGACCCACGCCTGCTGGCTCCCAGCTTCGTGGTTAGAGACCACCTGTACAAAATGTCAAATACCGGATTAATGCCCAAGTCCAGTCTGCGAGCCAGCTGTGTTCCAGATATCAGGCACGGGTCTGGTTGCCTCGCTGCCACAGTGGAGGCCTTCTGCTTACTGAGACCTCATCTCTTCCACCTCCCACCAGAGCTGAGCCCCGGCCCCGGGACCTCGTGGAGGGGCCGTAGAATGGCCTATATTCTTTCTCTCCGATTTAGGTCTCCCCAAAATCCTTTAGTGAACCTACCTGCTTAATTTAGAAAGGTTCCTTAGTGGTCACCTAGGAAGGAAGAGAGAGGGGAAGGAAGGAGGTTAAGCTTTCTGAAGTGTCAGGTACTAGGCTAAGCAGGAGGGACATGGATCTTATTGGAGCCTTGGGAGAATCTGCTAAGGTGGGCAGTATCATCCTCAGCTTTACAGATGTGCAGCTCAGCAAGCAAGTTGCCAGAGACAGCATAGCCAGGGGTAAATGCAAGGCTAGAGCTCTGGCCCCGTTGGTTCCTGTCCACATTCAGTCCCAAGGAGAGCTGGTCTGAATTCTAGAGAAATCCATGAGGGAGCAAAAGCTCCACAGTGAGGTGGATTCCTCAGCCAGGCTAAAAGGAGCCCCCAGGGGCCACCTGGCTCCAGCTATTTTCAGTAGTCTGTGCCGGCCCCACCTCTAACTTCCAGACCTATGGCTCCTCGTATTGGGCGGGGGAGGGGGGGGCTACAAACTCCCTGGGGGATAAGCTCTGAACCCTGCCTGTAGAACATAACACACGGACAACTCTTTGCAACCCAGGAGTCTTCCTAGGAGCCTCAGTGGGAAAGGGGGGGGGGGTGGTGTTTGGAAGGGAGGAGGAAGGCGGGCCCTGCGCTCTGGGGAAGGGCAGGCAGGGTGGGGAGTGGAGAGGCGGGGCCCCCCAGGCCTGGGCAAGAGTCCTGTGGCAGTGCAGCTCCCGGGCTGGTGTGCTGGCACAGGGTGAGGTGCCAGGCAGGCGGGGCCCACAGGCCAGTCCCTCGCTGTCTGGAGCTGGGTTTTGTCCTAACAAGGGAAGCGGTATTCCTGTGACACAGTTCGCAGTCCTAAGCCCCCATTTGGAAAGGGGATTAAGATCTCTCCCCGGAAGCCAGACGAGTCCACCGAGTCCATCCATCGTTACAACAGAACCCAGGGTGGTCTTGGTCGCGGAGCAACTTAGACCTTCCACTTGCCAAGGGTGGGTGGCACCAAGCTCACCCAGCCACCCACCCACCGAGGCGGCCTCGTTAAAAATAATGCTTACGTAAAGGAAACACCCTCAGAAAAGGGATCCGAGTAATCTGGGCGGGCTGGGTAAACGCCTCCTGTTCTGACCTACCTCTGAGACGAAATGATCTATTTCCTCCTCGAACTGCTCCCCCAGTTCTGTTCATTCACGTGCTTGCTCAGCAGACACCCAGACAGTGTTGTGGGCTTGCCCGGCTGTTCTATTTCCAGCCTGTTGAGTTCATTTTAGGTCCCACAGCCGGGAATGGGTCCCTCCCTCGCCCCCTCCTCCCCGCCTCCCCTCCTCCCCTCCTCGCAGTTTCTCACCTGCCCACTTCCCCTCCCACTCCTCCACCCTCCAGCGGCCTCCCTGCCACCCCCACCCCTGCCCGCAGCCCCTGCCCCTGGCTCCTGGTCCTGCAGGACCCCGCTCTCTGCCTCCCCTCCAGGGCCCTGGGAAATGAGGTCCCTCCCTTGGGCTCCTATTCCCAGTAGCCAGCAGGTGTGTGTAGATAAGACTTGGGGGAAAGCAGGGGGTGCAGGGCACCTGGCAGGCTCCTCTCCGACATCTCACTGCCTTGAGAAGGTAGTACAGGGGCATCACTGCTTCTGAGTCACCAAGAGGGAAGTGGCCACGCCAGCGGGTCACCTCATGAGCATTCCCATCCCAGGGCCCTGCGTCAAGCTGGACACTGCCTTCATCCTGTCATCCCACAGTGAATGGCCCTAGCAAGAATTTCTGGAAAAGGCTTCCTAGTGCTTTCTGTTGAGGAAGTCAGGCCTGCCAAGCCCTACTCCCCTCTGGTGTCAGGACTTCCTATAACAGAGAACGAGGGTCTTACTCCATAAGTTAAGAGGAGGTCTAGCAATCCTGTGTCTTGGGAAATAAACTATGTGTGGACACTAATTTATACTAGAGTGTGGGATGGCTGGTACAAGATGCTTTTCAATGCATAGATTAGACCATGAAAAGAGGGTGAAGAGTACAGAAGGACCCTGGAAATGTGTGGATGTTTGGGAGGCAGGAAAGGGGTAGCATTTAGTAAGGGTAGAGAAAAACTCAGGAAGAGATGGATGATTCTAGAAACCAGTTTTCTAGTTCTGCCCAGGGAAATTAGCTTGTCACAGTCCAGCACACTTAAGTCCAGAGGGAGAATGGTACCACTGGAGCCTTCTTACACACACCCCTGCCCTCATCATCCCACCCCCCAGGCTCCCCAGGAGCTGGTTGCCACCTCTAGGGGTGTCCTGAGAGAAATGAAGTCCCTAATCGATCTGCCAGGAGGACAAACAGTGAGTCCCCTCAGGGGAGGAGGCGGTCCTGAGGCATGAGGCTGGATGCAGCTGGAGTATTGGGAAGGCGGCTGGTTCTAATTCCTGTTCCTTGGTGCTGTGCACCCCCCCCACCCTGAGTCCACGGAGAGGATGGCACAGACTGGCCCCCATGCTGACCATCTAGTGACCTAGGAGGGTCAGGATCCTGGGGCAGCTTCTCCATGCTGATAGCAGCGTTGGAGGCAGAACTCTGCTCTCCATAGCAACTCGGCAGCCGCCACCCCAGGGAGGGCCACCATGGCAACAGCTAGTCCAGGAACAGCTCCTCTGGGCCTCTGGGCCTCCTGGGCTCAGCCCCGGTCTTACCAAGGGGCACCTGGCCGGGCCTGGGCCAGGCAGACACCCCGTCTCTGAGCCCCTCTTGGGTAAGGGCTGAGGACATGGAGAAAAGTCTGTTTTTGTGTGTTTCCCTTGTTGGTATGATTTGAACATTTGATCACTGATGCTGAGTTTGAAGCAGTTGTCCTTGGACCTGGGGCCTAAGGGTGAGAAACTCTGGGTGGGGGGGGACAGGTGGCAAGGGGGTCTCTAGGGATATGAGCAGTGGAGTTGCCCCCAGGTTAAGGAATCCCAGGTCCTGGTCCCTGCAGAGGTGCCCTCAGGGGGAGCCACACTGCAGTGCCCCCTCCCGCCGGCCCTGTTTGCTGAGGGCTCAGGACGCAGCTGGAGGACCCCCACTGTCCCACCGGGAGGCCTAGTAGACCTAACAATTATCTCTTAACATTTAGCAGGTGTCTCTTCTATTCTCAGGGCTGGACCAGGAGGCTCATAGTTCTAGAAAGAGTGCATTCAGGGGAGGAGGACTGGCTTGAGGGCCAGGCAGGCAACTCTGTTCTTTCCCTCTTTCCTACACCCCACACTGTCTCCGCCAGCCTTGTCCTTCCCCTCTTCAGCACACCCTCAACCCTCCTGCTCCCATCACTGCCTTCCATCGCTCCAGCGTGTCACGGGGTTGGGGGGAGCACCCACGATGCAGAGCGCAGCCCTAAGGGGAGCCAGGGTGAATCAGCTCCCCTAGGTAGCTCCCGGTGGGGGGGGGTTACAAGTTCCCCAAACCTCCGGTGGAAGCCAAGTTCCAGAAGGAAGAGCAGAGAGCTCTCAGCCTCCCTCTCTCTTCAGCGCTCCTCATTATTCTGACAGCTTCTCCGGCAGGAAATGCATAATGTAAAGAGAAGAGCTTTCACGTTCCTCCCCAAGGACTCCCAGGGATGCCCTAGAAGTGAGGTGCAGGAGCCAGCTGAGACAGCGGGGGGTGGGGGGGTGGAGGGGTGCAGCTGAGCGGTGGTTTACTGCACAGCATCCCGGTGCCCCAGCCCCAGCGGGGCCCGGCACCTCGGGGTGGGCAGGAGACACCTCCAGGGCTCCGAAGCGTGCGATGCACCTGCACCCGGAGCCAGCAACCCGGGGCGCTGGAGGGGCCACCAGGGGAGGGACAGTGAAAGCCAGGGGGCGGAAGAGAAGTCAGCCCGGCAAAGGAGGCAGCACAGGTGGGCGTCTGTGTTCTCCGCCCCCAGCGGGGGGCGACAGGGCAGAGGCAGGGAGGGGCCTGGCAAGCCCAGGCCCTTTAGGGTCCCCCTTACCTTGACGGAGTTTGGATTTTATTCCAAATGCAGTGGGAATCCAGCCTTGGAGGGGTTAAGCCGGGGTGCAGGGTCTGGGGTCGGTTTTAAGAAGGCCAGGCTGCAGGGGCTGGGAGGCCTGGCTTGTGGAAAGGCAGCCGGGTGCCCAGGACGAAGAGGGGGAGATGGAGGTGCACCTGGGAGCTGGGAACAGGGCTGTAATGGGTAGGAATGAGGGGGAGGGATCATTACACACACACACACACACACACACACACACATATATTTTAAAGATTTTATTTATTTATTCATGAGAAACAGAGAGGCAGAGACACAGGCAGAGGGAGAGGCAGGAGTCCCCTGTGCCTGGATCCCAGGACCCCGGAATCATGACCTGAGCCGAAGGCAGATGCTCACCACTGAGCTACCCACGTGCCATTACATATATTTTTAACGTACTGGTCTTTTGTCCCCTCTCCCCCTTGACATTGGAATGTAAGCTCCCTGAGGGCAGGGGTCCTGCTGGCCTGGTTCACTGCTGGCTCCCAGGGATGCGGTGTGGGCATTTGGTAAAGATTTAACGTGTGGTGAGTGAGTGAGTGAATTAAGGTATTAGAGGGACAGGTTAACCACAACATCCCAGTTTCTGGCTCAGCCTTGGGCTGGATGGGGGTGGAAGAGGGAGGGGAGAGCCGTGAAGGGGGGCATGGAGATGCCTGGGAGTGGCCGAGTGGGCAGGGTGAGCAGGTGTGGGGAGCGGGGGCGGGGCTGTACGCTCTGCTCACTGATGGACACCCAACACAGAAAGCAGTGCTGGGAGTAGAGAAGAAGCTCACTCTGTTTGTTGAATGAACAAATGCAGTTGAGAGCAATGTTCCGGGCTGGACCTACCAACGTGGCTGTTGCTAGGTCCTGGAAGATGTTTAAGACTGTAGGGGTAGGGGCCCCCTGGGTGGCTCAGTGGTTGAGTGTCTGCCTTTCCGCCCAGGGCATGATCCAGGAGTCCTGGGATCGAGACCCCCATTGGGGTCCCCGCAGGGAGCCTGCTTCTCCCTCTGCCTGTGTCTCTGCCTCTCTGTGTGTGTCTCTCATGAATAAATAAATAAAATCTTTTTAAAAAAAGACTGTAGGAGTGGATGAGATCACCTAGGAAAGTGTAGCGGGAGAAGGAAGGGACCTCCTCTGGCCACCCCCTCTCCCCACACCAGGAATTGATTTAGGAAGCAGGGGCCCTAACTCAGCAAAGAAAGCAGAGCCCTGCAGTTTGGGGAGACTCTTAGGGAGTAGCCATAAAGACAGGTAAATATGGTGCCTGGGAGTGAGGGTGGGGGTAGGGATACAGGCTGGCCCCTCAGCCCTGTGAGAAAAGGAGAAGCTTCCAGCACCAACAGCAGAAGGCCTCTGACCCCTCTGACCTGGAGCCATGCCAACTCTCCTCTGGCTCCCTCTCCTCAGCCCGTGACGCTAGCTATGGCCAGGCCCAAGCTGAGGTTCCCCAGGAGAGAGCAAGTCCCAGGGTCCCTAGCAGCATTTGTGGTCCTGAGAGCGACACATGCTGTTCGGGGCTTAGGTATGGTGACCACAGCCCCAGGTGTCTGGGCCAGCTCCTGTGCCACCTGTTGTGTCAATCCCACAAAGCCCTGGAGCCTGGCAAAGAAGGCAGATGCTCATGGTGATGCTGGCAGGGCCCCGGGAGGCTGGAGGGGGGGCAGTGCTGGCTACACATTGTCAGCCCAAGCACAGGGCATCAACCAAGTTGTCGGACCAGATATACCACAGATGCCAGTCTCTGCCCTGGCGTACACCATGGTTGGCGGGAGAGACGCAGACAGGGAGTCTAGCAGGGAGTTCCGCTCCACAGTAAAGGACTTTGGGGAACATCATGCTGGGAAATAAGTTTATCTGGGTCCTGTTAGGATGACCTGGGCTCCAGGGGGGTCTGCACCTCTAAGTAGCTGCATGTGCCACCCCCCACCCAGCCCAAGAACAATGTGTGAGAACTGGAAGAGGTCTTCTAATTCAGCCTTCCACGCCCAGCAGAAACTCTTCCCACAAACCCTGGCACGTGACCACCTGCTGTCTCTCCAGACATGTCCAGGGATGGGAACCTCATACTCACAGGGTGGCCATTCCTATTTAGCCGGTCTGTTAGAAAGCTTTTCCTTCCCAAGGCCTGGAAGGACCCAACGCCAGTGTTAACGGTGGTGCCTCCAAGGAGGTGCGTAGCACTAACAGTGTGACAGGGCCTTCCTTCCCTGTTGATTTGGGATGCTTTTCATACCGTGTGTGAAATTCATAATAGTAAGGAAAATAAAAAGTCAGGTTCATCATTATATGAACCTGATCTGTCCTAATATTTCCACCTACTGGTCCCAGGTCTGCACCCTGGGATCGGAAAATAAGCTAAACCCACTTGCCCTGGGATGCGCATCAAACACTTTAGATGGAGATCCCGTTTCTTCTCCAGGCTGAGCGACTCCTGCTCTCCGGCTGTAACTTGGTTTCCAGACCAGACCCCATCTCGGTCACCCACTTCTGAGCCTCAGACAACAAAACTCAGTGGGTTACAGAGGAAGGAACCAATAATTCTGAGCTGGGTGTTATGCTAATTAATTAACGGGGCCCATCATCCCCGTTTGTGTGTGTGTGTGTGTGTGTGTGTGTGTGTGTGTGTGTGGATCAGGGCAGGCACCACCAGATCGCTCACTTCCTCAATCCTCTCTTCTCTGTGAAAGGGGCAAATGAAACCTTTGCTATCAGAATCAGTGGGCATGCATGAAATGAAACACAGCAAAAGCACAAATCCCTACGCTCAGAGCTCTGACTTTGAAGCCCTTTGCCGTTTAAAAAGCAGTGAGGCCTTGGACTCACGGAGCCAGACTGCTTGGGTTTGAGTCCCGGCTCTTCTGCTCCTGGGCTCTGTGACCTTGGAGAAATGAGCCCTCATGGCTGCGCTGCGGTTTTCTCTGTGAAACAAGGAGGATGATCACACCAATCTTGGAATGTGTTTTTGAGAGCACTGGATGCATCGCCCAGCACTCAATACACGTCAGTCTGCTAAGATGACCGCCACTCTGCCTCCGCACAAGGACAGGAGGGCTGGACAGAATGAAATGAGGCTAATTCATAGCACTTACTTGGAAGGTGAGGCCCTAAGCCAGACCGGGGTGACTTATGGGGCTGGTTGCTCTACAGCTCTCGGCCTGCCCCCAGGATTTGTAGGCACGATTACACACTGGACGGTGTGCCCAGGGCTCCACGGGCGCGGCTCCCTGAGGTCTGCCAACGGCTCCGTGAGGTGGGCGCTACCCTTACTCCCATTCCACAGAGAAGGAAACCAAGGTCCAACGGCTTAAGGAACTGGCCTCGGGTCACACAACTAGGAAGCCAGTGTGTCTGGCTGCCAGAGTCGGTCTTGGACACCATCGTCCTGTCCTCTAATTGGGGCTCAGCCCCTGCTTTCCGAGGAAGCCACAGCCTTTCTTCCCCGACAGCAGCGCCCGCTGTTTCTGTGAGCTGAGGCAGAGGAGTGGCCCGTTCTCTCACCCAACCCTCTGCCCCTGCTCGCCACCCCTGCCCCCTCCAGGAGTCTGTCACCGGAGTGTTGCCAGGGACCCCAGCTGCATCTCCGTGGGTCCCCAAGGGGCTCCTGGCACCTGGTGCCCCTGGGCTGCGGGCTGGTTCCTGGACCCTGACCATGAAATGGTGAAACAGTTCCACACTCAGCTCCAAAAACACAAAACAAAAAAGCGGCCATCTGGGCCGCGGGCGCGCTGCGTACTACGGTTGGGGCCGCAGAGCCTCGTGCCCGGCCACGGCCAGGCCCCTGGGAGCCCTTCCGGCCTGAGTGCAGGAGGCGTGTTTACCCGACGGTGGGGCCGCCGCCCGGCCTCAGCCCGCGGCTCCAGGGCCTCCAAGCCCCGAGGCCCAGGCCGCTGCCCCCCCCCCGCCCCGCCCTCGGCACCCGTGCCCCGCTCCCGGGGGGCCGCTGCGAAGCACAGGAGAGATGGGGGCCCAGCCGGGCCCGTCCCCAACTCGGGCCCTCGTGATCCTCTTCTAGGGCAGGGAACCCGAGGCCAGGTGAGCTCCCCTCGGCGCCCCGCTGGCCGATGGCAGACCCGACTCAGGCCCGCACCCGGGGGCCAGGGGGAGGGCGCCGCTTGGCGGCCTCGAGGTGGCGGCAGCGGAGCACGGAGCCGGGCGTGGGGCCCGAGGAGCCTGTAGGCTGTGTGCCCGCAGCCCGCCCTACACGTGCTGCCAGGTGAGCGGGAGCCCCAGCGAGGGCCGTGTGTCGCCATCACTCGCCACCCCCCAGGGGCCCGCCGTCCCGTCACTGCCCATCCCTGACTGGGCCCGCAGGTGCCACCAGCACCCTGTCGACTCCATCCGCGGCGACCCAGGCATTGCCACTACCCTGGCAGCCCCAGGGCTCGGCCCATACAGAGCCGGCTGGGCCCCGGGAGGAGCCCTGGCCCTGCACAAACATGCAGCGGTTGCCAGTATGGACGATCCCCGGAGGGGGCAGGGATAGGAGTGTGCTGTGAGGCTGGGATAGGAGTGTGCTGCATCTCTCAGGTGTCGGGGTGGCAGCCCGGGGATGTCCCCACAGACACAGAGCCGGAAAGGAGAGGCGGAGGCAGTCACTCGCGGCAGGAGCAGCAGGACGCTCCAGATGTCTTTATTGGGGCTCGAGCACAGTGTGACAGGGGAGGCATGCAGACAGGGCGCAGGGCCCGGCCTAGGCATGCCCCAGACACACACCAGGGGACGGCTGTGGACAAGGACTGACCAACAGTAGGGAGGGCCCAGGCGGGGCGGGGCAGCAGGGCAGGAGGCCCGAGGGAGGGGCAGAGGCCAAGGTCGAAGGGGTCACCCGGCCTCTGCTATTGCACGCGGCCTCTGGCCACCGGCCAGGAAGGACAGTATTGTAACTGGTCTCCACTCGCCCGAGGCTTCCCCTTCTCAGACCCCTGAGCCGGATGGGCAGACAGGCCCCTTCCCTGCCCGTCTGCCCAGCAGCATCTTTGAAAACAAATGGACGAAGAGGACAGAACAAATACCCCAAAATAAGAAAAGACAAAACACCCCCTCAGTCCAAGACACAGGGAAGGTGGAAGACGCTGCAGGAGAGGAGCCCCTAGAAGTCCCCCCAGAACTGGGGTGTGGGGTGGGAGGTAGAACCCCAATCTGGGGTGGGGTGGGGCTGGTGGAGCAGTGACCCGGGGCGGGGGGGTGGGCAGGCAGGCCTTCCACAGACCACCGGCCACCGGGGAAACAACCCCAAGAGGGCGAGTCCAGGCTGGGAACTGGCAGTCCCCAGAGGCTCTCTCCCTGGGACATTCCACGTGGGCGTTCAGCAGAAACAAGGCGTCAGTGAGCAGAAGGGCGGGGGGGCCTGGGGTGGGGCATGGGCTCGGAGACAGAGCCCCACAGGGAAGACAGACCACCAATAGCACGTGCACTACACACACAAGTATAGCATGTATGAATATAGATATCATATGTGCATATATATCTCTTCAGGGCACAACAGAACAGAACATCAGACCCAGATGGCTCTGGGCCCGGAGGGTCACACGGGAGGTTTTCCGTCAGTCCTGTGCAAACAAGGATCTCTGAATGATTCTTGCCAGGGTTGCAGAGTTTCCCTAAGCCTTTGGCTTTCTGTCTGTCTGCCTGCCTCTCTCACGTTGGTGCCGCTTAAGAGAGGGTGAGGACTTCAGCCTGGGCATAGCTGGGCGAGAGGGCGTCGTGGCAGGTCTCTGTGTTTAAAGAGCACAGGTGTGAGACACTGGGACGCACGCTTTCAGCTCAACATTGCCTTCTGGGGGGGCAAGGAGTTCAGCAAAAGAAAGGGAGAAACAAAGAATGAGATGTTAGAAGGAAGCTGGCTGCTGACCCACGGGCTGTGGGCTAAGGGCTAGGCCAGGAGCAGAGCTGGAAGGCATGGGGACCCAGGGCTAGGACACCAGGAAGAGCAGGGGTGGGTCAGGGGATGGGGTGAGCCTCTCCTTGCAGCCCCTGGCTGCCTACCCAGCGCTGGGCCAAAGTGACTCATAGGTGATGCTACAGTGTATCTCTGTACCTGCTCAGGTCATGAGTTCCAGAAATCCCTAGCCCTAGGTCTTCACAACTCCAGTGCAGTGGACAGGGGGACCACAGCCTCACAGCCTGGCCTGGATCCTGGCATGGCCTGTGGTCCAGCTCGGGCTCCCCACTCCCACACAGCCTCCTGCCCCCCTCACTCCCTGGGGCCAGTCTGCTGTCCTAGGGGGGCTGGGGAAGAAGGTTCCCGAGTACGCTGCCATGTGGTGCCTAGCCCCCCTTC
This sequence comes from Canis lupus familiaris, assembly GCF_011100685.1. Taxonomy (NCBI): domain Eukaryota; kingdom Metazoa; phylum Chordata; class Mammalia; order Carnivora; family Canidae; genus Canis; species Canis lupus. The sequence continues at coordinate 42,202,653 of NC_049227.1, forward strand.
CTCAATCTGGCTGGAGCAGAATTTGAGCAGTTGGAGGGTAGGTCCTGAAGGGGAAGGTCAGGGAGGAGGCATGTGTCCATCTCAGGAGACAAAGCCAGGAAAGAGCATCTTATTGAGAAAGCCAGCCACTCAGTGAGCCCTTCTCGGCACCCCATCCTCAGCCTGGAGTGTCAGTGGCTTGGGCCTCCCCTTCTACCTTCCCAGTGGGGGCACAGAAGGCAGGCAAGGGGCTGCCGTAGGGGCAGGGATTTTGGGGTGATGCTCTCTGGCCAGGGCAGAGGAGGCCCTCCTCCCTCAGGAGGCTCTGTGAAAGGGCAGCCCAGGGCCCAAGTGGTGACTCCCGGAGCCCCAGCCCTGGGCTGACACTCGGTCTCCCCTTTGACTCCCGGGCCTACGCTGAACAGACATCTTCTCCTCTAGGTTCAGCCCACAGCTCCTCCCAAAAGTCTTGGGGGTTGGGAAATGGCCTGTAAGGTTGTCAGTAAGGTTAACAACTCCTATCTGGGCAGCTGCCCTGCTGTGCCGGGAGGGAGCCCTCGCTGTGCGGGAAAGGCTTCTAGAAGACAAAGTAATGAGTACAGGTCCGAGTCTACATGCAACATAAAGCAAACTGTGCCCTCAGACTGTAGTGGAAGAGCCTTCTCCTGAGGAGGGAGTCCCAAGGCCTGGATAAGCTGAAGCCCACGTAGGCAGCCGCCTTCCTAGGCAGGGCCTGGTGTACCGTGGGTCTCTGTGAACCCCAGGACTCACTTTGCCCCTTCCCAGGGCCCCGGGAGGCCCAGAGGCCCAGAGAGGTAGCTGTCCTGTTAGCTAGGGCCCGTGTTTCCCTTACAGAAGCCAGAGAGCCAGTGGGGGGACAGGCGGGCGCGGTCTCCCACGGCACTAGGGGCCCCAGCCTAGCACTGCCGAATCATGTCGCCCAGGGACAGCTGCACCCACCAGAGGGGTGCCATGAGCATGCCCATCCCCGTGGGAGGGAAGAGAGGGAAGGAGGAGGTGGGTGCCGTGGAAACTTGGACTCCTGACAACTTGAGGGCCGCCACAGAAATAGCCACCTCAGCTCCCCGAGCCAGGAAGGCAAGCCCAAGGACAGAAGAGCTGTGGGGCCTGTGCTCAGCGGGACACCTAGCTCATCACGTCCCCACCAGGGCCAGGACCCTGGTGCCAGGGAGCCCTGCGGGGACAGGACTCAGTCTGTCCCCACCAAGGAGAAGCAGCTAGGCTCCCAGGCCCCGTGGTGACAGGGCTCCTAGAGCCTCCATCCTGCTCCACAGAGCTCCCCTGTTCCTGTCACTCAAGGGGGCCTGTCCCCTTCTGAAGGCTGGTCACATGGATGCCCCTGCATTTTCTCATCTCTCAAGGGGACCTTTCATTCTCAGAGCAAGCAGGAGACAGGCCCCATGGACCACAACAGGGCTGCGGCATCCCAGTACCCACCCTGGACAGACTTTTCTGGAAGGCACATTCCTGTGTCTGCCCCAGGCCGAAGAAGGCAGTGAAATGAGGGTGCTCCTGGCACAGGCTTTTCACAGCACCCAAACCTCATGGAATGATCTGATCTGACCGCTGTTCATCCTTCAGGCGGCCTCCAGACGCCCCGGCCTCCTGCTGCACCTCTGGGTGCTGTCCTGCCAGTCCTATCTTTGCCCACCCTGGAAGGGACAGATATGGACCTTAGTCATTCCCTCTCCAAAGTTGCATAATCCGGCTCTAAAAACTGCCAGGCGCGCGGCTCCACTGTCAGGTCTAATTCCCATCAGGTGAAACAGAAAATGTCTTGGCTGAGGCCTCCGTGTGCCTGGGGCTGCGGCGAGCGCCTCCTCGCCAGGCTGCAGAGGGGGGGCCCCCCCCGCCTGCCGCCCCCCCCCCCCCCCCGCCCGGCCCTCCCAGGAGCTCGGGTGCCAGCTCCAGCTCCAGCTCCGGAGGGGGTGCTGTCCTCACACTTCCCCTCAGCTGCCCTTGCCCGGGTGCACCCTGCTCCCTCAATGACTCACAAACCTGTTGTGCTCCCAGGCTCGTTAGGTAAATGAATACACTTAATTATAGAAATTAGATGAGTCTCTGGTTCTGGCAGCAATCCAGAGCGCAGAGGCTGGGTGGGAGCGCAGGTGACTCAGGCAGGGCTGGGAGTCTGAGGCAGCGGGACAAGGAGGGAAGAAAAACGGTCGTGGAAGCCAAGAAAGCAGCGCGGGAGAGGTGCGGCGGCCGGGGCGCAGATGGGCCGCCCGGGCTCTGCCGCGGGGTGTCACTCCCTGGGGAGGGCATTCCCCTGCCGAGGCAGCCAACCGTGCACCTGAGGCCACCACCTGCGTGCCAGGCCAGAGCTGGAGGACATGGGGCCTCCTCTCCCAGTGGGTGGGGTGGGCACCGCTCCCCCTGACCAGCTAGCTCCCTGCACACCAGCAGACATGGGCGTGCCCCACGAACAGCCTTATTCTTTGCTGGTCTGAGTGTGGGATGGACAGACAGACAGACAGAGCTATTCAGTGAGTGACTGAAGGCCTCGAGGAATGGAGATGCATGTGCCGTGATGCAGGTGGGACCCTGAGCAGAGGCAAGGCCGAGGCACGGGTCCTGTGGGGTGCAAGCAGCCCCGGCTCGGGATGGGGACCAGTGGGGGAGCAGCCCTGGGAGTAATCCCCCCGCCTTGCTCTCAGTCTCCAGAGCTGAACGTTCTGGGGAGCCAGGGGCCGCGGAGGAGAGGAGAGGCGGCCTGGGTTCTCCTGCCTCCTGCCTGGGTCCCTCGGACCTCCAGAGGAAGGAGGGCTAGAGGGCATGTGAGCGTGGGGGGTGCCCAGAGGTGGGGAGGGCCGAGGGTGCAGCTAAGGGGCCGAGTGTCCAGGTGGAGGGCTGGTGAGAGGGTGGAAGTGGTTGGACAGCAGGAGCTTTCTTGGAGGGTAGGGTGAGCTGTATCTCGATGCCAGTGGAGACAGCCCCAGACTGGTTCCAGCTGCTCCAGCTATGTTGTTTAGACTCCGGGACTTTGCACAGCCTTGGTGAAGAAAAGGCACATGGGTCAGAGGGGCATGGCTTCCTGTCTGAGCAGCTCCGTGGGATCCACGCTCCGGGGGACTCTGTGGGGGCAGGGAGCCCCCGGCTGGTTGAAGGGTCCGGCCCACCTGGGAAGGCTCCCTAGCTTTCCCTGGCTTCCAGGTCACCTGGGCTCCAGAGTACAGACTCCGGGGCCCCATAGCTGATCTCTGCCCTGTAACTGTCCGATAAGCTCCCCTCCAGCTACGCAAAGATCCCTCTAGCGCTCTTCTCAATTCTGAGAAGCCCTGATTGGTACTGGGCACCTTCCTCCCAGAAGTGCACAATGACATTCGGGCAGCTACAGACTAACAATGGGGTCTGTGCCCATGGCTGAGGGAGCCCCGGGCTCCCCACTCCAGGTTCTCTGTGGAGTCTGAGTGCAGAGAAGTGAGACATGGTCTGGCACAGGGAAAGTTGCCGAGTGCTTCCTGGGAGTTTGGCGATGCTAATTGCCACGCTTGCTCAGCAGGGCCTGTTTCCCAGCAACCCACCTGTTCCCTCTCGAAGGTCACTCTAATTGGCTGAGCTACATGCTTGTTGCCAAGAAGCAGTGTGGAGGCATCTTGAAAATAGAGCAGCCGGGCCGCACAAGCGCCCAGAGGGATCTGGTGGTATGTGCGCTCCAGACTCTCTGGCCCATGCACGCACACGTGCAACCCCTGCCCTGGGTGCGACCCACTCCCCAGGACCTCACTGTCCCTCCTGGCTTGCACCCTTGTAGCCTCTTCCACACTGCTGCTGAGCCCCTCCCGATACCAGTGTGAAAACAGGGGTCTGGACACTCATGGGAGTGCTTAAGTCTTACAGGGAGGTGGTGGCCCCTCTGCCCCACATTCTGGGCCCTCACTTAGCATCCTCCAGCCGAAGCAAATATCTGCGTCTGAACCAGGACACAGTGGAAGCCGCTGTGTGTTTGTGATGGGGAGCAGGAGAGACAGGCACATCCAGAGCCCAAGGACTGAGGGACACAGAGGATGGGGTGACCAGAGGGACACAGGAGAGGGTACCTTCTGTCTGCAGCCCTGTAACTGAGGCCTCTGGGCCATCTCCTTCCAGCTGCCAGACAGCTACTCCTGCTGCTGCCGCCCAATAGGACATACGCCCAGCAGAGCTGGACACACACCTCTCAGGGCCTGGTTAGGGTCAAGGTACCCTGGGAATCCTGTAGGGGTGAGGGCTGGGAAGGTGCCCTGCAGGCTGCATGGGATGGGCAGGCCAGGGTCATCCTCGGGGGAACAGAGACATCACAGGCTAATCCTACAGCAGCCACTGCCCTGCCTCATTCAACCTACACTTGTTCTGGAGTCTGGGGAAAGCAAGAAGTTTGGCAGGGGGTGGGGGGGGGAGGGTGGATCCGGCTAAAAGAAGGCAGGCTAAGAAGTGGTCTGAGAACACAGGGACAAGCTTTGTTTTGGGGGTGTCAAGGTTTATCGTGGAACTGTTTAGGCAGGGACAGGGCACGAAAGACAAAATAGTGATGGGAACACCTGCTCCTGAGACTCTTGTTCACAGCCACTCCTGGCCCTCAACCAGCCTCAGTCACTTCCAAGCGCCTTTTTGCAGATGAGGAACCCCAGCTCCGCTGCCCAGCCTCCGCCCCGCTCCCCCGCCACAGCTTGGGGCAACTGACAGAACTTCCACCTGCCCTCACAGGGGAGAACAGGCTGCTCCCTGGAACCCTCCAAATCCTCCGGAGCACACTTCTCTACCCACCGTGCCCCCATCCGCACCTCCTGGTCACCTTCTGGCTCCGCCTCGAGAGCCCACAGAGCTGGGCCGGGCCCCCTGGGCTCCTGGATGTCCAGCGCAGGCTGGTGCAGGTGGGGCCTGTGCTAGGCTCTCCGAAGACCTCACACCAGCAGCTCGCTGTCACCCCGACTCCTGAAGGCTGTTGGCATCTCTGGGAGTACTTACTTGGGAAACCTTAGCTGTGTTTAAGGGAGGGCTAGGGAAAGTGTGGCCGTGATCCCTCCCGTGGGGCCAGGCCTCGCGGTCGCAGCCGGAACCAGAGGGCGAGGTGGTGATAAAAGGCAGGGCAACGACAGGGGCCCCTGATTTGCTATCCCCTTACCCTCTGGCCCTTGTCTTCACCGTGGGCATTGGGGGTGGGGGATGGCTGGGCTCTGTGGCAGGGGGCGGGGGGAGGATGCCAGAGGCCTTTCTAATCCAGGGATCAGGCATCAGGCTACCTGTCTTAAAAGCGGGGGCACGTTCAAGGCAGAGGAGATGGTGGCCAAGACCTTAGGGGAGGAGGGGACCTTGCGTCTTGGGGGGGACACTGGGGAGATTCAGCTCCATGGGTGCTCCCCCCTGCCCGGCCCGGGGAGCCATACCTTTCCGGACACTACCATCGGCACAGGTATAGTCCCCGGCGCTGAGCAGGAAGCAGGCCGCTGCCTTCTTGTTTTTGTCTCGGGGGCCAGAGCGTCGCAGGGCCCGGCGCTCCTCAGGGGTGGGGGCAGAGGCCAGGGGCTGGGTGAGGCCAGCTCCCTCCTCGTCTGACAGCACCGCGTTGGCATCGCCATTCTGCTTGGAGTCTAAAGGGGGCAGACAGAAAGGAGGCTGGGTGAGGGGCTGCCCGGGGCCTGCCTCATGGGCTTGCCTCCGTCTCTCCGATCCCAGGCCCAGCGTTTCACTTCCCCTACCAAGGGGGCCTGGCATCTCCCTGGGAGGGCCAGGGAGTGGGCCCGCACGGGGGTGGGAGGGGGTATGGGTCAGAAGGCCCCGCTTCCCTCTCAGCCGTGGCCTAGCATCTTTCCTGGGACATGGGGCCAGAGATGCCTTAAGCAGGGGTTCCTGAATCTGACGGCTGCAGGCTGGTGGCAGCCCAAGGCAGGTGGCGGACTCTGCTTCCTCCTGGGCTCTGGCTCAGGCTGACACCTGGATGAGCTTGCATTCCCTCGGAGAACGCCTGTCTCGCTGGGACGGGGCCTGGCACCGCCAGGGGTAAACCAAGAAACTGGCTTCCATGGCTATGTCTCTGGGCCCCCCGAAGGCAGTTACTCTTGTTCACCGGGCATGTAGGGAAGAGTCAGGTGCCTGAAGGATCTGGAGCCCTCTGCTTGGGGCTCACCTGTCTGGGGAAGACCCCGCATGGAAGAGGCTCCAAAGGCTCCCACTGCTGTGGGCGCTCACCCTGCCTCTATCAGGCAGCAGCCTGGGGGCACCCTTGGCCCTGGAGAGGGGCCTGCTCTGTGTGAAGGCAGGGTGGCCAGGAGTGCCCTGTGCATGGCCAGCCAGTTAGGGTCAGGCTGAGGCATAGCTGATGGGGCGTGGCAGGTGAGCACTGGGGAGCTGGTGCAGGGGCTCGTCTGTGCTGACACCAGGTTTCCCCTGAGCTCTGAACGGGCCTCAGAGTACAGCTGAAATTACCTCAGATACTGGCTGAGATTTATACTCAGGGATCGGGGAAGGGGGTACCACTTTGGTGGGTGTGCTGTTCCATCAGCATCTCTGGAAAACCCAGGCCCCCGCATGACCCCAGCGAGTGAGTAGCCCCAGCATGTACAATGGGCACCCCCCAACAGGCCGGTGGGTATCACAAGTCAGGCACCCCCCGCCCCCAGGTGCTTCCAGAGCTTGGTCAGAAGCTGCTACCTTTGTCTCCTGGCCCAACCCCAGTTCCCTGATGGCCTGGCATCCAAGGGCTCCCCAGACTAGGAATCCCAGACTCCCTCGGGAGCCCACCCCATGCCTAACACTTAGGCTCCCACTCTCCAGCCTAACTGCACGTTGCTGTGGGTTAAGCCTATTTCCTTTCCCACCTCTTGACTCGGCCAGAAGCAACCTTCCAGAGGTGGCCTTTCCCATCCTTGAGGAGCAGGATCCTGATCCTCAGGCCCTCCCTGTCCTTCAAGATGCAGATGCCATTTCCTCAACCTTCCTTTCCCCCCTGCCCGACTCTGGGCTACTCCCTCCTGGTTCCCTCCCATCCCATGTGAAACCCTGAGCCCAGGACTCAATCTAGCTTGTGCTGAACAGAAGGCAGCCTCCCACTGCTGTTACGTTATTGCATTTATTAGGCCAAGAGATATGAGACTCCAACGTTTGGAAACGAATGATTCATGCATTGATGCACCTTGGAAGAACAGCTGCCCTGCTCTCTACCTAATAATGACAATGCCTGATACTTGTAAAGCAGCTTTTACTTCTCAAAGTCCTCTCATGTCTGTCATTTGTTTGGGTCTCATCAGAGTCTTGGGAGTAGGAGAGCATTCCCATTTTACAGGTGAGGATCAGAGAGGGTTAGTGACTGGCCTGAGGTCACACAGCATGGTGGCCAAGGTGGTATCAGAATTTACAGCCCTGTGCACTGCCCTTCACAGCCTAAACTGGGCGGGACACTCACTTCACAGACCCTGATGTCCAGAAAGCTACTGGAAATCCAGAAGCTAGGGGTTTGGCCTCAATACTTTGCACTCTTAAAGGCACATCTTATACTTAGGGAAGCCCGGAGCAGTAAAGCACAATCCTAAATTCCAAGGGCTGAGGTTCATCTGGGGACTCCCTCGGCCACTGGAGAAGAGGTGGCTTTCCTTCCCAACCCCCAATCTCACCTGCCCGTTTCCTCTCAACCATACCCTCTTCTGGGGCAGGGGGGCTGGCGTCACTGTAGGTGCTGTCCCGGGGTGAGGTGTCCTCCGACTTGCAGTAAATGGGTGACTCAAGCTGGGGCGGCCGTGGCACATGCTTCTTTCTTTTCTTAGGCAGCTTCTGCTTGGCCATGGCCAGGGAGTAGTACATGCCGAAGTTGTTGACAATGACCGGCACGGGCATAGCAATGGTGAGCACGCCAGCCAGTGCACACAGCGCCCCAACCAGCATGCCTGACCACGTCTTGGGATACATATCCCCATAGCCTAGGGTCGTCATGGTGACCACGGCCCACCAGAAGCCGATGGGGATGTTCTTGAAGTCAGTGTGGTCATTGCCCCGCGGGTCAGAGGGCCTGGCGCCAATGCGCTCAGCATAGTAGATCATGGTGGCGAAGATGAGCACGCCCAGGGCCAGGAAGATGATGAGCAGCAGGAACTCGTTGGTGCTGGCACGCAGGGTGTGGCCCAGCACGCGCAGCCCCACAAAGTGGCGCGTGAGCTTGAAGATGCGCAGGATTCGGACGAAGCGCACCACGCGCAGGAAGCCCAGCACGTCTCGGGCCGCCTTGGACGACAGGCCGCTCAGTCCCACCTCCAGGTAGAAGGGCAGGATGGCCACAAAGTCAATGATGTTGAGAAGGTTCTTGACGAAGTCCAGCGTGTCGGGGCAGCACACGATGCGCACCAGGAACTCCAGCGTAAACCACAGCACACACACACCCTCGATGTAGGTCAGGATGGGCTCTGTCTCCACCTCCCGCCGGAAGTGCACGCTGGTGGTGTTCCCCACCCGGTGGATCTCTGTCACGTTGCGGTCAATGTTGAAGGCCTCATGGGTCTCCAGGCAGAAGGTGGTGATGGAGACCAGGATGAAGAAGAGAGAGGCGAAGGCCACCACCTGTGGGTGAGGAGGACAGTGGGGCACCTGTCAGGGCCAGACGGGCACCCTCCTGTGTGTGGAGGGTGGGGGCACGGGTCATCGGGCAGGACTACGGTATGGGGTCAGGGGCTGGAATTCCCTCTGAGGGCCTTTATCCATCTGCTAGGGTATCTTAAGGCAGTATTTCCAAATCTTTGTCATGGGGCACAGAAGACAGAGGCTGCTCCTGGCTGGAAGCACCTGGACAGGTAACTCCAGCTGCCTGGCCCCGCCTACTGCCTAGCTCTGCGCACCTGTAGTCCCATTGTGCCTTATAGCTTCTTGAACTGTAACGGGTATGTAAATCATCCAGGAATCTTGTCCAAGTGTGGTTCTGATTCAGGAAGTCATAGGCGGGGGCCTAGGAGTCTGCATTTCTAACAAACTCTCAGGGCGAGGCTGCCGGTCCACAGACAATACTTGGGGTAACTAGGCTTTAAGGCAGTGGGTCCTCAAAGTGGGGCCCTGGATCAGCAGGAGCAGCAGCATCACTTGGGGACTAGTTAGAAACACAAATTCTTGGGCCCCACATAAACCTACTGAATGAGGAATACTGGGGGTAGGGCCCAGTAACCTTCCAGGTAATTCTAATGCACACTGTTTTGAGGTCCACTGCATTATAAGGGATACGCCCAGAGACAGGGGGCTTCTTTCTGCCAGCTGAGGCTTTAGGCTCCAGACATGACCCCCTCCCCCGTCCTGGCCCCGGCCCCAGCCCACCTCCTCTCCCCCACCCCTCGGCTTAGAATATCCCAGCCAACTGCCCAGACAGTGAGAAGCGCCCGAGGGAAGACAGCATGCTCCATGGCAGGAGACAGGGGGAGTCCGCCCAGAATAGCCACCCCTCCCCTTCCCAACAACTGACATTTCCTGGGACACTGAGCTCCAACAAAAAATAAACTGCACCCATTGGGATCGGAGTGTGGCAGCGGCTGGTCCAGACAGCTGCTGGGATCTCGGCTAGAATGATGACAGCAGCACTCGGCAGAGATTTAAGCGTCCGATCATTATGAATGGAGAGGAAATGCGTGTGTAATAACACCAATTACGGAGCCTTCATCTGTTATTCACCACTGTCAGGGTACCTGTTGCTGAGGCCCACGCCCCCTGCTGCTGCCCGTCCTGCCTGGCGGGCGGGGGGTGGGATGGGCTCCCCCCCTGAGCAGAGGCCCGTGCTTAAAACAGGTGGATGGGGAAGGGCTGTGGCCCCACAACCACTTAGCACCCCCACCTGCCCCACCCTGATTTCCACCTGACCGTGGCCTTGCCTCTTGTCTAATCGTGCCTCTCAGAGATGCTCTGCTCCCTGAGAGTCTGCCCAGGGAGGCGAGAAGGCACACCTTGCCCTTACTACTGCCAAACACTGACAGAGGCTACAGGGGGAGCTGGGAAAATGAAGCAGCAGCACCTCCAGAGCTTCCGGAGCAGGAGCGAGTCTGGGGCTGCACGTCCCTTAGTGGCCTCCTCTCTCCTGGCACGGCTGGGCACCTGGTACGGGTTACCGCCTTCGTTCTCCCTGGACCCTGTGCCGTAAGGCCCACCATCTCGCCGTCCGGGGGAGGAACTGAGCACCAGAGAGGTTCTGTGCTCACCCAAGGTCACACAGCCCGGAAGGGGCAGAAACCAGACTTGAACTCAGCAGGTTTAACTTCCAGGCTGCACCTGCTCCTTGCCCCACACTGTCGTCACCGCCGCCCAGGCAGGATCATGTCATGGACCCAGGAGAGCCTTCTCTGGACTGTCAGCGCTGCCCCCAGCCAGCGCCGTGATGACTGCTGTTTCACACCCCAGGGATGTGTGCCTTTGGCTTCACACCGACACCCAGCACACACAGTTTATTCACACTTGAACATGGACGGGTTGATCAGCTCTAGCAAGGAAGGAGAAGGGAAGTAGCAGGCCACAGGCAACACTTTCGCTACTTGGACAACTCTTCCTGGAGCTTCTCCTCTCTGCTGCTTTTCTGAAAAGGTAAATTTCAAGTTCCTTGTCTGACCTCACTTTACTTCCCTGAGAAATGGGCTACGAAGGCAATACAGGCTGACATGGGCCTGAGGCGAATGGCTCCAGCCTGTGAGCCCTCCGTGGCCATTCAGGGAGGACCTAGTGGAGGCACCTGTCCCGTGGCTGCGGGGATGCCGGGGACCCAGAGTCCTGGGGCTGCCCCACCCCGGTCCCCAGAAGCAGAGGAGGTGGGGGTAAGGGGTGGAGACAGCCTCTCCCAGCTCTGCCAGGAAGCATGGGAAGCAGGAGCTCACTTTCTCCGCTCTCTCTGAGGAAAAGTTTAGCCAGGAGAGTTGGCCCACCTGGGAGCCGAGCGTGAAGTTAATTAGCAGCCTGGAAAAACAAGTTCAGGAAGAGCTGCCAAGGGGCTGAGCAGAGGGGCACCGAGGGGAGGCAAGGGAGGGAGGGCCACGTGCCAGCCACTTTCTCAACCACCGGGCCAAGGCGCCTTCCTCACTGCCAACCTGGGCTCCTACGAGCCGCCCTCCCGAGTCAGGGCCCAACTCCCAGAATTCCTGCAGTGTTCGCTCACTTTCACTGTGTTTTAGAAACACGGAACTGTTGCATCTACGTACTGGTACTGCTCATGCCGCCCTCCCAGAAGACGGGGCAGGTAAAGGGTAGCCACATGTACCCGTTTCTCAGGGGTGGCAGAGGCACGAGAGAGGGCAAATGACTCGCTCAGGACCACACTGAGGCCAGGTACCCCGACTCAGAATTCTTTCCACTCGGCCCTCTAACCAAACACTCCTCCTTGGTGACCCCTCCTTGGGGCCTCAGTCTCCCCGGTGACCTCTCCAAGGGCTGACAGCCGGCGCCAGGCAGGCCCCAGAAAGCCCCCCAGCCCCCGCCCTGAGGACAGAGACCTGAGGCCGGGCTGGGACAGATGCAGGCATCTGGGCTCTGGCACGTTGCCCCAGGTCAGTGCCGAGGTTACAGTTCCCTCTTCGGGGCCCCAATTACTCCTCTGTCCCCTATGTTGTTCCCAAACCGAGTGATTTTGTAAGTGGTGGTCCTAAGCAAGCGCAATCAGAGCACTTCCCCTCTGGCGGCAGGGACGCTGCCTTTTTTTTCCCCCACTCTCTTGACAGAGGGCTGCCAGGGCCAAAAGGGGGCCAAGAAGTGAGGCAGTGGCTGCAGAAGCACCCTATTTAGACATCAAGGCCTTGCGCGGAGACTGCTGAGCAGCCCCTTGCCCGGCCATCCTATACAGCTGGCGGTGGGTACATCCACCTCCTGCCCGCTGGCCCCTGCCGAGCAGATACCAGGCGCAAAGAGCTAAGGAACCCAGGGGCCAGATGGCCTAGGTCCCTGGCCCTGGCCCGGCCGCTCACTGGGTGAATGGTGTACTCTGTACCCACCTCTCACTACAGAATGGGGGCAGCACCCGTGCCCGCTGGGGATGCTGCGGGACTGTGTGAGCTTCTACAAGGCAAGTATCTAGCACACAGTATGTGCTCAATAAACAGCTGGCAGAGCTGGGGAGGAGTGGGGCCTCCACGGCCCGCCTCGCGCAGCTTCTGAGAGCTGAGCTGGATCTGGGGCTGGAAAAATCAGAAGAGCCTTGGTCTTTAGAAGTGAAGGGCCCCGGAAGCTCATCCAGTTCGATGCCCCTTCTGCCATGTTACAGCAGAAGAAACTGAGGCTGGTGTGGAGGGGGTGACTTGCCTTGGTCCCCACGGCCACAGCGGTCAGCTCCTTCCAGGCCTGAGGACACGGGGCGTAGATTTGGCGGGAACCGCCCAAGTGGAAACCATGCTTGCATGGACTGGACTGGCCAGCCCTGCTCCCTGCTGGACGGCTGCGGCCGGTCTCACGCCCCCGCAGGACGGACCACCTCCGGGCAGTGCAGCGCTGCTCCCTCAAGCTTCCCTCCCCGGGGGGGCCCCCACCACTGGCTGTGTCCTCCTGGGGACCCACCAGTCCGAGACCCAGCTGTTACCAGCCTTGTTACCAGCCTCCTTCACCGAGCTCACCCGAGACAGTTGTTGGTGGAAATCTAAAGTTCGATGCTTCCGAGTCCACGTTTGGCTCTGCTGCTGACTGCCTGACAGGCCTGAGGCAAAGTTCTTAGCCTCACTGAGCCTCTGGGCCTTTGCCCATAAAATGGAAATTAAGTGCCCACTACGTGCCACTGTTCTGCGTGCTGGCGAATAGCAGGAAACAGCCCTGCCCCTGAGGCCTTATATTCTAGTAGGAGACTGTCAACCGATAAGTAAAATATATAGTATGTCGATGCTCTAAGTGTCAGGAAGGAAAATCAAGAGAAAAGGGGGTAAGGAGGGTAATGGTGAGGAAACTATTTCTAACAGGGTGATGAGGCAAGGCCTCAGCCAGGGTGACATCTAAGCAGAGCCCAGGAGTGAGGGAGTAAGTTATGTGAAGATCCAGGAGAGCTCAAGAGGCAGAGGGAACAGGCAGTGCAAAGACCCTGAGGCTACGGTGAGCTTCATATGTTGAGGGGCTGAGAATAGTGCCCACCTGATAGGGTTGTTTCAAGGATGAAAAGAAATGATATTTGTAAAACAGCACAGAGCCTAGAGTGTCTCAGGCATCTGGCACAGGCTGGGTCGGTGGGGTGGGGGGGAGGTGAGAGACACCAGTCATTGGGAACTGAATACAATCAGCGGGGGCAGGGGAGGGGAGCCCAAGGAGAAAGGGCCAAGGAGACAGATGGACAGATAAACATAAGAAGATTCATGCCCAAAACCTATATTAAGGATGAAGTGTAGGAGAGGAGAAATTTGAGAACACAGCCAAAGACACTTGCAGAGAAAGATCTGCGGGGATGGGACGAGGAGCTGAGGCTTCCGGGGAAGTGAGATCCTAGTGCCCAGGCGGTGCTGCAAAGGCAGCAGGCGGCCCTGGGGGCTCAAACGCAGGAAAGGAGAGCCCGCCAGGCAAGCCACCTCCCGCTCTGCCCGGGCTCCTGAGTGATCGCCCAGGCTCTTGAGTGAGTGCCCGGCCCAGCCTGGAGACCCTTGGGCCTCTCCCTCCATGGGCTCCCCCGGGAGCAGACCTGGGCCGAGGGGCCTCTCACCCCGTCCAGGGGCCAGAGCCCGCCTCTCCCTGCACCTACCTCCTGCCAAGCCGGCACATGGGGCTTCCCAGGGCCCCTGGAGTGCGGAGCCGAGGACTCCGGCCCCAGGGGGAATTAGGTCCAGCCCGGATCACTGGCCAAGAGCATATACAGCCAAATGCAATTCCTGGCTATTGCCTACATCCATGTTCCATCCTGTCCTCTCTCTGCCCGGGCTGGTCCCCCGGCCAGGAAATTCACCCCTTCCCTAACTCTGCACGGTTAAGCACTACTCACGTCGAAAATTTTATTTATTTATGTATTTACTTACTCATAGCCTTCCTCCTTCTAAAAATTACTTAAGGGAGCTAAGTCATTATCCTGCAGGGCCCGTCCAGCGTAACTTCTGTTTCCTCATGGAAGCTTCCCCGCCGTCCAACCCTCTCCCCCACCTCGCCTCACACACAGGTGGGATTTATTGCTTTCTCCTCTCACCTCCTATTGGACTTATTTCCTAAGACTACCGCGGCACCTCTCACGATCTCTTGTGTATGATTATCACTATTCCTTGTCACCTAATCTCCCTCAACTGCCACCTACTCCACCTGACCTCGCTCTCTTCAGGAACAGGACCATGTCTGACTCATCTATATATTTAGAGGGCCTAGCTTGGTGTCTGGCATGTAGTAAGTACTCAATAAATGTTTTCTCAATGACTGGAGCCAAGGTGGCTGCATGCTTCCTCTCCTTGGGCCTGGGGAGCCCGTCAAGGAGACGTGGCCAGCCCTGCTAGCTGGTGCTAGAGGGAACAGGTGTGCCCAGGAATGCCTCCAGGCACGTGGGCTCTCAGAATCTGTGGCCTTCCAGGGTGGACTAAGCCCCTGCCAGAGGCTGGGTAGCCATCACCCAACCTGCAAAATAACAACAGTAACAACAGGACCCCTAGGAGGGAGCTGGACCAGAGGTTGTGGTAGGCTGGCTGCCCAGGAACAAGGATGGCATGAGCGCCCTGGTGTCCAGTATGCCAAGCCAGCACCATCCAGGGGCGGATGCCAGGGGCCTGGGGACTCCCTGTTCCCAAAGCCCAGCTGCTGGGCTCTGTTCCTGCCTGCTCTTCCCCCATATCCCCAAAATAGGCCAAGTTTATTTTAACCCCTCCCCCACTTTACACCCCACCCCAAATGGTGACAACTAGAAACACCTCATTATCCAGAGACAAGATGTTCAGAGGAAAATGTTGGTCTACTTAGAACTAAAAAACACCACAAAACAAACCCAGGAGGAGACTAGGAGGCTGCCTCGAGGCAGGGTCGGGGAGAGGCCTGCACCCTTGGCCGGACACCCTCCTGCTCCTGGGACGGCACAGGCTGGCTGCCCCTGCCGTGAGCGCTGGGGAAGATAGGGCACCTAGCCTCCTGGGTTGGCTTCCTGGCTCTGACGAGCCCAGCGGCCTTGGGACCACAGGATCTTGCCCCGCAGCTGGCTGCCCCAGGGACCGGCCAGGCAGAGAAGCTGGGCACCCTCCGGAAGGATGAGCCAGAAGGCAGCTCTGCCTTTCTTTCCAAGGTCTCCATTTCCCTCCTCCGCCTGGGCCTCCTCTTGTAACTAAGTCCTCTTTCTTTTTGTTAAAATCCCACAGTGAGGAAAAATCAAAGAGAGCCAGCGCAGAGAAGAGCCACTCTAGGGAGCCGGGGTGGGGGCTTGAGTTTGGAGGGAGGAATGACAGGGAGGCTGCGGGGAGGGCCCCTGAGGTTGGCGGCCTTCTGCTGGCAGCAGGTGTGGTTACACGCGCCGACGTGGGTTCTGGGATCTGGTTTGGAGCCTAGTTCTACCACCAGCTGTGTGATCTTGAGCAAGCACCCCCCCCCCCCCCCCGCCGACCCCCGCCCCAGGCCTCAGGACCGCCTCACTGAACACGCCTCTGCCTCCCCTGGGCCAGCTGAGAGCCGGGAACACAGCACAGGTGCACAGGTGACAGCACCTAACCCGCAGTGGCTGTCAGCCCACGTGAAAACCCAGCCCCGGCTGCCTTCCTGGGGCTACCGGGATCCTCAGGTCACATCCTCTTCTTCTCAGAGGGAAACCTTACAGGAAAACTGATACATGTACTGATTTAGCCAAAGGACAAGGACTATCCTTCTCAAGAGGGCTGGTAACCCAGCCTGGGTCCTCGAGAGGCTGGGGGTGAAAGGAATGTCCCGGGGTCCCATTCATCAGGCTGGGAAGCCACCGTGGCCATGGCTGAGCCTGGGCCTGGGGGTGCTGGGCAGGTGGGGAGACACCGGCCTGGCCGTCATGTCAGCTCCCAAGCCAGGCCACAGAAACATGACCACAGCAGTGGCCACCATGGGCCTGGCCACAGTGCGGGGAGCAGGGGTGAGCACCCCACCAGCCTAGAACCCGCGAGATCGGGGACGGCTCTGCGGGCCGGGTCAGTAGCTACAGGCAACAGGCTCCCTAATCAGCTCAGTTCACTCTCCCGTTTGTATCTGTTTTGCTCCTGTCACAACGCACTATTCGGATCACCAGCTGCTGTGTGCAGAGACGCCTGGGGCCAAGTGCTGCTCCTCTGCCCCGCTGGCCTTCAGTGAATGCCCCGAGCCTGTGGCCGATGCCGCCGGGCCCCAGACCCAGGGGACAGTGCTGGAGGGGCAGTGGTACTGGCCTGGGGGAAACAGAGTAGGGAGGGCACAGCCCCAGAACCCCCACACCTTGGGCCCTCGGGCCTGGAAGGGTAACAGAGTCAATGTCCCTTCTGATGTCCCTGTCTGCCCCTGGGTTTTCTGATGTCACCCACAGGAAGTACAGAGCCTCAGAAAACCTTCCAGGCCAGAATAAGAAAAAAGCCACCTCTCCACCTCACAAACAACCACATTCAGTGGAAAGAACATGTTGCAATCAGAAGAGTAGGGGCTTGGACTCACAGGCTGGCGCGAGCTGGCTGTGTCATCTCCGGAAGATGCTTACCCTCTCATGGCCTCAATCTACTGAACTGGGAGGAGATCTCCACTCTAAGTTTTTTGGGAGGACTGACCAGGGCTTAATGTAACGTACTCACATGGAATGTTCCACAAATAGCAGTTATTAAATTTTTTTTTTATTATTATCTTTTCTCACTTGTAAGTCCCAAGAAGAGTTGAATGGAAGGCTGGCCCCTGCCTTGTGCTCCTTCGCAGGAGGCAAGTCCTCTCTGGGGACAAGTGCTGTGAGGCTCCATACAGCTGTTCACATCAGTATTCACAACCAGAAAGTTAACACTAGCGAAAGAGTCCTGCTCTGTTGTTACTTTATGTGACTCTGACCACATTTGACACTTCTGATACCTGGTTCTTCATTGCTTGGATACGAAGAATTAACCCTGCCTCGTCCCAGACTCCTCACCTCAACTGGCAATGCCATGGCTGATGTGATTCCCTATCAAAAGGGTGAGTATCTCAGGCTCCTGGAGGAATTCAAAGGCTCTGAGCTGACTCAGAGAGACCCCTGGCTGGCCCACCCTGGGGTTTGTTGAGTGGAACATAAACTGATTGATGGCACAGTCCCTTGGAATCCGAGAAAGAACCAGAGAAGGTGAAAAGTCCCCCTAGGGACCCCAGAATGCTCAGAAACAGGATCTAGCTCCCCTAACCACCTCATCTCATTCCTGCTTCCCTGGCTTGTCCCCTTTCACCATTGCTATGAGGCCAAATCTACCGCCTTCTCCCCTCACCCCCAATTTGGAAAGAACCTGAATTATCCAGTACTTGTCGCTCTCTCCTAGCACACATTGCCTCCAGAGCTGACAAGAGCAGAATAAATGAAGTGCATGAGAAGCCCCCAGAACTCACAGCAGACACAGGCCAGGGCATGATGGGGCCCTCACCTTCTGAGCTGATCTCAGGCCTACAGGAGAAGAAACAGAGGCAGTGGGCCAGGGCTTCATTCTCAGTCCTGGAAAAGATCTCTGCCCTCAAGGGGCTGTCCTGGGGATGCCTGCAGCCCCAGCCTGGTAGGATTCTGCCACTGAGACCTCTGCTCCTTCCAGGCAGGAGCTGCATCTGCCCTAGTCTGGCATTGACAGCCTGCCCTGCAGCCCTGTTTCGGTCTCCCATTCTCCCCTGGGAGGGAAAGAACTTTTCCTTCCATGACTAGCTGGAGGCTTAGGCTCAAGAGGTGCTGGGGAGGGTGACAGGGCCCTGAGACTCATTAACAGGACAACTTGGGATGCCAGAAGTGAGCACAGCAGGAGGCGGTCCCCAGACACAATGCATGTTGCTCTTTCCTGTCTCCCAGACAGACCCCAGCCAGGCCATGTCAGCCATGAAGCCAGACAACAGCCCCCAGGGTGCTCTTTCTTCTTCTTCTTCTTCTTCTTCTTCTTCTACTACTACTACTACTTTTTAAGGGATCTAAAGCCATCCTCCAGGGATTTTTTTTTTTTTTTTTAAGCTGTCCAATCATATCTCCGCCGTCTACCCCCTTTTACCTAAGGGAGTTGGGAGAAACTGGGTCGACTTGAGCAGGAGGTGGTGTGGTGGGAAAGGACTGGACCTTGCCTAAATCGACCTATACCACCCCCCTCTTCCCCCATATTCCTGTTTCAAGCAGTAACCTGAACCAGGGCTTTCCGGGAAGCCAATCTGCCACAGCAGGAAGGAGAGAAGTGGCAACAAATCTAGGATATCACAGGTAGCCTGTGGCTGGCCACTGACCGCAGGACCCCGCAGCGCCGAGAACATTAGGCCCTTCCTGTGTAGCTGAAGCCAGGCCATCCCGGGTGACCAGGGGGCCTCAGGGCCATGGCCTGGGGCAGGCACCTTGACTGAGCTCCCTGAAGGAAGGGCCCTCTGGCAACCTGGATGAGGGGCCTGGGCTCTGGTCCCAGCTCTGTCTCATGGGCGGAAGCCGGCGACCCCTCCACTGAGCTCAGACTTCTCAGCACAGGGTGCTGCCCGGAGCACCCGAGGGAGGTGGTGCGCGCGGAAGAAGCTAAGGCAGGGGCTCGCCCCCAGCGGGCCCTCTACACCGGCTTCTGCCCCCCGCCCTAGGCAGGAGGCCCGTTCCAGCTCTCCCGGCCGCCGGCCCCAGGGAGGGGAGGGGGGGCAAGTGAAGAGAGGCGGCCTGCGTGCAAAAAGAGGGAGTGGAGGAGCTCCGGTAAGGGTGCTCCAGTCCCCGGGAGGGGATGCGGCAGAGCGGGCAGCTGGGATTCGGTCCAAGTAGTAAGTCGAGCGTGTGCCGTCTCCCGGGGAGGCGCGCAGCAGAGAGGGTGGGGGTGGGGTGGGGATGGGGCCCCGGGGGCCCGGGAAGCCGAGGCGACGGCGGGGAGGCAGGGGTGGGGTCCGTCCGCATCCCCCCGCCCCCGCCGGTCGGTGCGCACGCCGCAGGAGACCCGGGCTCCTGCCACTCACCCTGGCCGCCCGGGAGGAGTAGGGGTCCTCGAAGAGCGCCCACATGCGGGGCTGCCAGCCACGGCAGCCCCCGGGCCCGGCGCCCGCGCCCCCGTCGTGCGGCCCCCGGCGCTGCAGGGCCAGCTCGCGCTCGTCCTCGCCCGCCTCCTCGCCGGGCCCCGCCGCCCCGCCGCCCCCGTCCGGGCTCTCGAAGATGTCGAGCGCCTCCTCGGCGTCGCGGTGCTGCCGGTAGGTCATCCAGCAGCAGGGCTCCACGTCCGTCTCGTCGATGCCCCAGAAGGTGAGCTCCTCCTCGAAGAGCGGCCCGCACACGTCGGCCGGGCAGTGCAGCTTGCCGGTGCGGTAGTAGTTGAGCACGTAGGCGAACACGCCCGGGTGCCGGTCGAAGAAGAACTCGCGGCCCCCGCCGCCGCCGCCATCGGGCCCGGGCCGCGCCCCGCCGCCGCCGTCGCCGTCGGGATGGGGGTGGGGGTGGGGGTGGGGGTCGGGATGGGGATCGGCCAGCCAGGCGAGGCGGGTGCCCGGGAGGGTGCGCAGGGTGCTGCGGTAGGTCTCATGTCGCGTGCCGCCCACGTTGATGATGATCTTCTCCGACGCCTCGCCCTTGGCCATCTCCTCCTTCAGACATGTTTTGGACGGAGGCTTGTTCCCCGACTTGCGCCCGCGGTAGGAGGAGACGCACACCGAGCTGATCATAAGAGGCGCTCGCGCGGGGCTCCGGCTTGGGGCGGCCGCTGCCCTCCAAACACCCTTCCCGAGGAGGCAGCGTCAGCGGGGGCGGGGAGCGGGCGAGGCGGCGGCAGCGGCGGGCGGGCGGCGGCCCCTCCGCGGCTCGGCCCTGCCCCTGCCTCCCCCCGGGGCGCGGGGCGGGACGACGCGGCTCCGCCGGGCGCACAGGTGGTTGCGGGCCGGGCGGGCGGCCCGGGCGGGCGGGCGGGCGGGGGCGCAGCGCGGCAGCCCCGGACACGCCCCCCGCGGCCCGCGAGGCGAGGGAGCGCCCAGGGCGGCGCGGGAGGCCGGGGCGCGCAGCTCTCACGGGCCGCCCTCGGCTCCCGGCGGCGGCGGCGGCGGCGGCGGCGGCGCAGCAACAAGTCCCCGGGGCGGCCGCGGGCCCGGGGCGCGGGCAGTCAGCGCGGCAGGGGCCTCCCGCCCCGATTCATAAATCCGGCGCCGGCACGAGGCGGGCGGGGCCGACCGACGCGGCGTCCGGGCGGGCGGGGGCGCGGGGCGCGGGGCGCGGCCGGGCGGGGGCCGAGCCGGGGCGGGGGGCTCGGACGCGGCGTCCTGCGCGGCGCGGGGGCCCGGGCCGGGGCTGCCGGGCGGCCAAGGACACCTGCGGGCTCCCCGGGCTGCGCCGCTCCGAGCCTCAGCGCAGCGCCCCGGCGCCGGGCTCCTGCCATCTGGCGGCGCCGGGAGCCACGCCATCCGCGCGTCGGCCCATCTCCGGGCGGGGGAGCCCGGGCGCCGGCGGCCCGCGGCTCGGGGGCTCGGGGGCTCGGGGGCTCGCGACCTCTCCCTCCGGCGGCGGTGGCTCTCCGCGGCGCCCTCTCCTCCGGGGCCCGGCTCGGCCGCGCGCGCTCTGGGGGCGGGTGCGGGGCCGACGGGCTCAGCCTCCCTCCGCCCGCCGAGACGAGCCGAGCCGCCGCGTAACCCGCTCGCCGCCGGCGCCCAGCCTGGCGCGCCGCCCCCGGCCCCCGCCCCGGCCCCGGCCCCGGCCCTCGGCCCCGGCCCCCGCCCCGCAGCTCCTCCCGCCGCAGCCTCGGCGACCCCTGACCTCCGACCCGGCCCGCCCCCTCCCCACTCGCGCGGCGGGTTCACTGCGGCGGACCGGAGAGCCGGGGAGGAGGGAGTGGAGAGGTGTCCCCAGGAGGCTGCCCCCGCCCGTCCCAGGCACCCTGTGGGGCTTCCTGACCACCCCGCCCCCACCTTTGCGCCTCCGAGGCCCAGCTAGGCCCCAGATGGCTGTGGTCTGCATGGTCGGGCCCTGCCACCGTCACCGAGGCCCCCGCAGTTAGAGAGGGGGACCTGGGAGCCTTGTGCAGACAACTGGCTCCCGGTCTGGGTGGAAGAAAACCTAGTTGTGTCTGGCACTATTGTGGATGTGGAGTGCGTGGTCCTAAAGGACCCCCGGTTAAAGCCACCCGCGTCCTGCCAGGCGACCCCCTCCTGGTGTCTGCGTTGTTGTGCTCCTAGCAGTTCCTCTCGGCTCCCCCCTCTGGCCCTGAAGCCTTCCAGAGGGCACCGCTTTTCAGCTTGATGGCCCCCACAGCGACTGCCTCTGAGAACCTGTTTGCTAAGTGATTGAGAAGCTGCAGTACCCAAAACATTCGGCTCCAGCCCCAACTTACTGGCCTCATCCCAAGAGCAATTTCCAGATTTATTTGTTTTTATTTGCTTTTAAGTCCAGAGCCTCTCCTACATCTTTAAATTAATCCTACTATTTTTACAGCTTCAGGTAGCCTCCCTGTCCATCCGGATGACATAAGGAAGATTTTAAGGCTGAAATGCAAGGCAGTGGACACCTGTGCGCCATCCGACTCCCGGATTAGGCAGCAGTACCTGGCTATCCTGGGAAAACAAGACAAGGGCCTGGATGTGCTCCAAGGAAATGTTCAAAGCTCAATGCAAATGCAAAGGCTGGTCAGCAAAGGTCTCATTAATGAGGTCAGAAAACCAGAGTGACTGTGGTCTGTGGCGATCTGTACTAACATGCAGAGAAGGCGGCTGCCAGCCTGGACTGGAGCCGGAAACATACATTTGCTGTGTCCAGTCCCTAATGTCTGCATTTCAGAGTTTGGCTGGCTTTGAGTTTGCTGCAGCAAAGAAGACATATTTCCAATGTGACTGGGAAGAGAAGACCCGGGACTGGCCAGAAGCTGGAGGGAGAAAGGAAGAGCCCTGGCAAGGATTTTAAAGAACCGACTGCAATGAATAGCTTTAACCTGCTACCTGGCTGTGTCCCGGTGGACTCTCTTGGGGTCTCCTCCATTTTGCATTTTTCAGGCTGGCTGCACTCAGTCATTCTAAAAAGAAGGAGAAATTGATGGGAGTAGGGTGGGAAGAATGAAAAAAAAAAATCCTAGCATCCCACAGCTGAGTTGTTTGCTCACCCAATAAATATTTCTTGAGTGCCTACTGTGTGCCAGAAGCCATCCAGGCCCTGGAAATCAATGAATACAGCAGCCTTACCTGCCCCCGCCCATCCCAAGGACCCTTGGTGCTTCCATTCTGCAGTGTTTGTGGATGGTGATAGGCATGTGGGGAGATGGGTAAAGGGAGAAAGCTACCAGGCAAATAGGAGCCCTTGGAGGAGTGTCAAAAAGCTGGGGTGCGGTAGGGGAACCCAGGAAGAGCCAGGAACACCGAAGGCCCAGGCTGGGAGGGGCAGTGAGTTAATGTGCAGGCGGTGCGAGGGTCCCTGACTCCCGGCACTGCCCAGCTCTCCAAGAGGGCAGCTCCGCCTCAGGCCAGAGGCCTCTGGAGAAGTCCTCACCACTTCTGGAAATTTTATCCTCGAGCTCTGAGCTAACCTGTCACCTGGCCTTGCTGGGACTTTCTGGGGGCTTCAGCACATTGCAGCTGGCATTACAAGGCTTGTCTCAGTTCCAGTGTGTGAGGCCTCCTAGTCCCCCACAGTAGGGAGCCCAGGACGGGGTAGGAGCCTGGGCCCAGCCCGCCCTGTGACAGCCTGCTCCGGATGAGTGGGTGCTGCCCCCTGGTGGTGCGAGGGATCCCGGCTGGCCACCGCGCCTCCGCTGGGCTGGGGGGAGGAGGAGAAAGGGGGTCCTGGGCTTGGGCTGACAACACATTCTGGGCTTCCTGTCAGCCCCCAGCCGTTGTCTCCCGCCGGCACTCAGCCTGCTTTTGCCTTTTTCCATTCCTCCAAGGCTCTGATGACCAGCTGGCTTCAGCGAGCCTGTGAAATAGCCACAGCTGGGAATTCCTAATCCACGAGCCTCCTTTCCTTCATGGTCACCTGGTCTCCCTCTTCCTTACCTGGGCCCCGTGGTTTCTTCTAGCAGTCAGAAAAGAGCACCTGTCTGGGTGCTAGTTGGCACTACTGTGGCTGCCACGGTGGTTCCCCTCACCAGGAATGAAGTATGGCACAAGTGGAAGGAAAGAGGGTAGTGGGGATGCCCGGGAGGCTCAGTGGTGGAGCGTCTGCCTTTGGCTCAGGTCGTGATCCCGGGGTCCCAAGATCCCGGGATCGAGTCCCACATCGGGCTCCCTGCGAGGAGCCTGCTGCTCCCTCTGCCTGTGTCTCTGCCTCTCTCTGTGTGTCTCTCATGAATAAATAAATAAAATCTTTAAAAAAAAAAAAAAGAGGGCAATGTTTGCTCCCAGAGTGACACTAACAGGGGCTGGCAAGTGTCGCCTTTCTGTAGCCCCTCAAATAAGGCCCTTGGTCTCTGAGAGCTGAGGCCGGCCCTGCCCTCCCAAAGCTGGAGAGCCTGACATTAAAGCCATTTACCCTTCCTCTTTCCCTACTGGGGCTTGGAGTGGGGCTCAGCCGTTTTGGGGCAACAGGAACCATCTAATGTCCTCTCCATCTTCCCAGTTTGGACTCCACTTGCTTTGAGAGGTTCCAGGCCTAAGAGCAGGTCCCACAGCTGTCCGGCAGGTCTCTCTCCGTTGCTACTCCCATCTCCCCCTTTTGGCACTCCAGCTCTGGCCAGGGACTTACCCCTCCTCCCTGAGGGCCTGGGTCAAGGAGCCAGCATCCTTTCCCAGCCTGCCCTGCTCTCCAGCCCAATAAATTGAATTGCTTTATCAGCCATCATCACTGGGGGGAAGGTGACAGAGCCTTTCCCTCCCTCTCTTGGAAGCACTAAAGAAGAGAGCCAGAGGAGGCTAGAAGTCTCCTGTTTGCTTATCATTTCATTTAATCCTGCCTCCCACCCTCACCCACAAGCAGCCTGCAGAGACTAATAGGCTCCAAACCAAATGCTGGGAGCCTTCCCAAGACGGGCCTGGGAAGAGCTCGGCATAGAGGACAGCCCTCAGGGCCTTATGGAGGTTCAGCCATAATGGTTCTGCACAGGGGCAGAAGGCAGGGTTGGGTAGCTGTGTTTGGTATCTGGGGCTCTGGGGAACCCAGAAGATGGACTCTGATGCCCCAGTTCTTAAGGGAAAAGGCCCAGAAGGGTGCAAGCCACAAGCTCAGGCCTGGCCAGGACTTGGTCATAGGGCTGGCAGGGACCTGAGTGCCAGCTCACAGGTAAATTCTCCTTGAGAGATTTGAGGCCTAAGGAGCAGCAGTGAGCTCTGGGACACTGAGCTGGGCCTATGGTGGGGCCAAGGGTAGAAAATGATATGGGGTCCCATGTGGCCTCTGCCTGTAGAACAGTATTCATGAGAGTCACAGGACCAGGACCAGCTAAGCAGGCCCCTAGAGCCCTCTTCACTCAAGGCTGCTGGGATAGAGACCCAGCCTGCATCCAGAGATAGCACGCATGCACACGCGCATGCACACACACACACACACACACACACACACACCAGTTCAGGGCCCAGCTGGCAGGACTCCTTGGCACTCAGTATTTCTCCATCTAGAAAAGTACAGATTCCTCCCACCTGGGCTAAATTCCAACAAAACTGGTTCATTCCATTAGAGTGGTTAATTAGTTCTGATGGTCCCAGCCCCCTCCGGCAGTGTCCCGGGGAAAGGGAAAGCCATTGTCAGGAGAGGCAGAGCACACACTGGCTCTTCTTGGATGCTCATGAAGCCCAGGGATCCTTCCCTGCTTGGGCCAGCCCTGGGAAGAACAGAGACGGCCAGGGAGCCACAGGGTGAGCTCCACTGAGTCTTTGTGCTCTGCAGCTGGCACTGTGGCTGGGATGGAGTAATCTTAATAATGGTTTGTTGTTGAGCGACAGACATAGTCTTCTCCCCATTTCCCAGGTCTCCTACCACATTAAGACAGTGTAACTGAGGAACGCATCTGTGTGCCTGGCACCAAGTGGGTGTGATGGAGGCAGGACGCTCCGAGTCAGGTTAGTGACTGACGACCTGTACAAGGCAGAGGCCCCTGCCGGAGCCTTGCTGGTCTATTCCCCAAGCTTAGCACAGTCCTGGGGCTCAGAAGTCTCAGTTCATGCTTGATGCACGGAATTAATGAGGAGGGTGAGGTGGGGGGAGGGTGGAAGCCCTCCCTGCTAGAACTTGCACTATCTAGACCAGGAGTCAAGAAACCCAGGTTTTGGGGGCACCTGGATGGCTCAGCAGTTGAGCATCTGCCTTTGGCTCAGGCTGTGATCTTGGGGTCCTGGGATCGAGTCCCCCATCTGGCTCCTCACAGGGAGTCTGCTTCTCTCTCTGCCTGTGTGTCTGCCTCTCTCTGTCTCTTATGAATAAGTAAATAAAATCTTTAAAAAAGAAAGGAAGAAAATGAAAGAAAGAAAGAAAGAAAGAAAGAAAGAAAGAAAGAAAGAAAGAAAGAAAGAAAGAAAGAAAGAAAGAAAGAAAAGAAAAGAAAGACAGGCTTTGGCCCTGCTTTCCCCCCTGTTTGCTTGTGGGAATTCTGGGTAGATCTCTTTCCCTCTCTGGGCCTCAGTTTCTCCATTTGTTCTTTGAGGAAGTTGGGCCAGATAATCACTAGGGTTCCTGTTGTAGTTACTATCACTTTGAAGCAAATTACTCCAAAATTTAGTGCTGTAAATACAACGAACATTTCATTTTGCTTAGGATAGTAGGGGTCAGGCAGTTCAGAAGGGTTGTTGGGAGACAACAGCGGTTGTGGGTGGCTCGGCGGTTGAGCCAGGCACTGGTGGCACGACCTGTCCCGAGCCAGCCTCAGAAGCCGCACAGCATCACTTTCACTGCACTCTGTTGGTCAAAGGAGACGTTTCCTCACCCAGATTCAAGAGGAGGAGCACAGACTCCGCTGGAAGTTTTAAAGAATTCGGGGCCACTTTTTTAAATCCACCGCATCCCTGGGGTGCGTAGAATCCTCCGAGCCCGACCTAAGCACTCATGGCTCAGCTGAGGCTGTGCGGCTGGTTGTGGCTGTTTGCTGAGGGCAGCAGGGCAGTGTGCAGGATTGGTGGCACGCCCTTCTCTGGAAACGGCGCCTTCTTTCCTCTCCTCGCTTGGTGTCTTTGGGTCTGGGCTGAAACCGTCTTTTCTGAATGGCTCAGCGAGAATGGTTCATTGCACGGGTGATGGGGCCCCCAGAATGATACAAGCCCCCCGGACTTACTCCAGTTGCAAACAGGAAGAAAGCTCAGCATGGAACAAGTTCTGTGTTGAATTCGAGGAGGGATTTCAGGAGTTTGTTTTGCCCTCACAGCAGTCTCTGAGAGGAAGAGATTTTATTGTCATCCTCCATTTGCAGACTTGCAGTGGGGGTCCAGAGGCTAGTGACTTGCCCAAGGTGACAAAGCCATGCTTCAGACAGGCATGCCACCTGCCCCAGGCAAACAGGAGGCAGAAGAAGCTGTTCTCATGTCTTTCCGTGTGTCTGCCTCCCTGTCTGCTCCCTCTAACCACAGCCCCAGCTCAGCCTCTCACCTCCCCATCCGAATGAACCTGTTCTGTGCCCCAGTTTTGGGTCTGTAAGTTGATATTCCCCCAGGGAGAAAGTCCCACCCAGATGCCAAGGATTGCAGATCCCTGGCCCTACAAGAGGCCCGTGACATGGCCTCCCCAGATTCTTTGGCCTCCTTCCCTTCAGCAAGTGGGGTCTGTATGCCCTCCCACTAACTCTGGGCAGGGGCTGTGATCATAGAACACGACAGAAGTGACAAAGTGTCACTTTCCAGGCCCTCACCTTAAGAAATTGGCAGCTCCCACTTTTGTCTCTTGAAATGGCCTCTCGGGGCACCCTGAACCATCACTTATGAGGTCTGGCCACTCAGAGATAAACTATGCTGGAGAAGCCGGGTGCTAATCCCAGCTGAGTTGTCAGCCACATTTGGATGGAATGTGAGTGAGGCTGCCTTGGGCCCTCCAGACCAGCGACCCTGCAGTTTGACACCACTGAGCGACCTCAGTTACCACCAGGAGGGTCACTCAGACAACTCCTGCCTGAATTTCCCACCCTGAAAACCATGAGATACAATAAAACTATCGTTGTAAGCCATCAGATTTGGGGTAACTTGGTACACAGGAACATGCATTATTTCATCCAATTCATTCATTATATCTACCTTATGGACTGGGACTTTGAAGCTCAGAGGGGTTAAATAACTTGCCCTAGGTCTCCCGCCCTAGGTCTCCCGGAAGGCAGGACCCCCACTGGCATTTGAACTTGAACTTGGGAAGTCTGACTCCATAGCCCATTTTTTTTTTAAAGATTTTATTTATTCATGAGAGAGAGATAGAGAGAGAGAGGCAGAGAGAGAAGCAGGCTCCATGCCAGGAGCCCGACGCGAGACTCAATCCCAGGACCCCAGGATTGGGCC
The DNA here is from genome assembly GCF_011100685.1 of Canis lupus familiaris. NCBI lineage: Eukaryota > Metazoa > Chordata > Mammalia > Carnivora > Canidae > Canis > Canis lupus. The sequence goes on from NC_049227.1 coordinate 42,230,013, forward strand.
CGGGGACAAAGGCAGGTGCCAAACTGCTGAGCCACCCAGGGATCCCCTCCAAGCTCTTTCAAACCCACCACTTCTTAGTGGGTCTATGTGTGCCTCCTGGCGGGGTGGGGGTGGGGGTTGACATTTCAACCAAAAACACTACCTTCAATCAAACAAAGCACTGAATGAATTTACAAGGAGGGACATTCCCAGCACAGGGACTTTCTCCACTGAGAGGAGGGGGTGGGGGGATTTGGAGTCTAGGGATGGTGAGGGATGGGGTTCCCTTCGGAAAACTCAAGACAACAGGGGTTTACTTAGCTTTGTGTATCCATCGCTGGCACAGGACCTGTCACCGTGGATGCTTAAGAAATGTCTGTTCAATCATCAGACTAACCCACAAAGGTAGGAGCGCGGAGTCAGAGAGGCGGGTAAGGGTGGGAAGATTTGGGCACAAAGGTTTTCCTGCCATCTGGTGGCTATTTCTGGAATGACACCTTTTTCTTCTAAGGCCATGGAAGAAATGGAGGGTTGCTTGGGGGACCTGGGCTGTGCAGGTCAGGCAGCAGCAGCACTGCAGACGGTCGGGGGTGCGCTCCGGGGCCCTTGCCCTGCCACAGGGGTCTGCAAAGTATCAGAACTTAGAGCGTGGCTGGCTCCCCGTGACCCCGGAAGCCCCTAGCCCCACCCTTGCAGAGGGACGGGTACGGCTGCTCTTGGCACTAAGGCAGGATCTCCCCGCAAGGCCACGGAAGTGACACTGAACACTGTCCTCATGTGAGACGGAGCCTCATTCTCCCCCCACCCAGGAAAACCTGAGCACAGAGCACCTGCCTCCCAGGCTGCTCACGTGAGATTTTGTGTGGGGGGTATTTGGACCCCAGTAAGGCCTGCTACAGGTGTGTGTGTTGTTCAGTTCACCTAGCACAATTCTTAGGAAAATACGATTTTTTTCTTATTGCATCCCTCCTCATCCTCCCGGAACTCCTCAGCCAGCCAGCACCCACAACCCCACCGCAGTCCTCTCTACCCCATCCTGTCCATGCTTGTCCCCACACCCCTCCCCACCCAGAGCCTCTGCTCAGATCTCTGGCTTCCCCATCCCCTCTCCCTGAGCCTGGAGCAGGTCAGAAAGGCAAGAGAAATTTGGTAAGAACAGACACTTTATTGCACACCATGAGGGGGGTGGAGGAGAGGAAAGGAGGGGATCTGGTGGGTGATGATGCCTCATCCCCTCCCCTGGGCTGCGTGGTCTGGACCCAGGGCTCTGGCCCGTCACAGGGCACATGGACTTGAATTGTTCTGAACTTGCACCAGAACCAAAAGCGATGCCTGCCATGTGTGCTTGGGACTATACAAAGCAGCGCTCGGGGTGAGGACGGACGCTGGGCCCTCCTTCTCCCAACCCCAGTCATTAGGCTTCCGGTGAGGGGGGGCAGCAGGCCCCCAGTTTCAAGGCCTCGTGGATGCTCAGAGAGTCAGGTGCGTTCCAACTTGTGGTCTCCACTCTTTTCTACCACGGGAGTACTCTGGGGGTGCCGCTGTGAGGAGGGCCAGAAGGGGGCCCCCCCGCCCATAATACTGCAGGCCTGCTTGGGGCCCGGCACAACACAGCTTCCAGCCCCAGCCGCAGCCTGTGGCAGGAGACCCACGAAGGCTTCTCCTGGCACTAGGAGCTGGATGTCCCCTCAGATGTCCTGCTGGAGGGCAAGGCCAACCGTGCTGGTGTCAATCAACCAGTGTGCCCTCCCCATCCATCCCCAGCTGGATCTCGGGCTTCATGTTGGCTCAGTGGACAGAGGGCATCTGAGCAAGAAGCTGGTGACGGGGCCTGGAGGACAGGCAGGAGCAGGGACCAGGGGACTCATTCAGACACGCCCTGCCCCGAGTCCACCGTCCCCTGTGGGCACTGCGTGGACAGCACCAAATCCAGTAAGGGATGGGGAGCCCATATAAGGATGTGGGGGCTCACCCCTCTCCGGCACCCCCGCTCCTCCGGGGGATCTGGGGCTGGATGGTACCTGGTCAGATGCCCCCGTCCTTGGCCCCAGGCTTCCCCCCACTCCCAGCTCCCCTGAGGCGTGAGGACAGGAGTGTGTGTCAGCAGCGCAGGGGAAAGCTGTTCCTTTCAGAACCGTCTCAAGGACAAAGGGGACGGAGATGCTGTGAGATGCTCTCCTGGGGTCTCACCATCTTAAGAAACCCAGCGCTTTTCCTCAGGATGAAGAGTTTGTGAGTCCAGTGGGAACAGCGAGAGGTTGGCTAGAAAATAAATTTAGGGACTTCCCCCCCCCGCCCCCCGCAAAGCCCCTCCTTCCCTGTTTCCCCACAAGCCCAGTGGTGTGCAGGCAGTGAGTCACCCGTAAGAAACACCTGCCTTTCCCCCACAGCACCCTGCCCCGAGGCCTTGCCTCACAGCCGGGAGGAGAAGGAGGCCGGGGGAGGGCGGTGTGGTCTTCAGGAAGGCGGTGAACACTGGGAATCACAAATCACCCTACACACACACCCACGCCCACGGATGTGCACACGCCACACACATACACGCGTACACACGCATACACCAAGCTCCAGGCCCCGTGTCTAATGCAGCAGAGACACAGCCGGGACAGGGCCTGGCCTACGGCGAAAGGCTACAAGGACTACCCAGCCCCTAGGAACCAGCAGACAGCCCAGCTCAGCCGCCCTACTGCAGGCTGGCAGGCTGGGGCCTGGCCCAGCCACACGCTACAAAATTAAAAATATATCAAATATACAATGAAAATAGATCTGTACAGCACTAAGGATGAAAATAGTCCACCAGCCACAGTATAATATTGGGTTTGTCAGTTAACAGCATTTACACCCACATGTACAGATTGAATATACAATAGAAATAGAATATGTAGAGAGTATATATAGTAGAGTGTCTCTCCTGGGGCCTTGCTTCTCCTGTTGCTAAATCTGCTGGGATTAGGCATGGGGGCCAGGTAGGAGGTGTGAGGTGAGGGTGGCTAAGGAGGGATGTGGCGCCTCGAAGGCTCATGTCTTTAGGGAGACATGGGTCTCCTCCCCCGCATCATGCTCAAAAAGGACAGGTGTGGCCAGAGGGCTGGAAACGGGAGCAGATGGGGGAGGGGTGAGTGAAGGAAATGGCAAGGTGGGAGGATGGACCCCCTTCAGGCAAGAGGGGGGAACTGAGCGGCTGAGGGATGAGGGAAGGAACTCTGGACCTAGTCTGTCCCTCCCCATGCTGAGAACACAAGAGGAACGCACGGCCTTCCGTTGAAGATGCCCAGACCTAGCGCTGTGACCTGCTGCTGCTCTCCCCACGGCAGCCCTCAGAGATGGAGTCCTGGGGTCCCGCCTGCCTGCCCGCCTTCCATTCATCCGCACCCACGCACCCATGCAACCATCCTGCCACCAGTCCATCCATCCCTTTGCAGGCACTGTGTCCAGCCGGGTTCGGATCCTCCCGGCCTGTACTCTGACAGCAGCCCGCTTCCAGGGGAGGCCTCAGGTCAGAGTGGGTGGGAGGCTGGGGGCGCTGGGCCCCAGGACAGAGACCCGGCCCTTCCTCTCGGCAGGCTCCTGCATCCACAGCACTGCCCACGGCCTCCCCTCCACAGGGCTGGGCATCTTGGGGAAGGCTCCCGAGGTATTTGCACACGATGTGCACGCCATGCTGACTGTGCTTGCACAAGGAGAGTGAGTGGCAGCCCAACGAGGGCAGTGAAATTATCCATCTTTCCCCAGGGGTGAGGTTTCCTGGGTACAAGCCCCTGAACTCTAAGGACCCTCCATTCCAGGAAAGAAGCTGCCGCTAGCAAGAAAGTTGGGCCCCAGGTGAGAGTGTGCTTCACAATTGTGCTCCAAACCATCTGAATTGTGCTGTGAACCCTCAAGGGTGCTCTGGAAACCTGTGTACTGCACCCCCACTCCCCCCAGGAAGTGGCCTCCAGGGTGGGGACGGAGAGGGCAGGCCAAGCCCTCCTGGAGATGGGGAAGGGCCCCAGGCGATCACCGCCCTCCCAGGCAGGATGCAGGACACACCCTGCCCCAGGTGGGCCAAGGACAGGGGACAGTGCACCCAGAGTCCCAGGCTGAGAGGCCCCCATCCCCACCGCCCTCCTGCTGCCAAGGCTTGAGCTCAAGCCAGAGAGCTCCAGCTGCCTCACCAAACAACCTGGGGCCTCTACCAGATTCCATGCCAAGTCTGGGCCCTGCGTCCCTGCACAATGGTCCCGTCCCCAACCTTAAATCTGCGCCCTCTGGGACGCCCCACACCGCATCCTGCCCCACCCGGTGCCTCTCACCACCACCGGGCAGCACAGAGGTTGCCCGGGGCCTCGGAACCACAGGTGCCAGGTTACAGGGAGAGAGGGTGGGGGGCACCCCTACAGTGGCCACTCGCTGTCTCCCCGTGCTGGGAATCAGGGCTCTTCCCGTTAGTGGCCTGCAACTCGGTGAGAGGATCCGGAGGTTAGACAGAGTGGGAGCCTGGGCTGGGGACGGTGTCTCCGAGCCCCTGCTCAGGTATAGGGGAAGCGGGCTGGGAGCAGGGTGGGCCAGGAGGGCAGCCCCCAACCCCTGGGCAGAAGGGGCGGGGCGAGGGCGGGTCCAGGGCGGGCGGGGCAGGGGCGGGCTGTCACAGCTCCGACTCCGGGGTCCCCGCCAGGAGGTAGCTGCTCCCATAGCGTCCGTTGGGGTTGCCGCCGGTCTCCAGGGGGGACGTGCTGCCAGGCCCCAGGTAGGAGCGGTGGGTGGGCATGGGGGAGGGCGCCTCGCTGGGCACCTTGCTGAGGATGAAGCGGGTCTCGTCGTTCTCCTCCAGGTTGGAGATGTCCTTCATCATGCGGCCCTTCTTGTAGGACACGGACAGGGTGTTGGAGCCGTCGGAGAGCAGGTGGCAGTGCCGCAGGAGGAACACCACGGGGATGGGCAGGGCGGCCACGACGATGAGGGTGATGAGCAGGGCCATGGCCCAGGTGGGGAAATACAGGTAGCGCTCGGCAGCCTAGTGGGGCACGGGGTGAGGGCTGCCGCTGCCACCGCCGCCCGACAGCTCGCCCTCCCGGGACCGCCGGGCCTGCTCTTCCCGCCACCACCCCCACCTGCCGTCCGGGCTGGGCACCAGCTGACAGGGAGGCCCTCGGGTGGCTACCTGCGTTAGCCGGTCGCCTTTGGGGAAGGCCTGAGCTCCCCCGGGCCTCAGTTTCTACAGCTGTAAAGTGGATGGGTGATTCAGCCCACAGACGTGGAGAGAGAACATGGGTTAGAAAGACTGGACCAGAGTGTCGACCTCTCTGAGCCTCGGTCTCCCCACGTGTGCTATGGGGATAAAGCCACCTCTCTGTGCTATGGGCCGTGGTAAAGACGGCGGCCCTGGCGCGGCCGGGGACACCCTGGCGGGGCCGGCACACGGCAGCTACCCTATAAGGGTTTACGTCTATTGCCTGTTGGGTGGAAGCAACCCTGGGGTTTCAGGTGCCCCCTCACCTCCTCCTTGATCCAGGCGCTGTACCCCGGGGGCGTGACCCCCAGCTGGATGATGCTGGCTGTGGTGAGCACAGCCATACACAGTGGAGACACGAACTTCCACATGTAGAAATAGAAGCGATAGGGCCGGAAGCCCAGCATCTCCGTCAGCTCCTGCATGAACCTGCCAGGGGCACAGAGGGCCTGGAATTGGCATCCCCGTGGAACCCGCTCATTCCCCAACAACCGCCTCCTCCAGGAAGCCCTCAGGGACCAGTCCCTCCTTCCCAGCCTCTTCCATTCCTCACATTCAGGGCTCCCAGTTTATTATTGGGTAGCCCCGGTTGGCGTCTGCGCAGGCTCTGGTGGCGCCTGCTAGCCTCTGAATACTTCAGGTCACACCCCACCCAGGGATATGTTGGCCTCCCAGGACATGCCCAGCAGGTGGGCAGGCACTGGGGGAACCCTGCAGCCACCCAGCTCCCAGCCCCACTCCCGCTGGCCTGGCTCTAGACTGCCCCCTGCTGGAAACGAGGTGCAGTGCACTTCCCCAGCGTCCAGAGGCCCCGACTTGGGGGTTTCTAACCTGGGGGTCTGGGGGTGGGATGATGGTAACTGTAGGCTGTATGTGAATGTCACTAAAAAAAAATCATCTCTACTTGAATAACACCTAACTGAAATCTTGCATTTCTTTCTTTTGTACATGCAAGCAACCACAGCGTTATTAGCGGGACCTGAGACTGTCACCAGTTAGTTAAATGACAGTATCTTCCTGTCAGGTTACACTTGAAGCTACCTACAAACATCATTTACATTTATCACTATTTCACAATTACCATTATTATTACCCTAGCTAGATCTTCTGACTTTAATACAGTAAAAATAAACTACACATACATTACCATTTCAGATTTCAAACTGTATTTTTGTTATTTTTCAACTTAATTCATTTCCTATAGGAACCTATATATTTTTCTCTTATCCACTTAAAAACAACATTCTGAGAAGGCATACAGGGGCTTCACAAGACTGCGGAAGAGTCAGGCCCTCGTCTCACAGCATCTTCCACCCCGGGCTCACAGGGCTGCTCCCGTCTTACCACCGCATCCCCGCCGACGTTCTTGGAGGAAGACGATGGCCATAGCAGGACGGTGAGAGAGCCTGATTCTAAGACCCGGTGCAGACATCAGGGGAGCCCTGGCCTTGCAGAGAGTAGGAGGGGCCGGGCCCTGGGGCTTCCCAGGCACACAGACTTACTAAATGAAGAACGAGGCCTGGGGCAGACAGCGAGTGTGGCTCTGCCCTAGGCTCAGGCCAAGACACCCAATCCTTCCTCACGGCTGACTTCCCTTACCCCACCTGACCCCACACTTCAGCCCCAAACCACAGCTCGGCACACACCCCTACTTAGATCACCGGAAAACTCTCTCGGCTGCCGAAGTTCAAGAGCCCTCTGAGGGCAGGGGCCTCCTGTGTCCCCAGTAAGTGTTTAACAAACTTAAAAGAACTCTGAAGAGTTGGTTCTCAGGTAAGGGGCTATGGTAACTTAAGGCAGTTTAGGGTAATGCCAGCACCTGCACCCAGGACACTGGTGTGCTCAGCCTAGCTCTGCCTCTCACCAGCCAAGGGGCCTTGGGTAGTCACGCCCTCTCTCTGAGTCTCAGTTTCCCCAAATGATCTCTAAGGGCATTTTCAACTGTGACATTCTGACCCTGTGGTCTCCTGTTCCACTCAGAAGCGGCCCTGGGAACCCGGCACTCCCCAGGGGGTCCTGAGAGGCACACCCCTCCTCCTCTCCCCACCCCTTCCCCCTTGTCCCCCTTACTTCTTAGTTCCATAGATCCAGGCCACGGCAATGTTCTCAAGGATGACGATGACGGTGAGCGGCAGGGTGGCCGAGTAGTCATCAAACATGGTGACAAAGTAGTTCCCGGAGCGCTGGACGAACAACAGCCCCACGAAGAATGCAAAGACACAGCAGCCCACTACAGAGAGCCGGGAGGCCGGTGTGGGGGCAAAGGTGTAGGGTGGGCGGGGCCCGGGGGTCTTGGGGGGCACCCAGGCCCCTCCCTTCCCACCCCTCCTCCCCGAAGGCCTTCAAGGGAGTGGGATCCAAACACTGGGGTTCTGAGCTCCCACTCTTCTAGGACGGGAGCAGCCCAGGGCCAGAGTGACAGAGATGGAGCAGGGTACAGGCCAGCACGAAGGGAGGGCACCCCTGCCCAAGAGAATTCGGCAAATGACCTGAGACAGGCTGCCCCCAGCTCGGGTTTAGCACAGATTCCCAGACAGCCTTCTCCCGGCTCTCGAGTGCTCTTCTCTGGGGGGGTGAGCCGGGCTCCGACTGCATCCCAGTGCGGGCAGCAGGGGCCTTGTCAGTGTGGAGTCTCAGGTCATAGGCACGTCCTGACTGTGGTCCCCGAGGGCAGCCCGCAAGGCCAGCGGGGGAGTGGGGGCGGCCAGGAGGCCTTACCTGTGAACATTTCCTTGGGCACCTTGAAGGTGTCGATGATGGGTGTGGTGATGCCAGCCATGGTCCCAATCATGCTGCCCAGACCCAGGTTGATGAGCATGAGGAAGAACATGACAGACCAGAAGGGGGACGCAGGGAAGTGCGTCATGGCCTCGGTGAAGGCGATGAAAGCCAGCCCTGTGCCCTGCACGGACTGGGGTGGGGGGGTGGAAGGCAAGCACTCAGTGATGCCCACATGGCTCCCGGGAGCCCCCTGCCCCCTCATCTCTGGCCCTGGAGCTCTGAGAACAGCTCTTCCCTCTTTCACAGGAACCGGTGCCCTCACCTAAATCCTCCTGCCTTTGGCCAGTCAGTGGGTCTCAAACTTGAGTGAGCATCGGAATCCCCCCTACCCCAAGGAGGAAGACAGCAATTTGAAGTTCACCTGCGGGACCTGGAAGCTACACGTGGTACAGGGATCCCAGGTGATTCAGATGAAGATGCTCACATTTAGAAATACACCCAGCTTGAGACCTTGCTCCTCTAGGCAGTCTTCCCTGATTGCTCCAGCCACCGCTGTGGGAGCTCCCAGCCCTGAACTCCAGACTTGAATGTAATGGGCTCAGCCTCGGCTGCCTGATGGAACCACACTGCAGCCTTTAAAACACCAATGTCTGGGTCTCACCCTGGAGAGGGATTTGCTTGGTTTGGGGGTAGAGCTGGGTAGCTGGGTTTCATTAAGTCCCCAGGTGACTCTGATGGGCAGTCGAGGGAGAGAGCCACTGCATTAATGCTTGGGCCCCTGCTCCTGGGGCAAGTGACCACACACTTTTACATTTCCTGTAAGGACCAGTAACTCTGAGGGAGCACCTCTCCACTGTGTGAGTGTGTAGTTCTTGCCATTTGGACGTTATCGAGGTCCTACTGTATAAGAAAAAAAAAAAAAAAACCTGTCATAGTCCTAGTTATATTTAGAGGACTAGGCCATGCCCATGAGAATGGGGCAGGGTCTCATGGAAGGAGGGGTCCTTTATACTGCTGGTCACCTGGGGCAGAAACAGGGCAGGGGTCCCCAGCCTGGAGCCTTTGCTCTTGATCACATGGGAAGGGCAAAGGGGACAAGACACGGCTCCGTCAGCATTGGGGTGGGACCAGTAGTATGCCGCTGACTGAATGTGGAGCCCCGGCATCAGAACAGGGGAAACGTCACCTTCCCTAGCTTCATGAAGAAGGACAGGGTTGGCCTGGGCTGAAGGGAACTGCCTCTGTCTGGAAGCCTTGGCAAGCCCAAGACCCCATGGTCCTCTCTCCTGTCACCTCTAATTTGAAAACGTCCAGCTGTGCAGATGGGAATAGAAGCAAGGTGTCCAAAGTTGGGCCCGAGCACTAATGAGGAAGTACCATGCTGCGGCTCTACCCCAGGGGCTAAGGGGTCACTGTGGCAGTGGGAGCTGCCGTGGGGACAGCGGGGGGCCAGGGAGGAAGAGAAGCATCAAGGGCTGCCCAGGAGCTTGGACATTTGAACCCTGGCTCTCCCCACAGCCATGAGACCGTGAGAACACTCCCAACTCCTAGGCTGCATAGCTGTAAAACGGGACGATACTAACACTGCTTCATAGCACTGTCCCCGGGGCCTAAGGGGATCGACAGCAGGGAACAGACTTTACCACAAATGCTCATTTTCTGTGAGCCACACACAGGAATCCCATTCAATGACTCTGCAAGTCACTCTGTGCAACTCCTGTGATTTCTGTGATGCGTGTCTGCCCCATCCCCGTCGAGGGCCGGGCTTTGGCTGATACCTTTCCTCAGTCCCTCCCCGGACACATAGTAGGTCCTTGCTCCTGAGCCAGCCAGTGAGTCCCTGGCGGCCTTCTGAGGCCAGCGTGCAGGCCCCAGCCGTCCGCAGCCTGGCTCTGGGGCCCACACTCCCACGTCTGCCTTGCTGCCCAGCCCGGGGAAGGGCAGCCTGTCCCACACCTTGTCCAGCTCGTCCTCCAGAAGGCAGGGGTCAAGGCCCAGGGCTGAGAAACGGTCCTCCTTCACGGCCTTGATGACTCTGTACATGTCTGTGTAGTCCTTGGCAGTCAGGTGCGAGAAGTTGACGTGGGGAGGGATGAGGTCCCGGCTCAGGACGTTGGTGTGGAGGTACCCCAGGATTTTCTCGGCATTCCTACAGCACAAAGTGGAGGGGTCCAGGTAAAAAGGCAGGGGTGGGCACAGTACCCGGAGGCACCTGCCAGACACCCAGGCAGGACCCTCCCCACCCCCACGGGCCATGACGGAGACGGCTCTGAACCCGAGCCTGGGACACGCGGCTGGGGACACAGAGAGCTCCTCTGACCTCCACCGTCAGCCCGGGGAGGGGAGACGGGGACTCTGGCTCCGTGGCCCTCCCGCCCCGCCTAGGACTGGTGGACAGGAGAAAGGACAGGAGAGGACATGCCACCTACTCGACCACACACTTCTCGTTCATGATGTTGGCCTTGAAACCCAGCACAGCAAACACCACGAGGGTGGCCAGCACCGAGGTGAAGAAGTTAATGAAGGACACCAGCGCAGCATCAAAGTGGCAGTTGTTGTCTTGCTTGTTGTAGCTGGAGAAGGCAATGACGCCCCCGAAGCCCAGCCCCAGGGCAAAGAAGACCTGGGTGGCCGCCTCCCGCCACACCTGGGGGTCCAGCATCTTGTCCAGCTGTGGGCGCGGGGGACCAGAGACACACAATGATGGTTTCCCGCCACACCCCTTTCCTCAGCCCCCCCAGCTCATAGGCCACACGGTGGAGTGGGAGACTGGGCTGCATGAACGTGGGCGTCCCCCAACCCCTCTGAGCTGCAGTTTCCCCAAGCACAGGCCACAGACAAACAGGAGCATCGGCTTCAGAGGATGCTTGTGAGGTTTAGGTAAGATCAAAGAAACACTATGTGCTTACTCAGTACTTCTCGGCCGACTTTAACTGCCAACTTTGCTTACCGTGGAGCTATCCTACTGAGGAATACCTTCAGGGCCATCAGGTACGATGCGTGCTGCACACACAACTCCAGAGAGTGCCATTCACTTGAATGGTCCCTCCTAGAGTTGTGCAGTGTACAGCCTGCACAACAGTACCAGAGAACTAAGAACACCAGTATTTCACCAATACCTTCTGCACTCGAAGCCCTGAGAACAGACACCACCCTCCTGCCCACCTGATCACTCTTTCCCTAGAAAAAAAAAAAAGGACCAACGTTCATTCATACACATGTACGTGCTCCAGATCACAGAAGGGCCTCAGTTTTCTCATCTGAAAAACGGGAATAACAATAGTGTCCACCCCACGGCAATGGTGAGGATCGAATGTGGCAGCCACCGGTAACGGCTGGCACGCAAGTAGCCAAGGAACCCTGCCGAAGTGCCTCTGACCTAGCGGGGACGGGTTTTCTTGGTGAGGGGCAGGAGTTATTACTCACATTTTGAAAGAGTGAACTGAGACCCGCAAGGTAAAAATTCCTTGCTCAGAGCAATGGAGCTGGTTGTTGGGGCAGAGGAATCACTCAAGCACAGGTGGTCTGAGGGGGCCCATGACGCCCCCTAGCAGCATCTCCTGGTGCCTCTTCTACTCAGACTGTCCCCCCTGCCCCCCACCTCCGCTGTGGAGGCTGACCCAAGTGACAGACCAGGAGACAAGGAGGCGCTACAGAGTTTGCCGTCCCTGCAGGCACAAGCCCACCTGGTCCGGCCCTGCCACCATCGCTGCGGGCCTGTGGCTCAGTCCCCCCGTGTGTGCACCGACCCAGTGCTTGCCCAGGACAGAGGCCCACCGGCCCGCTGCCTCAGCAGCTCCCTGGGCATATGTGGGCACCTGCAGTCACTGCTCTAGCGGAGAAGGTGTTGGCAAGACTGGACGGCCGGGGGAGGCACCTCAGGCTGAGGCGGGCGAGGAGCACAATGGTAGCAGGGCCTGCAGGGTCAGTACGCAAATGGAGCCTTGGCAGGCAAGTGGGCTCTAGGGGAGATTAAGGTCCCCTACACCTTGCACAATATAAAGTCATCTTTGGTCTGCCAAGAAAGGCCAGAATCCAGACATTAAGGCGCTAACAGCCCCCGACACCTACAAGAAGGTGACACCCTCCTCATGCCCTCCAGCTCTCTGCACCCTCGGTGGTAACATGCTGTGGCCTCCCTGTGACTGTGACATGCAGCCGCTCATCCATCAAACGCGGGCACCTGCTGTGAGCCAGGCCCAGCGCCAGCTGATGGGGAGCCACAGAGAGCGAGAGCAGGCAAGGTCCCAGCTCCCGTGGAGTTGACATTCTAACTGGAGACAAGGCCACTGTCAAATGACCCCACAAAGAGGTGCTGAGTTGAAAGCTGTGGCCTGGACAGGGGCTGTGCAGGCCAGGTACCCCATGCTCGGAGAGCCTGTAACAGGGGGACTTGAGCCAGCCAGGAGCCCAGGGAAGGGATCCTTGAACTGACATCTGAGAGACCCGAAAGCAAGGCTAAGAAGGGAGGGAAGAGCATTCCGACAGAGGGAACATGTGCAGAGGCCCCGAGGCGAGGTGGGACAGAGGGCATGTGGAAGTTAAGGGAAGGACCCAGGTAGCTTGAAGCAGCCAGGACAAGGCAGGAGAGGTCCAGGTGAGGCTGGGAGGTGGAGGAGTCAGATCAAAGGTCCTGTAGGGATCCTAAGAAAGCACTTAATCCAGGAAACCGCTAAGGGAAGCGGAGGAGGAGGGAAGCAACCCAGCCGACCCTAGACTCGGACTGGAGACGGGGGAATGCTGGGGAGTCAGATGCCAAGGGGACAGTTATGCTTCTAGCTGCTGTACGCGGCAGGGTGTTGATGGGGTCTGAGGAAAACGGGCAGGTCTTGATAGGGTGGGAACGGGGCAGATCAAGGAATTGGCTGCAGAAGTGCTGAGTTTCAGGTGCTTTTACAGCATCTAAGAGGAGATGTCAAGTGGGCAGGCAGACAAATGGGTCTGGAGTCCAGAGAAGAGGCTGAGCCGGAGATGTGACTCCGGAGGAGCAGGTGTGCCGGAAAGAACTGAAGCCCTAAGTGTGGAGTCGTGAGAAGAGGCGAGCCAGAGGCCCAGGCAACATCTCCAAATTCAGTGCAGCAAAGAGCCTCACAAGGGAGGGAGAGGAGGTGTGAGAGCCCAGACCAGGTGGGGTGGGGTGGAGGGGAGCAGGAGGAAGCTGGATCCAGATGGGGAGGAGGGGGGCCCGTGCTACCAGGAGAACCGGCTAAGGTGAGCAGGTCCTGGGTGGGCTGGGTCGGAGCTGCTGTGGAGGCAATGGGGCCAGAGTCAGGTAGGAGCCAGGAGAGCTGAGAAGCAGAAGGGAAGAAACGAAGGTAAAGAAGTGGATAACCAACAGCTTGGAGAAGCTCACCTTGGAACGGGAGGAGAGGGGTGGCAGGTCCAGGGAAGACCGTGAAATCAACGAGGTGTTGCTTTCGTTATCTTGTCTTTGTCTTTATTTTTAAAAAAGATTTATTTATTTATTTGAGAGAGAGAATGAGAGAGTACACACAGAGGAAGAGGGAGAAGCAGGCTTCCCGCAGAGCAGGGAGCCCGATGCGGGGCTCCATCCCAGGACCCCGCTATCATGACCTGAGCCGAAGGCAGACGCTTAGCCAACTGAGCCTCCCAGGTGCCCCTCAGTTTTTGTCTTTAATGCAGTGACTTGATAACAGGTAAAAGCGGATGGAGGGCAGAGGGTCTAGAGGGCCGGGGAGCTGTCTTCCATAGGAGACGCTGGAGCTGCTCACTGGGGGACCAGGATAAGAGAACGGGATGGGGCAGGTGCAGGCGGGTCTCAATATTTTGTGTCTGTGAAGGAGTTTGGGTCTGGGTGGCTCCTGTTCACCCTCCAAAGCAGGAGGCCAAATCATCTGTTAGGGGTGAGGTCAGAGCGTGCAGACATGTGGAAGCAGGTTAAAACCGCCCCAGTGAAGCATGGAGAATGAGACGCCAGAGAGATGGAGTAGGGTTAGCCCACACTGTTGAGGGTCCACTGTGATCCAAATGGCATCTTTACCAAAGTAGCACAGGCCCACATTTCCTTACCTAAAAGCCCTGAGGCCAGATGGTTTTGGAATTCCAGCTCTTATTCCTAACTCTATTTTAGAAAGGTAATATGGTGCATATGCCACATAATTACATAACACCCCCAGCGGGGTCTGGGGCGGCACCCCATAATCAAACACATTAGTATTTCTGCAGCAGCATATGAATATTCACACCAAGTGAATCAATAAAGACTATAAATAACCTCACATCTGTTCAGGTCACTTTGCCACCAAATGAGTTCCAGGAGAAAGTAAAAACAACTTTTGTTTTTCAGGGCTATTTGGATTTTGGCATTGTGAGTAAGGAAACAGAGGCCTATACAGAAATTTGAAGACTATTTTTAAAAGAAGAGCAAAGCCCTATCCCGCTGGGAAACATCACCTGTCTCCTGGGTGGGTTCTTAAATGATCCTCCCAGAAAATTCTGGAAAATGGGCAGAGGGATTCCTTGTACCTGGAAGGCATGCAAGCATTCACTGATGCTTACAAATGTCAGTTCTACCAAGGAGGGGGAACCCAGGCACTTCCCTCGGGGTAGAAACCTAGACCCAGTGGCTGGTCTGGTGAGTTCCAAGCAAGAAGCAGCACAAGATTTTGTAAGAAACGGTAGATTGAGATGGACACAGCCCTGGTGGTCTCCCTTGCATGTGGAAAAATCCTCGATGGTTCCCCGACTGCTGGCAAATCTTTTTCCAGTCTTTGTTCCCATTTCCAAATGCAGTGAACTTGCTCTTCAAAAGTGCTGTGGTCTCACACCTCTGTCCTTTGCCCAGGCTGTTCCCTCTGCCTGGAATTCCCTTCCTCCTACTCACATTCTGGTGAAACTCCTATTTATTTCTCAAAGCCCAGCACAAATATCGCCTCCTCCCTGGGCAGTGATTTCTCCTCTCTCCTCTGGGAGAGCTAGTCATGGTCCCAGGGCTCTCACAGCTCTGGTCAGTACCTGCATGACAGGCTTCTAGGTCTGCCTCCTTTTCGATACTTTGTGTTTCTTGGGGGGAGGGGAGCCCATCTCCTGTGCATCTTCCTGTAAGCAGAGTCTGAGGCATGGGAAGACAGGAAAAGGGTGGGGGGCAAGAGAGTCCGACCAGGCTGCTTCCTCAGGGTGAGCCGAGCAGAAGGACCAGACCTGGAGCTGTGAAACCATACTGGCCTTTCGGTGCTAGGATCCAGGCTCCTGGGACAAGAAGATCCTTATGGCTTTAAACTTCTACTTTCCAAAACATGGCTATTTTAATGCTGGCTTCCTTTCCTTCTCTCTTGCTTTTCCCCCTCCCTCCTCCCCCCTGCCCTGTCCTCTGCCTCCTCCTCTTCTTCATCTTCTTCTAGTGATTAGTTCATTTTTCATCTATATCAATCATTACTAAAGTTTTTACAAAAGGATCTGGACCATCTATGAGACCCAAACACATCATTGTTAGGATTTACATCCCTCCCTAAACATAAAAATAAGACATGGGTAAATTCTTAGGCCCAGCCACTGTGTGTGGCCAAGTTCCATAAACGGAGACAGCCACCCTAGGGAGGCTGCCATAATCCCAAACTGCATCATTGGAGCTGACCCTATAACTTGGGGGACAGACTCTCAAAGGACAGGGTAGGAATATCTTAGATGTGATGGTCTGGCATGGGAATAAAAACTATTTGTATGTTAAGACTGTATGTTTGCTCTTCTTTCCTCTTTTTTAAAATGTATGGAAGATTTTTTAAATCTTTTTTAAAAGATTTTTTTAAAAAGATTTTATTTATTCATGAGAGACACACACAGAGAGAGAGAGAGAGAGAGAGAGAGAGGCAGGCAGAGACATAGGCAGAGGGAGAAGCAGGCTCCATGCAGGGAGCCCGATGCGGGACTCGATCCCGGGTCTCCAGGATCAGGCCCTGGACCAAAGGCAGCGCTAAACCGTTGAGCCACCCGGGCTGCCCCATCACTCATTTTCAACAATTACCAACATAGGGCCAATCTGGTCTCCCTGTATCCACCACTCCCCATCCCTAGATTATTTTGAAGAAAATTGGTAGATCCAAATCTGATATTAATGAGGCCCCAGGAAAGAATCTGACAGTGCCAAAGCTTGAGCTTTGAGAAGAACAGTGCCCTATGTGAGCAGCCCCTGGACACTCCTCCGGATGGGGCATGGAGGAACTCTCTTGCTGATGGAGATGACTAGATCTCCACATTCATCTACAGGTAAATTGAGTCAGGCACCTTTAGGATTCGATGACTGTTGTTCCTTGAATTTAAAGGGGCTCTCTCAGGATTTCTGGGGTGCTGATGCATAATTCCAGCAAGGTCTTAGGGGGCGCCTTGGGAGGCTCAGTCCGTTGGGCATCTGCCTTTGGCTTAGGTCATGAGACTGAGCCCTGCATTGGGCTCCCTGCTCAGTGCTTCCCCTCTCCCTCTGCTCCTCCCTATGTCCCTGTGCGCTCTCATTCTCTCTCTATCTCTCTCAAATAAATGAATAAAACCTTTCAAAAAAATTTAAAAAGACAGAGGAGCTCTATCAGGATTTCTGGGGTCCTGTTTCATAATGCCAGGGTCCTGATCATAGTGTCCATGAAGGATGAACCCACGGCCAGACCTCAGGAAGCCCAACATCCTTGCCAAACATCAGGATGTGACTCAAGAGGAGAGGTGGGAGACGGGCTCTCTCCACTGAAGACAAGGCTTGCACCCCCCTTGGGAGGCCTGCCCTGAATCACGGCAAGGGCTTCCTGTCATTTCCTTGGCACAAGGGCTGAGTCACTTCCTCAAGCAGAGTGCAAGGTGTCTCACGCATTTGAGTCAGCGGCGTGAAGATGCTTCTGGAATCTACAAGCAGCTCCTGAGCTCCTGGCCTGAGCTGGTGCGTGACTGGAGCGCCCTTGCTTCTCAGCCCTGCCGGCACCTGCCAGGCGAGAGCCACCGCGGCCGCGAGACACCAGATGGCACTGGAGCGCCGGCTTCCCACTGCCCAGGTACAGCGTCCCCTTCGCGACGGAGATAATGACCATGACTAAGGCTTCCCATGCGCGGCCAGGAGCAGCCTCTGTGCTCCCCTGGCCAGGCTGTCAGGGAGCTCCCAGAGTTCACCCTAACCCGCGGCTGAGGCCGCTGAGCGAGTTCCCCGGGGACCTTGCCCTCTCACCCCGGAATGATGAGCCGGGATCCCAACCACAGTTGGGCTCCAGAGAGCAGCCTCTGGCAGCAGGGCTGGCCTACCCGGGCGTCCTGCCTGAGCCCTGCGCTGCTCGTGGGGGTCGAGGAGCTCTGGCGCCCCCTGCCCGGGACCCCTCCCCTCTAAGGGTCAGCACGTGCTCTGGCCCTGGGGCACTCTGGTTCACGGGGGACGACCCTCGCGTGTCCAGAGCCCGGACATGGCGGGGTGAGAGGCAGATGCCAAAGCTGCACACGTCTCGGGTTGTGCTGGCCTGGCCCCGGAGGACTGCGCAGCTTTCATCTCAATTGATGACACGTGTTTTAAACCTCAAAAAGCACAAAAGGCACAGCAAGGCCTCCTCTGCCCCACGCTGTATCCAGACACGCTTCCTCTTCGCCACACGTGACCATGAGAGCTGCTGCTTGCACGCCTGTCTGGGGCAATTTTATGTGTATGTCAGTGACACGCCCCCCAACATACATATTTACGTGTGTGTGTGTGTGTGTGTATTCCCCTTTCTCCCCTACCGTCCACACCAGAGGAGTCCACCACCCTGCCCAGTCTTGCTATTTCCTCATCGTGCAGAGCTGGGAGCCCACAGAGTTTGGGGGCTCCTGGCAGGCTGCCCTTGCAGCCCCTGTGCACTCTCAGCCCCGCTCCCACAGTCTGCTCAAGGGAGCCCCGGGCCTGGTCGCTCGCTCCCAGGGCCTGCCGGCATCCTGATGCACCAGCCAGCTCCTTGGCCGGGGGTGGGGTGGGGGGGTGGGGGTGGGGGTGTGTGGAGCTAAGGCCGAGCTACCCCTAGAGCCCGGATGCAGGCTGTTCTCAGGAAGGCTGTGCTGGGCCTGGAGGCAGACGGGGTGTAAGCTGTTCCTCCAAGTCATTGCTCCTATTCTACGGTATTCTCTCTCCGTCCCTCTACTGCCATCAGAGTTCTTGGTCCCCTCCACTCCTCCCTCCCACTAATCCTGTCCTTCACCCCACTCCTAGGGTTGTGTCAAGGCCTCTGTCATATCTGAAAGCTCTGCTCCAATAGGGTCTCAAAGTTAAGGACCCTGCACCCCAAAGCACCCTACCTTTCCAGCTCACTCTTCATATCATGACTCCAAAAATTCTTCAGCCTCCCTGGGACTCACCTACATCTCACTCCCCTACGCTGTCTGTAGCCTAACTTCCTTTCTTCATTGGCTTAGTCAATGGTCCATCACTTGGTTATGCCCTTGTTACCCTCTTAACTCCCCTACCACCTCTCTCCATGTCCCCTGTTGTCAGCGCCTCCTGACTCTGCTCCAGGCCTCCACCGACTCTGGGCCTGCCCCCAGGCAGCTGAGCATAGCTGGAGAAGTCACCGAACGCACCCCTTGGGACCCTGGACGAGCTCTATAACCTCCCTATGTGTCAATTTCCCCACGTGCAAAATGCAAGAATAACCCCTGCCCCAAGGTCACTAGGACTTTAAATGGGCTGAAGCACCCCCATTATGAAACACGGGGTTGTTCTCAGTACCTACTAACTGGGAAATAGCATGCTTTCCGAGGCGTGAAGCAGGAGGAAGTGTCCTGCTTGGGACCCGCAGGTGGAGCTGCGCCGTGCTGGCCGACTGCACCGCACACCGTGGCCCTGAGCGCACGTGGGAGGAGAGCTCCCGCGGTGAGGGGCGCCTCACCACCTTCTCTGCTGCCAGCGTGCGCGCCCACAGGCTGGCCCTCTCCCCTCCTCCTCGCTTCTCTGCTTGGACACCGGGTCCCACCTCTCTTGCTCATTCAAGGACTCTGGTCCCCTCCACCAATAGCACTGACTTCCCAGTCTTTGCTGGATTTTTACAAAGCATATGATTTCACGGTTTTTAGCACATCGCACAACTGTGCAGCCATTACCACAAGCGATTTTAGGACGTCTTCATTACCCCAAAAAGAAAGCCCATACCCCGCATTCATCCCCCAACCTCCCCTCAAACCCAGCCCTAAGCAACCACTAGTCTACTTTCTGTCTCCACAGTTTTTGCCTATTCTGGACATTTCACATTAACGGGATCACACAATGTGTGGTCTTTTGTGACTGGCCTCTTCACTCAGTGTACTGTGCTTGGGGTACATCCACGCTGTAGCACGTCAGGACTTCATTCCCGTTTATGGCCTAATAATATTCCATCAGATAAACATACTACTCTTGATTTTTCCGTTCAACAGTTCATTTGAGTTGCTTCTACTTTTTGGCCGTTGTCAATAATGCTGCCACGAACGTTTGTGTACAAGTTTTTGTGTGAACGTGTTTTTGGTTCTCTTGGAGATGTGCCTAGGAGTGGAACTGCCGGATCGCACACTAACTCTGTCTGACCTCTCGAGGAGCTGCCGGGCTGTTTTCCAAAGCAGCTGCGCCAGTCCACCTTCCCTCCAGCAGTGTATGATGGATTTTTGTTATCATTGTGCAAAGTTCTGAAATAACACCCTTGATCCCATGGCTCTCTCCAGTTTCCACCCATTTCTCATTTCTCACTCCCCTTGATAGCAAAACTCCTGAAAACAGGTGGTCTTTACCACTTGTCTCCAATTCCTCATGTCCCATTTTCCCTTGAACCCACCACTCTCAGACTTTGTCCCCAAAACAGCTCTTGTGGAGCTCATCAGGGACCCCTCTGCTGCCAGGTGTACTGCTCATTTCTCAGTGCTCATTGCCTAACCTCTCAGCAATTTCGGACTTGGCTGGCCACTCCCTCCTTAAAGTAGTTTCTCTGCTTTACCTCTGGGATCAATGTATCCATGTCTCTGTCCTCCTCCTCTTCTTCCTCCTCCTCCTTCTCCCACATTGGCTACTCTTCCCCCAAACTCTAAATGTTGGTTCCTGGTGCTCAGGGCTCAGCTTTCTTCTCCTTCTCACTGTCCACAGCTTTAAATTCTTTGATTCTCAAATTTCTATCTCCACCTGACCTGCAGATTCATCTGTCCAACTGCCTACTCACATCTCCAACTCGGTATCTCTCAGACATTTTAGACCTGCCATGGCCCAAACAAGTAGTCTTGAACCCGCTCCTCTCACCATCTGCCCTTGTCTCCATAAATGTCAAGCCCATGCTTCTAGGCACTCAGGCAAAAGACCTTGGAGCCATCCTTGATCGTTCTTTCTCTCTCCCCTCACGTCCAATCCAACAACAAATCTTGTTGACCCTACTTCCTAAATATATCCCCAATCCGACCGCTTATCACTCCCACTGCCATCACCTGGACTCAAATTGCAGTCACCGCTCACCTACATGAATTCTAGAACCTGGATGGCTCCAAGGATGGAGCCTTCTGGTATGTCTTCCTGTTCCACCCATGCCCCCTCAGACTCTCTATGGCAGCCAGAGGTATCCTTCAAAGACGGAAGTCAGATCAAGTTGCTTCTCTGCTCAGAACCTGTAATGGCTCCCATATCACCATGAGTAAACACCAAAGTCCTACCTGGCTCACAAGACCCTCATAACCTAGCTCCCACTAGCCCCTTGAACACATGTCCTTATGCCTCTCCCCTCCTGTTCTAGATTCATTAGTCTCCTTGAACTAGATGCCAGACACATCCAATGCCTTTTTGTTTATTGCCTCCTCCGAAATAGAATGTGCTCCTTCCACATATCCGCACAGCCTGCTTCCCCACTTCCCACGTCTTCACTCAAATGCCACTTTCTCAAGGAGGCCTTCCTTGAACACTATCTGAAGCAATCCCCTCTCTGGTGTCTCTAATCCTCCTTTCTCTGCTGTATTTTTTCTTCTTAGCAACACCACCCAAAAACTCCTTAATCTTATATTGTCTGTCTCCCTAAAATACAAGATCCCTGAAGGCCAGGAAGTTTGTCTACTTGGTTCATAGCTGGATCCCAGAACCGGACCCACTCCAGAACCCAGAACATAACAGGCATCCAGTGAACCTTTGCTTAATGAAGGGATAAATTAATGATGGTCATTCGAGTTGTTTTCAATCTTTTGCCACCAAAACATACACTGTAATGATCAGTATTGTGCACAGATCAGTTTGTTTTTGAGTGAATATATCTGTAGGACAAATACCTGGAAATGGAATTGCTGGGCCAAAATACATGAACAGTTTTAATTTTGATAAACATTTTCCAAAGTTTTGGTGATTAGAAGTCTACGACTTTGTGCTGAGCAAGTTACATAGTGAATTCTGTGGCACTCCATGCTGACCCGGGGTTTCACTGGAGGGAGATAAAGTAATCAGGAGAGAAGTTGCCCGAGGAATCCAACCAAGAATTTAACTAGCCATCAACATGAATTACTGTCCCATCAAAGATGCTAGCGAGTCATCATGGTATCCTGGCCACACTGCATTTGTCACTGGCACAGCGACTGCTTGAGGGCATGGACTGAAAGGCCAGATATAGTTTATATTATTTCTGATGTTGGAAGACTTTATAAGAGGACATTCGGCATATTTATGCAGAGCCTGTGCTTTTTTTCAAGCAGATTTGGAGATGCCCTAGCTAAAAATCTCCTTGGACTCTGTCATGGTTGCCAAATGGCATGACCCCTGGGGGTTTTATTCACATTGTGGTCAGTATAAATGGAGCAGTGCACAGCCTGGGCAGCTGTGTGCAATGACCTTAGCATTCTATGGTACTGTTCTGGGTGAAGAACTTGAAATAGTTCCAGGGTTCATCATATCGCACCAATCCTATACTGGAACAGTCAGAGCTCTGCAACAGTGGTCTGCCATGTATGGACAGTTAGACGACTGTTTCTGAGAGGGGGTCCACCCTTTTTGTGGATGACTCGGAGGACTTTGTCCTCCTCCAAGGAGCCTCACCCAGCCATCATTACTGGCTTTACCTGCAGCACAGGCCGTGAAAGGGATCCTTGATGGAAGGGTTTGGCCTTGGAGGCCCCTAGGCCTGCCCTTCCCTGCGCATCACATCCATCTAAGGTCAAGGGAGAGAGCTGCCCATAGAACTGCTCAGTAAGCAAGATCTCGAGATGAGCCCACAGGCTTCTATCCAGCCTGAAAGTCATAAGAGCTAGATGGGCCGGAGGCCACACTGCTGGGTCTTGATAATCTGGCTCCTCTAGGACCTTCTGGGTTGGATTTCTTTAAACTTCACCTCAGGGAGGTCCTGGATCCTGCAAATGCTAAAGTGGCATCACACCATCTCCTGAACATCCAGGACAAGATTCTGGACACGAGCGTCCTCTGTTGTTCAAAGTGCACATCAACCATCTCACGTCCATCTGCTCGGCAAAATTGGAAGTCCAACAAACACAGACTGGTGGGAGTGCTGACCATTGCCACCACTTTGAAGAGCAATTTGGCCACCATCTAGTAAAACTGAAGGTATGCATACCCTTTGAGGTAGCAATTCTACTCCTAAGCACAGACACCCTAGAGAAAACTGTGCACATGAAAGCCTGTGTAATAATGTTTACTGTAGCATTACTGGCAATGGTGAAAGCTGGAAACAACATAAATGATCATTAACTAGACACGAAACAAAGCTTAGTGCTACGGCGGACTACTATACAGCGGGAAGATGGATGCACTAGAGCTACAAACAGTACTATAAATAAATCTCAACAGGGTTGAACAATAATAAAAGCTAAAGCAAGTCACAGAAAGTTGCATATACTACGATGCTACTTACGTAAAGTTTAAGAGTGAGCATAAATGCTATTGGTTGTTTAGGCATACACATATATGGATTACAAGTTCTAAAAAAGGTATTAGGAGGATAAATCCCACATTCAGATTAGTGCTTATCTTTGGAGGAGGAAAGATAGTCCCAGACAGGACTGGGGCAAGCTATCAGGGCACTTTTATGCCTCTGTAATTTTTTACGGCCTCTCAAATGTTTATTATAATATAGGTGTGTTTACCTGCCTGAGGTATTTCAGGATTAAACAGATGTTTTAAAGAGTGCCTGAATCAAATGGGGGAGTGGTTCTGTGGGTGCTGGCCCCAGAAGCCCATCTCATGAATTCATTCCGTACTGGGCTCTCTCGACAGGGATGCCACCAAGGGGCCTGCCGCGTCAGGAGACCTGTGTGAATCTCCCCATTTATGAACATCTCCAGAGTATACAGTTTCCTCACAAGTCCAGTAAAGTGTAACTGAAAGACTCAAGGGAAAACATGAGGTTGATCATCATTCTAGAAATACAGCTGAAGTACTTTATAAAAACCACTGGCTTTCTTCTCATGGCCGTTTTCCCTTAAACGTATGAGGTTTGCATTTTTTCTTCTTTGTCAGACATCACATGTTCACAACCTCCTTATGCCAGCCACGTGGCTTGGGAGGCACACTCATGGCTCAGGAGATCCATGTGCTCTTCCTAGAGTGGACCTCTGTGGTTGTGAACCTCAGATGTTATAGCCAAGAATGCTGGGGGCCAAGGCAATTCCTATCTAATGAATACGAGTGGTGGGTGTCTTACCCATTGCCATCCCCCCAACATCAGAGGCTGTTCCCAGCTGCAGAGCAGAGCTGGGAAGGAATAGGGATTTCAAACCCCATTAAATCTGGATTCTTCTTCCTGTGTCATCTGTGTGACCCTTCTGGGTGAGCACTGGTGTGGGTGAGCACATGTGGACATGGCACTGTTGAGAGCCAAGGTTGGGGGCCTCAAGATGGTGGAGTTCTGACCCGTGCCCATTGCTGGCTGCTCACTGATGAGCTGGCATTTGGAGGTGGACCTCCCCAGCCTTCCCAGCTGGGGTTACCAAGGTACATTGCTTTGGGATGTACCTTGAAGTGCATCTCCACCTTGAAGAGCACCTTGAAATCCCCTTATTCCTCAGGGGACTGGCTCAGGCAGCCGTAGCCATGGCCAGGGGAGGTAGGGAGGCAAGGCCACATGGTGGCAAAGATCACCATTAAGAATCCTGTCTGTACACCTCAGGATGCCTGCGGCCCTGCTATAGCCCTGTGAAATGTGCCCAGCGGTCCCTCACGGGGCTCCTGAGGGGATGCAAAGAGAAGATGTGGATGGATTTGGTAAGGACAAGGTCACGACCCACCTGGTCTATTATCCTGAATAAAACTGTAACACTCTTCCCTGATTTGGGTACTAGCTGGGATTCCCAGCAGGGAGATACCTTTTCTTAGGCATCTTCTTGATTCCTGCTGTCACAAATCCACTGATGACACCCACCACTGCTCCCTGCCCCCGTGCCCCAGCCAAACCTGCCTTCCCACTGCAGCCTCAGGTGTGCCCAGTGCTTTTCCACACTTGCTCCTTCGATTCCTTTGACTGCAATGTCCAAATGCCATTCATTGAAATAGGATCCACTCCCGGCTCATCCCCTCTCTGAAGCCTTTCCCGATTTCCCCCAAATGGATGTGAGGTCCCTCTCTTTGGAACCTTGAGGGCAGGGCCCACACTCCCTTCCCCGGTACATGCCTCCAGGGGCCCGTGGCGACTACCTGACATGTAACAGGCCCTCATGAGCACTAAGCTGCAGGACGCTAGCCAGGCCCGGTGGAGCCGTCAGTGCCCCCCAGACCCTTACCTTGGGGGTGAACATGTGCAGGATGCCATCGACGGCCCCTCGCAGCAGCAGCCCCCGGACCAGGAAGCAGATGAGCACCACATAGGGGAATAGGGAGCTGAAATACATCACCTACAGAGAGGACAGGGACCCACCGTGGGGCAGAGTGCCTCCTGCGGCTGGCACCCCCCCACAGCTGGGGCATCCCCCGCCCTGTGCACAGCTGGGGCAGCCTCCTCTGATGGCAGCAGAAAGAGAAGCCCTGGAACCCCCGGGCACAGGGCCAAACCCACCGCACGCCCAGCACTGAGCCAAGGCAGAAGCAGGAGCACAGACGAGCTGGAGTCAGCCTGGCTGTGCCTGGGGCTGGCTTCCTCCTTTCAAGAGCTGGCAGGGCTGGGCCTGCAGCCTCCGCACCCCCAACGGCCGCCAAAGGGGGCGAGGAAGCAGCTCCTCTCCCCACCTCACTTCTTCATGTCTCATGCCTGCTTTCCCATCCCTGACTCCAGTGGGCTCCCCGAGGACTCCCCTGTCCTTAGAGCTCCTCCGACGGAAGGCACCCGGGAGGTTACAGGCATGGCTCCCAAGCCAAAACATCAGAAAAGGTCCTGCCTCTTATGATTATACACTGTGTGCCATTTTCTAGCATGTGCATTCCTTGCACATTTCTGTATCCCCATGTGCCTGGCAGAGAGCCGCACACGAAGGAGATGCTCACAGAATATTCGCTGTGCTAAAACAAATCAAGAGGGCTGTTTGGGCAGGATGGTACTGAAGGCCCACGAGCGCGTGTGTCCAGAGCTGCAGCACTAGAGTTCGATCCTGGCTCTACCATTTAGCCACCACATGACCTTGAGCTATTCACTTAACCTCTGTGTGCCTCCATTTGCTCATCTATAAATGGGTATAAGGCTTCCTAACTCATAAGGTTGTTGTGGACCAAAAGCATTCGTACATGTGGCCGTACCTGGTTAAGTGCCATCAAGTGTCAGCTACTGTTGTGGCCCGTGGAGAGGGAACAGGTGGTGGCCAAGAACACTCTACCTTCCCAACACTTAGCTTCCTTGCTCAAGAAGTCCGTTATGGAGCCTGGAGCCTCAGACAGATCAAGGCTCTAGTTCCAGCTCTGGGATTGATTGGCTGTGTCATGTCAGGTGAGGGGCTTCCCTGCTTTGGGCCTCAGTTTCCTCATCTGTAGAATGAGTGAATTGAGCCACAAGGTCTCTCATGTCCTTTCCAGCCCTGGTAGCCCATGAGTACTGGTACCTGACAAGGAAGAAAGGGGATCTGAGCTGCTGGGAGGTGTATGGAGGTATGCGGGCTGCGCCCTGAGCGAGCAGTGGAGAGCCAACGTCAGACGCCCCAAGGCCCCTTCACTCACAGCACCCATCTGCTCAAGGCGCCCGTGAGCTGCTGGTTTTCACGAAAAAGTGCCCAGAGGAGACTCTTCTGGGGCGTGTGCTTGGGAACCTAAGGAGCTAGGATCTAGATGAATGTCCCTGGGTCCGCACTCCTAGCTTGCTCTCTCTACAAAGTCTGCAGTGCGGGCCTGAGGTATCGGAGCAGAGGTGACCGGGGGTCAGAGCCCTGATTTTCCACAAGCCCACTCCTAGCCACTCCTGGTGGGCTGTTCACAGGGAACAATAACGTGGCAGTGACACTCCCATCGCCTCCAAGGGGGGCCTGCGTTGTCCCCCCGGACCACCCAGAGGCCAAGCCCACTCAACAGACCCTGCCTGGCGTAGCCCAGGGTCCTCAGCCCCCTGCCTCCCATGGGCTCTTGCGGCTCCCCGTGCGGGTCTGACTCCCTTCCTGACTCACCTTCCCCGAGGACTGGATGCCCTTGACGACGGCCATGCCCACGATGCTCCAGGCCACCAGGAGGCACAGGGTCATCTTCCAGTTGAGGCCCCCACTCTCCGAGATGGAGTTGGAGATGTCCAAGGCCTCTCGGTACCAGAAGTAAGTAGTGGCTGAGCTCTTCTCACACTCTGCCTCCACCACTGGAATAGCAGCAAAGGCCGTGGCCTCAGGTGGGGCTGCGGGGCTGCCTCCTCTGTTTGACCCCCACCCAGGGCAGCAGTGGGTGGGCGGCTGGCTGAGTGTGGGTGGCAGGGAGGTACTGTGCTCCTTCTGGGCTAGCCAGCCTCCGGCAGACCCTGAGGACCCCAGATGGGGCTCCAGATGGGCCTGGGAGGCTTCAGGACACATGGATCTGGCTAAATTAACACACATGCATCCCTACCCGCCTCCACGCCTGGAGGACAGCCAGGATAGGCAGCACTGGTCTCGAGCTCCTTGGGACAGGTCCTGACATGGGAGCCAGACATATGGTTTCCCATCCCAGATCCTTGGTTAAATGAGTGGTGCAAACACAGGGATGTCACTTCTGGACCTCAGTTTACCCATCTGTGAGGTGGGATAAGTCACTTAGCCTTTTGCAAGACTGGCATGCAAATTAAGGCTGTTTCCAGATAGGATGGTGCTACAGTAACACAGGATCATTGATAATGACTAAACAAGAGTCACAGTTTCCAGAGTTTTCCCTACACTCATTTCATTCGATCCCCCTAAGAACTCTATGGGATCGGTTGGTAAGGGCCATCAGAATGGGAAATGAGGATCAGAGAGGGTAGGTATCTTGTTCAAGGTGACACAGCAAGTCCCAAATCTGTGCTTGAGCCTCTCAGGCTCCTCCAGCCCCTCCTGGGACAGGCTGGCTGGGGTCCCCAGGTGGTCATACTCAG
This sequence comes from Canis lupus familiaris, assembly GCF_011100685.1. Lineage (NCBI taxonomy): Eukaryota > Metazoa > Chordata > Mammalia > Carnivora > Canidae > Canis > Canis lupus. Next base: position 42,257,313 of record NC_049227.1, read on the forward strand.
GGGGTCTCATACTTGCCTGCCATAGTCCCGTTCCTGATGACAGGACATTCACTCCAGGGCAGCGGGTACTGGAAAGACTTGAAGAAGTAGAAGATGCTCCACCCGATGATAACATTATAATACAGCCCAACAAAGAGGCAGACCTGAGGACAATGGACCACAGTGGTGGGGGTAGGGGTCACAAGGCCACAGGCAACTCCACCCCACCCCAACTCCCCATCCAAGGCCCAGGCTCAGGCAGACCAGACCGCACAGACTCTTGCAGGAGGCGGATGAGGAAGAGGAGGAGGAGGGATGAGGCATGGGCGCTGAGGGTCTCCTCCTAATCCTCCGCTCATCTGGTATTCAGACAATCCACGAAGGAATGTTTCAGATATTAAAGATCCCTCCTTTAAGCAATGAACTCTTAAAATGTTAATCCTTTCCAGTTTGAAATTCTTCTAAGATGCTTAAAGCATCTCCCCATCATTTCCTGATGACTCAGGATTACCATTCCAGAGCTGCCCTCGGGGGCTGTAGAGGCCTGCACAGCTTTTGCCCCTGTAGACAACAGCCCCAGACGGCAGTGCTCCCGGATGCTTCTTATTGGTTTCTTGTGCCCTCCCTCCTCTCAGGACACCACTCTCTCTTTGGTACCAGCAGCAGCAGCCTGTTGCCCAAAAGATGTCACTTCTTGTGTCTTGGAAACACGATCACCTACCTTGGTAGAATTATATTTGAAATAGGGATGCATAGTTTCGGACTGAGAGTCCAAGAGGTTTCTCAGGAAGCAGTGCTTTTACGCACGGGGATTTCCTACATCCGCTGGGGGCTGGGGATGCTGAGAGGCCCCTCCACCTCCAGGGTCCCAGCTCTGGTATGCTGACCACTAGGCGAGCCGGGCGGGCTTGCTGCCTGGATTTCACCTGAGCCCTGGTGTGCAGGAGCAGACACTCCTCCGGCACACCTTAACGGGAGTACAGAGGGAGAAGGGCGCCCACTTCTTTTACTTGGGTGCGTTCCGGCCGAGTGGAGCCCCTTTCACACTCATGTACAGACACGGCCAGCCCCAGCAGAGGATGCTGCGTCTAGCCGTGGCAACCTGAGCAGAGATGATACCCAGCAGGACTCCGGGAGCTACACAGACCCTCCCATGGTCTCTGCCTGAGGCAGGCTTGGCCTGGCCGTGCTGCCAGGCCTAACAGAATCCTTGGTCCCTTCCAGAAGCAGGTGTGAGCAGGGGCGCCCGTGTGCTTTGCCCTTAAGAGAAGCTCAGTTTCCTTCCCTAGAGAGCTAAGCAGAGCCTGACCCCCAGCCCCGTGAACGAGCCTCACAGAGTTCCCCACCTAGTCAGTGGGGTCTCCCTGGCTCCCACTGTTCCAAAGCCTCACCCCTTCTGGGTCAGCCCCGCACTCTTGTCCGAGACCTTCTCCAACTCTATTCCTGTGCCTCAGGGCTGCCTTTTCCTGTGCCACACACTTGCCCAATTCAAATACTCTTCAATCAAGGAAAGAGGAAGAGCCGCCCTTGCGGGGAGCTGATGGGTAGTAAGCAGACAGAGCTATCCAGGAGGGTCCACGTGTCCCCAGAGAACTCCGGCTGAGATGTCCCAGCCTTTCCTCCTTGGTAGCAATTCCAAATATCATATCCTGCCTCAGGCAGTGTAGTCAACTTTCAATGGAGGAGATATGCGGCCCTGAGACACCAGCTGGAAGCAATTCTCGTGCAGAGGGTCTCCCTCCCTGCCCTTGACCCAAGACTCTGGTCTGCAAACCTCGGACCTGACAGCAGCCCCTCTGCCTGCTGGTTAGTGCCCAGTGCTGGCCCCCGACTCACTATGCAGCTAGAGAAGCCGATGCCCCCCAGGCGGGGGCACACGTAGTGCCACACACCAATGCTGCCGCGGCGGATCCTCTGGCCCACAGCCAGCTCCAAGAAGAAGAGTGGGATCCCGATGATGATCAACAGCACAAGGTAGGGCACCAGGTAGGCACCTGGGGAGGAGAGAGGATGTCAGAGGAATGCACGGCACTCAGGGTAAGGGAGGACAGCCATGTCCTACAGTCTTGCCCACATCTCTGACCACCCTCAAACTGCAACCAGTCCTTGGGCTCCTCCAGGAAGACCCCGGCTTATACATGTGACCCACAACGCACTGGCCACCCAGACGTCCCTTGACTCCCCTGATCTGAAATGCTACGGGAGGACTGCTCACAAGGTTAGATTCAGAGACAGACAGATGCCATACTGTCTCGGGAATCCACACGTCGAGTCACGCAGACCGGCTCGCCTCCTAACGTACTCTGTGGACACCTGTTCACGCTCCCTCTCGCCCACAGAGAAGCAGCCCCAGATGGAGGTGGAGTGGGCCCTGATCACTCGCCGCCCAGAGGCACAGACCCCAGGCACGGCCTTCCCCGCATCTGAAACCGAAGCCAGCGTGGCGGACCTGGCAGCTCCAGGGAAGCAGAGCTTGGAAGCTCTCCAGGGAGAGGGTCTGACCAGCACCACCATTAATCTACAGCTAATTGGGAGGAACGAGAGAGGAAATAGCAGTTCAGAAAAGCATAGCCAGGAGGATGGTAATGGATAGACAGAATGGATCTTGATAAAGATTCTGGATGATAAATTAAGCTCACTGTCCCTGGCCTCACTGCAGACACAATCACAATTCCAAGTGACAGGGCGTTTAGCAGGAGA